>NW_012116655.1:34532-34902 GCF_000951035.1 Colobus angolensis palliatus
GCCACTGCACTCCAGCCTGGGCGACAGAGCAAGACTCCATCTAAAGAAACAAACAAAAACAGAATAAAACAAAACAAAAACACCCAAAAAAGAAAAACCAAAAAAACAGGTTGGGTGCAGTGGCTCACACCTATAATCCCAGCACTTTGGGAGGCCAAGGCAGGAGGATCACTTAAGACTAGGAATTCAAGACCAGTCTGGGTAACATAGTGAGACCCTGTCACTGCAAAAATAAAAGAAAATGAGCTGGGTGTGGTGGAACGTGCCTGTAGTTCTAGCTATTCAGGGTGCTGAGGTAGGAGGATTATTTGAGCCCAGGAGGTTGAGGCTGCAGTGAGTTATTATCATGCCATTGCACTCCAGCATGGAC
>NW_012116655.1:35667-41445 GCF_000951035.1 Colobus angolensis palliatus
TCCTGGGTTCACACCATTCTCCTGCCTCAGCCTCCAGAGTAGCTGGGACTACAGGCACATGCCACCACATCTGGCTAATTTTTTGTATTTTTTAGTAGAGATGGGGTTTCATCGTGTTAACCAGGATGGTCTCGATCTCTTGACCTCATGATCCACCCGCCTCAGCCTCCCAAAGTGCTGGGATTACAGGTGCGAGCCACCGCGCCCAGCCAAGAAACTGATTTTTGAAGACACAGTACTTATATGATAACCAATGAAAAGATCCCAGGACACTAACTCTGAGTTGTCTTGAAGCATTCACTACTGCTGAGTGAGAATGCTCTACACTTGACAGTTAAAAAGCAGGGGCAGTAGGATTTATAGGGGTGTACTTAAGACAAGACTATACTTGTCTGTCAGGAGCTAGGATAAAAAGAAACGATGTGGCTCTGCCCTGATAAGCCAGCGGGAGGGGATTCCCATAACATCATCTCCATCTCATGCCAGCCCCAAAGCCAGAGCTCATCACTGCATGTTTCACAGGGTTTTCCCCAAGCAGAGATGATTTGAAAGGAACAGTGGACAGAAGATAGACAAACAGGTGGGAAGGATAGGAGGACACTGTTAAGATTCTGATAGCTGAGCAAAGTTCTGGCTGGAACTCTGGGGTTGCTATCATCAGACCACCATTTGCTATTTAAGCAGCAGGTCAGATCGTATTTAAACTCTTCCCATAAGGAAGATGGAACAACTGAGGTCTGTGTGCAGCGCAACCTTTTACTTGGCTGCAAAGCCCCAATAATCCCCAATAAGGCACAAGGTCTCTGGCTCCCAGCATTTCTTCAGTTCTCTAGCAGCCCCTGGATGACACAGCGCAGATCAGATTTACTCACCCAGTGTTTCCGATCAACATCTTCATCTGCATCCCACTTGCGAGTTAAGAAAGGGTGTTTTTTGCTGATTATTTCTCCTTCAAAGAAGGTCGTAAGGGTTGGATACTCCTATGATAAAAACCCAAATATCAAAATAAGATGGTGACTGAGAGTTTTTAACCCTTTTACAAAGGAAGAATCAACTTTGCTTTAACTTCTTTCCAGTACCTTGACACTGCTACCTGACAACCCAAACCAGAGTTAGATCCAGCCAGTTTGCCAACAAGCTGTGGCAATGGACCTGAATCGAAATCACCCAGAGAATGAAGGGTTTCCTGGATTATGCCAGCAGCAGACAGCCCTTCTTTGACTTCACTTGTTATGTGCTAGTCTCTTAGAAAAGAATTTGGATGTTTCCACAAGTAAATTTTGAATATTCTAGCATACAAAGCAGATCATAACTTAGTAGATTTTACTTTCCAAGGTTAGACCCAAAGAGGCTCCAAAATCCCTGTGCTTACCACTAAGGCTCTTTCAAACCACTGGTTCTCCAATTGGCTCAGTCATTTGTCCCTTTTACACCAATTCTCCAAGGTTCCAGGGGTGGATTTTGGGGTAGAATACCTCTTTTTTTTTTTTTTCCTGAGACAGTCTTGCTCTGTCGCCCAGGCTGGAGTGCAGTGGCACAATCTCGGTTCACTGCAACCTCCTCCCACACACCCTGGGTTCAAGCAATTCTCCTACCTCAGCCTCCTGAGTAGCTGGGATTACAGGTGGCCTAGAATACCTTTTATTTTGGCCGGGCGCGGAGGATCATGCCTGTAATCCCAGCACTTTGGAAGGCTGAGGTGGGAGGATCACCTGAGATCGGGAGTTCAAGACCAACCTCATGAACATGGAAAAACCTCATCTCTACTAAAAATACAAAATTAGCCGGGCATAGTGGCGCATGCCTGTAATCCCAGCTACTTGGGAGGCTGAGGCAGGAGAACTGCTTAAGCCCAGAGGCGGAGTTTGCAGTGAGCCGAGATCATGTCATTGCACTCCAGCCTGGGCAATAAGAGTGAAATTGTCTCAAAAAAAAAAAAAAAAAGAATTAAATACTTTTTTCAGTGTTCTACATGTTCAGAGAAACTTCTAGTAATGAACTATAGAAATGGTCCCTGAAGACTGTCTTAGAATACCTTGATATATAGGGATACATTTAATTGTCACATGAACTAAGAACAACTTATATGAAGAAAAACACATGAACTAAGAACAATTTCTATGAGGAAAACATATGTAAATCGTGTCTGAATGTAAAAACCACGCCGTTGAAAACGTAAGCAAGAAGCCATGTGCTGGTTTGGGTGCTTTGTTAATTGCTCTTTGTTCATGCGTTAGTAAGTAGGCACCAATGATTTTCAAAAAGATTAATAAGACAAAAAGTTAACACAGTAAAAAGTCTACAATTTCCCTGCATTTGTAGAAACCAACCAACCACCCACCCCTCAGGCTACCTTGCCAAGCCCCTGGTGTCTGCCAGGAGCACGGTTATGACAGTCACTGGCCTGGCAAACCACAGATTACAGTCCTAATGTCGAGGACTGCAGAGGCCCACGTTTTTCCTTCAGATCAGATGTAAGCCCTTCTTATTCTGCATCAAACACCTCGTTCTCATGGCTTTGCCACATCTACCAACCTGGCCTCCATGTAGTGCAGGACCTTCCTGAGAGAGGTTGCCACAGTAAAAGCCACTGGCGCAGAGGCTCCCAGGAAACAGAACATCACCACCACTGCAGGTGACTCAGGAGGCCTGCTTTAGGATGATACCATGGAGGGGATCTGTTTCCTTAACAGTGAACCTAAAATACGATAAATCTAACACTGCTCCAAATCCACAACCCCTCTATCCTAACACTGTTGCTGGATTCTTCACATAAATATTTAAATACACAGACTGAAAAAATGAGGAGAAATGTTCCTAAATGTAAACCTAATTTTTAAGGTATAAGCTAACTTTTTTTTTTTTTGGGATGGAGTCTCCCTCTGTTGCCCAGGCTGTAATGCAGTGGTGCGATCTCGGCTCACTGCAACCTCTGCCTCCCGGGTTCAGGTGATTCTCCTGCTTCAGCCTCCCGAGTAGCTGGGATTACAGGCGCATGCCACCACGCCCGTCTAATTTTTTGTATTTTTTGTAGAGACAGGGTTTCACCATGTTAGCCAGGATGGTCTCGATCTCCTGACCTCGTGATCCGCCTGCCTCAGCCTCCCAAAGTGCTGGGATTACAGGCGTGAGCCACCACGCCCAGCCGGTATAAGCTAACTTTTAATTATAATTTGTTCTAGGAAAGACTACTAAGGAAAAAGTTCTCAATAAATCAGCACTTGAATTTGATATTTTAAACTAGAAGCTTTTTTTGTTTTTTTTTGAGACAGAGTCTCTCTCTGTCGCCCAGGCTGGAGTGCAGTGGCACGATCTTGGCTCACTGCAACCTCTGCCTTCCAGGTTCAAGCAATTCTCTGTCTCAGCTTCCCGAGTAGCTGGGATTACAGGTGCCTGCCACCATGCCTGGCTAATTTTGTATTTTTAGTACAGACGGAGTTTCACCATGTTGGCCAGGCTGGTCTTGAACCCCCGACCTCATGATCCATCCGCCTCGGCCTCCCAAAGTGCTGGGATTATAGGCATGAGCCACCTAGAAGCTATTTATATTATTTTTCCAAGTTTCAAGCTTTAATCTTTTTTTCTGAACTTCCCTGAAAGGGACAGGATGAAATGATAGAGGTTTTAATACAAGGTCAAGCCTGGTGGCTCACAACTGTAATGCCAGCACTTTAGGGGGCCAAGGCAGGAGGATCGCTCGAGCCTAGGAGATCAAGACCAGCTTGGGCAGCATAGTAAGACCTGGTCTCTATTTTTAAAAAAGGGAGGGGTGGGGAGAAGGTCCTAATACGATTAAAACACTTACGGTTTAAATCACTAGTTTTCCTAATGAGTAATTCTGCACTGACTTCTTTGTAAACATACTTTAGGAAATATATCAGGGTGACTACAGGGCACCCTCAAACTTTGAGAATTAAATAAAATAAATACCTAATAAATGAGATTCAGTGTGTACAGAAGTCACCAAAAAGATAAAATATTCTCAGAGCAGGAACAGGAAATTCAAGCACTTTATTACAGCCCAATGAGGGGTAATTGATAGAGCAGATGAAAAAACCATGTCAGAAGAAAGGATATGGAGAAATGAGTAAGAGAGGCAGCAAAAGCAGGAGTGAGCATCCCGTGGTGGGTCTGGCTGTTGTCAGCCATTTAAGTCCCCCAACTAATCCTCTCACTGATTCCAGGCTCACCCAAAACTCTCTGGTGATGGGTACCACGACTTTCCATGTAGACCTGTCTTCTGGGGGACTGACATTCAATTGGCTGATAAGGCAACGGGAACTTCTGGAACACACAGGAATCTCATACTATGACAAAAACTGGCACTTTTGTTTTTGTGAGTTTTGGTAGGTGTGACCTGTCTCCCTAGTTCAGCACAAGTGTAGCACACCTTCAGCTGGAGCTTCCAATCCTTCCAAACCCAAGTAATGAGTAAATGGGGGGCCTGCCCATAGGCCCCCAAAGGCTGGGTTCCCAGGTACCCCCTGAAAGCTGCTGGTTCCCCAGAAAGGTTGCCTCTCTTGACTGACGGATGGCTCAGAAGTGCAAAAGGAATGTTATTTGACATTTATTCTTTACATTTCTAGAATTTCATTTCCAGACGGCATGAAAACAAACTTTAAAGCTCTGTTTTGCAATGTGGCAATTCCTCAAAGAG
Organism: Colobus angolensis palliatus; assembly: GCF_000951035.1. NCBI lineage: Eukaryota > Metazoa > Chordata > Mammalia > Primates > Cercopithecidae > Colobus > Colobus angolensis. The sequence continues at coordinate 40,325 of NW_012116655.1, forward strand.
CTAAAAACAGAACTACCATTGGACCCAGCAATCCCATTATTGGGTATATACCCAGAGGAATATAAATCATTCTACTATAAAGACACATGCATGCAAATGTTCACTGTAGCACTATTCACAACAGTAAAACATGGGTCAACTTAAATGCCCATCAATGACAGATTGGATAAAGAAAACGTGGTATATACACACCAAGGAATACTATGCAACCATAAAAAGAAATGAGATAATGTCTTTTGCGTGAACATGGATAGAGCTAGAGGCTGTTATCCTTAGCAAACTAATGCAGGCACAGAAAACCAAATACCACCCTTGTAAGTAGGAGCTAAATGATGAGAACTCATGGGCACAAAGAAGGAAACAACAGGCTCACGCCTGTAATCCCAGCACTTTGGGAGGCCGAGGCAGGCAAATCACCTGAGGTCAAGAGTTTGAGACCAGCCTAGCCAACATGGTGAAACCCCATCTCCACCAAAAGTACAAAAAAAATTTAGCCCAGCGTGGTGGTACACGCTACCTGGGAAGCTGAGCAGGAGAACTGCTTGAACCTGGGAGGCAGAGGTTGCAGTGAGCGGATATTACACCATTGCACTCAAGCCTGGGCAACAGAGCGAGACTTCATCTCAAAAAAAAAAAAAAAAAGAAGGGAAGAACAGACAATGGGGCCTACTTGAGGGTAGAGGATGGGAGAAGGGAGAGGAGCAGAAAAAATAACTATTGAGTACTAGGCTTAGTACCTGGGTGACAAAATAATCTGTACAACTGTTATATAGGTAAACCGTGACATAAATTTATCTATATAACAAACCTGCACATGTATGCCCAAGCCCCAAAAAAAAAAAAAAAAAAAGCTGTGCTTGTTTGTGAGGTAGCTAAGAGGCCATTTATCTCCTTTTTTTTTATTTTTTGACACCAAGTCTCACTCTGTTGCCCAGGCTGGAGTCCAGTGGCAGGATCTGGACTCACCACAAACTCTGCCTCCCGGGTTCAAGCGATTCTCCTGCCTCAGCCCCCTGAGTAGCTGGGATTACAGGTGCCCACCACCACGTCCAGCTAATTTTTGTATTTTTAGTAGAGACAGTATTTCACCATGTTGTCCAAGCGGTCTTGAACTCCTGACC
>NW_012116655.1:42812-51255 GCF_000951035.1 Colobus angolensis palliatus
CCAGGATGGTCTCGATCTCCTGACCTCGTGATCCACCCGTCTCGGCCTCCCAAAGTGCTGGGATTACAGGCTTGAGCCACCGCGCCCGGCCTTTGTGCAGCTTCTTATCACTCAAATGACTAGTTTTGGAGTCAGTGTTAACATTCCAATGCCTTACACACTTGCTGGTTTCCTTATGACATTCAGTGTTTGTGTTCTGCACCCAGTTAACTAATGTATGTGGCTACCTGAGAGTTGAGCATATTCTGTTTTATTATCTTTTCTCCTACCACAAAAACAAAGGCTGGAATCCTGTATTTTGCTATCATTTCTACTCCTACTTGATTTGATACAATTCTCGAGTTAAATAAGAAATACCTTTTGTCTCAACAACAAACTTCTTAGGAGATCCTCAATCAGTCAAGCTTCTAATAGAAAAGCAGGAGAACCAGATAGGAACCAGGAGCCAGAAACCTGTCTTAAGACTGAGGCTCGTCAGGACTTTATAAGAGAATCACATATTAGTATCATACTCGATTCCGTCATTTTCTCTAACACTCTTTCCTTACCCCCAGAATAAGTCCACTGATTGTCTTAGAGCAGGACTTTTTTTTTTTTTGAGACAGTTTCGCTCTCGTTGCTCAGGTTGGAGTGCAATGGTACAATCTCGGCTCACTGCAACCTTCACCTCCTGGGTTCAAGTGATCCTCCTGCCTCAGCCTCCTGAGTAGCTGGGATTACAGGCACCTGCCACCATGCCCAGCTAATTTTTGTATTTTCAGTAAAGACGAGGTTTCACCATGTTGACCAGGCTGGTCTTGAACTCCTGACCTCAGGTGATCCACCCACCTCAGCCTCCCAAAGTGCTGGGATTACAGGTGTGAGCCACCACGCTTGACCTCACTATTTTTTTTTTAAAGAGAGAGGATCTTGGCCAGGCGCGGTGGCTCAAGCCTGTAATCCCAGCACTGTGGGAGGCCGAGACGGGCGGATCACGAGATCAGGAGATCGAGACCATCCTGGCTAACACAGTGAAACCCCGTCTCTACTAAAAAACAATACAAAAAAAACTAGCCGGGCGTAGTGGCGGGCTCCTGTAGTCCCAGCTACTCGGAAGGCTGAGGCAGGAGAATGGCGTAAACCCGGGAGGCAGAGCTTGCAGTGAGCTGAGATCTGGCCACCGCACTCCAGTCTGGGCGACAGAGCGAGGCTCCGTCTTAAAAGAAAAAAAAAAAAAAGAGAGAGGATCTTCCTAGGTTGCCCAGGCTGGAGTGCAGTGGCTATTCACAGGCATAATCACAGCTCACTGCCGCCTTCAAATCCTTACCTCAAGCAATGCTCCAGCCTCAGTCTTCCGAGTAGCTAGGACTACAGGCACACACCACCATGCCTGGCTAATTTCTTAAAAACTATTTGTAGTGACAAGGTCTTGCTATGCTGTCCAGGCTGGTCTTGAATTCCTGGCCCCAACTGATCCTCCTGCTTTGACCTCCCAAAATGTTGGGATTACAGGTGTGAGCCACAGCACCCAGGTTGGAGCAGGAATTTTTAATTCTCAATTTCACAGATGAGTAAGACTGAAAGAAGTTAAAGGTGACAGATAGAGGAAGGGGCAGAAGAAGAATGCCACCCCAGTTCCTTTCCACTGTCCCATACAGCACAGCACTCCGTCCAAATACTGCTGGGTCATCAGACCATGACAGCTGACAAAGGCCAGAGGCCCCCTGCAGCTAGGTTCAGCCTGGGCATTCCCAGCATTCACAGGGCCAGTCTAGCTACCTCCTTCCACTTCCTGTTTCCTTGCTAATGGAAAAGAAAGGATGCTCCTCCTTGCTTTCTAAAGTCCCAGGAGTTCTGAGGTTTAAAAAGTTGCTTCAAAGAAAAGAAAATACTCTGCACAACAGATACTTCTGCTGGAAACTAGATGGTCACTTTCCTTTTTTTTTTGAGACAGGGTCTTGCTCTGTTGCCCAGGTTGGAGTGCAGTGGTATGATCTTGGTTCAAGTGATTCTCTGTGTCTCAGCCTCCCAAGTAGTTGGAACTACAGGTCCGTGCTACCACGCCCGGCTAATTTTTTTTTTTTTTTGTATGTTTAGTAGAGATGGGGTTTCACCATGTTGGCCAGGTTGGTCTCCCTACCTCAAGTGATCTGCATGCCTCGGACTCTCAAAGTGTTGGGATTACAGGCACGAGCCACTGCGCCTAGACAGTAACTTTTCATTGTTCCTATGAACTAAGAGGTTTAAGGAACTTAAAATCTCGTTTTTTATAGGACTGATGCTTATCTCAGAAACTGTTAAACTTATAATGAGGGTGGTAGCTATATTCTTATTATTTTTCCCCCAGAAAGGATTAAAAATAAAATAAATAGTGTTGGTTGTGACAATTTTGACGTACTTATAAACTTTTATTTAAAAGATTTGTGAATCTGTACACTTCTCAACAGGACACACCGAAACTGCCTGCTTTATGTTCCCTACACAGTAGCAATGCTCAGGAGTAGTCTGCTTTAATTAGGCCTCAAAAAGTTGAGACTGCCTGCCCTTAACCCCAGTGAGCCTGCGGAGCCTCACACCACGGACTTTCCAGCACTGGTTCGTGTGAGTACTTACCTCAGTAAGGCCTTTAATCTTCAAGTACCCACAAAGGTAAGAGTTCCCCGTGTCCACGTGCTGAAAAGAAAGGATACGCAGCCTGTTACAAATAGATAAACTTACTAGGGGACATGCAGGAGGGTACTCTGGAAATCCTGTGAGGCCAGACTGGTGGTCAGTGAACACCCGGCGCAGCCCAAGGCTCATCCAGCCTCTGGGATCTTGAGAAGTTCTCCCTACACACATGCCTGTTCTGCTGAAGCAAAGTGATCCCAAGACCCTCTCAACTTCCTTTAGCTGAGTATCTTGAGACTGAAGTGCCTTTCTGGAATGGGGTGCCCACTCAAATTCATTTTCTGTGCTATCTTCAACACATGCCTCCCGGTCACCTAGAGACCTTGAGCATTGCTGGGCACAGGGTCTCTGTCTCTGCCTGTATACATGGTGTCATCCCTAACCTCAGGCTTGACTGCCTTTCTAATGTCTTTCAAGCCTTTTTCTATTTCTGTGTTGCTCAATCATTGTTCTAGGAGGTTTGTTCCTCTTCTAGTTTTTACACTAAATATCATCCTGCATTATTTCTTTATGAAATGGGCAGATTGTTCAGAAATGGTGTCCTATAAAGACTTATATGGTATAAACTTCAGTTATGAACCAAAATGCCAACCAAAACTCTGACTATATTGTGAATGTCCACTCTGTGCATTTTATATATGGATGCTGTGTTTCTTAATGAAAAGAGTCAAGAGCCTAAAATAAATAGAAATAACAGGCATAGTAGACTGTGAGATTTAGCAGTCACCAATTACTGGTTGCTGAGACACTGCCGGATACATACCCAACAACCAATTTCCTCCTTTTTCATGCTGGCAGGGCCCAGTTTTTGCTCTGATACCTACCTACCACATAAGACTTGGTCAACCTGATGGATCTAAGGCACACAGGTGTCCCCATCCCCTTGCAAGTCACGTGTTTAGGGGTGAGTGACCCATTTCTGGCCCATCAGATGTGTAAGTCTCCTGGGTGCATCTGTGAAAAATCCCTGGCTTTTGAAGTGGCGCATGAGGAAGAAATGGCTTTTTTGTCTCCTGGTGGTGACAGTATCTGCATGGAGTGCCCAGTCCTGGGGCAGACATGTAGACAGCAGGTGAGAAATAGGCCAGGAAATGCTGAGGATGGTAGTATAGAAAGATGGAAAAAACTGGGCCCATCGTAGGCCTCTGAATTAACCAACCTGAAGCCACGTCACCTCAAAACTCCTCCTGATGTGAGATTTCACTCAAATCTATACAGACTTGTTCTGAATAGGGAGTTTCAGATTTCATGACAATTGGATTCACTTACAAGTTAAACCCTTGAATTAAAGGAAACCAGGTACAAGGGTACCTGCGGTACACTGAGATTTTAATGTTAAGTGAGGTCTTATTTCAAGAAATTAGAATAGTTTTGTGGCATTTATCACATTTATGAACTTGATTACTTCCAATTATACCATAAATCAAATAGTAAGCCATGCTTAAAAACTGTAATGAACTTAGTCAACCAGATGATGTCAGTACCAAAGCAAACGAACTTCAATGAAGCCAAAGTACCTTCACAGTTTGGTGCTGGTGACAAAGGTATTCCCTGTGAAAACTGCCAAAGCATTGTAAATATCCTCATTTGCTAACCTTGGCATTGGACATTATCTAAAACAGCTAATCCATACTAACATGGTTCAGCAAATAACTTTTATTAAAGGACACATAATTCTAACCTGAGTCTTTAAATTTCATGTATGCAATTCTCATTGAATTCAATATAGTTTGGGGTTTCGCAGCTGCTGGAAAGGGTATCAGGTGGCAAGAATACTTGCTAATAAGATTAAAAATTGAAATGTAAATTGGCTAACATTTTGCATGGATTATCACATGCTCAAGAATCAGAATTTCAGCTTGGCCTCCATTCAACCAAGTGTCTCTCTATTTCTGCCCAAATTGATCTTGATAATGGTTGGTGAACTCAAACACACCACAATGCATACAGCTTTTGCCAAACGGCAGGCGAGCATCTCAAGAAAGATAACAGGGCACACGTTTAGCAAGAAGGTCTCACAGCACAGCTGTGTCCAACGGCTGCTCTTTTAAATATTCCTTTCACAGCGACCAGGCCTCCCTTCTACTGCTGGCTTCTTAGATGGCAGAGGAGGAAAGAGGAGTCACAGTAAGTTGGGGGTGGAGAGGAGACCCAGTCAGAAACTCACAAAGCTTTGAGGAACTCTTTAAACTAGAATCACAAAAAAGAAAATGCTCCAAAACAACAACACAAAAAACACATGAAAAGATGCACAACATCACAGTAATTATAGAAATTCAAATCAAGACTACAATGAGAGACCACTTCAAAAACACTAGGACGGCTACAATAAAAAAGATGAACAGTGAGTGTTGGCGAGGATGCGGAGAAACTGGAACCCTCACCCACTGCTGGTGGAAATGTAAAACAATGCAGGGGCAGTTTCTCAAAATGTTAAAACAGAGTTACCATGTGACCCAGCAATTCCACTCCCAGGTAGTTATCTACAGAAATGAAATATACTCCACATAAAAACTTGTACATAAATGTACATAGCAGTATTATTCATAGTAGCCAGAAGTGGAAACAACCCAAATGTCTATCAACTGATCACTGGATAAACAAAATATTGTATATTCATTCAATGGACAATTGTTACACTGAACAATGCAATATAAGTGCTGATACATATTACGATATGGATGAACCTCGAGGACATTATGCTAAGTGAAAGAAGCCAATCTCAAACGGACAAATACTATATGATCATATGAAATGTCCAGAATAGACAAACAACAACAAAAATAGATGAGCAGTTGCCTGGCATTGGAAGGGGGGTTATGGCTAAGGGTTACAAGGTTTCCTTTTCGGGTGACAAAAATATTCTAAAATTAGGTTGTGGTGGTGGTTAAACAACTGTGAATATACTAAAAACTATTGAATTGTACACTTTAAATAAGTGAATTGTATCTAAATAAAGATACAAAAAGAAAGAAAAGAAAACAAACGAAAAGAAACAAAAAGAAGCTGAGTTATAAAAGGCAGAAGTAAGTCTAAGAAGGCTGTGTCTGACAAACTAGTCCTGGCTGAAAAACCAGATGATGGGGCAATTCACATGCCACTGACTAGTTGTGATGATGACCAAGCAGCTCACCAATCCAGATGTAGGGCAGCATTCACTGGCATGACCACCACCCCCACCATCAGACATCCTACTCAAGTGGCTCCCAGTCATCCACCAGGTTTCTGCTCTGGGCTGCCTGAGACCTATCAGCCCTGCCCCAACTCAACCACAGCTCCACTGGTTCATGATTTTTCTGAAAGGAGCTCAGAAGTGACACCTTAATGACAGAAGGGAGCAGCAGTTGCTACAGTAGCCAAAGCAGATTCCCCTTTGATGCCTGGCTATCTTGCCAGTTGTCCCCTACTACATCAGAAACCATCAAACTGAGCAACAGGGACAAATCCATGATCATCCCAAATGTGACCCACCCAGGGATCTCACCTCCAAAATTCTATGATTAGTAAAATAATAGTAAATTACTATAATTAGTAAATAAACCAAAAAACCCCCGTACCTTCATACTCGGCTCTCACATTTTAAGAAAAAGAGAAGAGGATCACCGCATTAGGCATACAGTTATGAAGACAAAAATATTTCAGCCACAATCATTTTTCCATTATAATAAATATCATGGCTCATGATAGAACTTTACAGTCCAAAGATATGATTAACATGACGATGCTGTTTCAAGTAAGCAGAGAAAATGATTTATTCCCACAAAGCAATATGAGAATAAAAGAGTGATGAGTGCTCTGCAGTTAGCAGAAAGAAAAGGGACTCTCATTGTCTTTTGGATGGGAGACCTACTCTTCAGAAGTGAAACTAAGATTTGTTTTAAATGACCAAAAGGAGAGCTTGAGGAACAGATATTCGGTACGTTCCACCCTCACACCCGGGGGGCAGGGAGGGAGGCAGTGGGGCAGCACACAGTGCCTTTCAGAGGGACAGGTGTTTGGAGGGGCTTCTGGGAACAGCCTGGCAGACGAGGTGTCAGACTAAGGAAAAAAGGGCAAAGGAAAGGGTAAAGGGGTCCTCGGGCAGGCAGGCGTAGGTATAGAGGAGGAAGAGTTTAGTAGGGAAGGGAGATAAAAACGAGTATTCACAGTGGCTCAAGCCTGCAATCCCAGCACTTTGGGAGGCCGAGACGGGCGGATCACGAGGTCAGGAGATCGAGACCATCCTGGCTAACCCGGTGAAACCCCGTCTCTACTAAAAAATACAAAAAACTAGCTGGGCGATTTGGCGGGCGCCTGTAGTCCCAGCTACTGGGGAGGCTGAGGCAGGAGAATGGCGTAAACCCGGGAGGCGGAGCTTGCAGTGAGCTGAGATCGGGCCACTGCACTCCAGCCTGGGCGACAGAGCGACACTCCGTCTCAAAAAAAAAAAAAGGAGCATTCACCACTGCTACTCCATTTCAGCTGGCAAAAAGTAAAAAGTGTCAAGTGTCAAGCCTGAGAGGAGCGAGGTGTCAAAAAGTGTCAAGCCTGAGAGGAGCGAGGTGTGGGAAAGGCCCAGACAGGTGAAGCTGTACTTCCGAAGCTGATCAGGGACTGGCAGCAGGTATCCAGGAATCCAGGTCAAATGGGGGGAGGCGACTGGACATGAACTAAAATTGGGTGAGTTAGATTTCCCAGTATGTGGGTACTAGAGACTGAGAGGAAGCCCTGTGCCTGTGCTGAGAACAGTTAAGAATAGGAAAGACGGTCCCCTGGAACCAGGATCGGGCAAGACGAAGGTATGGGATGGGGAAGTCTGGATAGAGGCCAGGAACACCGGGAAAAGACCGCAAGTGGTCCCACAGCAGCAGGGGCAGGAGGCCTGGGGGTAGAGAAGCTGGAAGGAGTTGGGTGCCTGGACCATGAAGAGACAGAAGCAGTGAGTGGAACAGGGGACCCCGGAGGCAACATCCCAGCAGACTGTGAGCAGCACTCAGGGAGTGAGTGCCTGGTCTTGAGGTGGGGCCAGGGCGTGACCAGTCAGTTGTGGGTTAGGCGCTCCCCCGTCTGGGGGTCTGATGAAGCCCTCCTAAGGAGATCTCAGGAGCAGGAAGACCCCAGGGTCTGTGGATTCCTGGGACTGAGGAAGGGGCGGGAGGGCATGTCTCAGGTCTGAGAGAATCTGACATGGGCCCAGACACGGGGAGGGTCCCGAGTCTGGTGAAACCAATGGAGAGTTCTTCAGGGTCTGAAAAGGGCTGGTGGCAGTCCCTGATCTAGGGACGACAGGTCATGGGCAGGAAGGACCCAGGCCTTTCCCTAGTCATGAGGGGCTTCCGGATCCCAGACGGGCCGGTCACGGGCTTCAAGTCTGGGAGTGTTCGGGGTCCGCCAGGAGCCGGTCACGACGGGCTCCGGGTCCGAACGGGCAGGTCAGGGCTGGGGCTCGGAGAGTGTGAGACACAGGCTGGGCAGGTCCCGGGTGGGAAGCGCCGGGTGCAGGAGGCCCCGGCGGCCAGGGCCTGTTCCGCGGCTGCGGGCTCGAGGAGCCGAGGCGGGCACGGCCCGTGAGCGCCGCGAGGAGGCCCTCGGGCCCCGGCCCGGCCCGGCGCTCACCTGCAGCACCACCTCTACGTCGTACGAGTTCCCCTTGCTCTTCTGGTGGCCGCGGAACTTGGAGCCGCTGTAGAGCAGACTGGTGGCCACGCCGGGCTGCTGGGTGTTGATGGGCGGCGGCGGGATGAGTGAGGCCGCGGAGGCAGCCGAGGCACCGGCCGGCGGGGGACACTCGGTGCGGACGGGCATCGCGGGGTCC
>NW_012116655.1:51500-68381 GCF_000951035.1 Colobus angolensis palliatus
TGCGGACCAAGCGCTCTGGCCGCCACCGGGACCCAGGGACCTGCGAGCAGGGCCTCCCAGTCCTGAGCTGGGTCCCCCTCCCGACTTGCCCTCGCGCACACATACACACACACAGACACTCACAGACACACTCACACACGCACACACACACCCCGCCCCTTCCGATTGGCTCGGGCGAGCCGCGGGGGCGGGAGCAGGCTCACGCGGCGCTTCCGCCCATTGGCGGGAGGAGAAAACACGTGGCGGGGTGCGCGAGCGGCCCGCTGGGACTTGTAGTCTCCTCGCCGAGGCGCGGCGTGGAGGGGGCGGGGCGAGGTGCGTTTGTGATGCTGATTGACTGGGGATGTGCGCAGGAGGTTTGCGAAGGCGACGGCGCGCCGTTGGTGTCATGGGGAAGATGGCGGCGTCCAAGGGAGGCTGAGGGCTTTGAGGAAGCGGTGAGAGGTTTCCGTACAGCCCGAACGTGCGGTTTTGGGGGTCCCTTCGCTCTGTGTTTCCTGCTCCAGGTTTCGCGTCGCGCATCTTCCCAGACCCTCGGGCGCGATGTGGAGGAGCTGCCTCCGGCTGCGGGACGTGGGACACCGTCTCCTGAATCGGCCTGCGGGTGGCCCCTGCGCTTCTATGAGTCCGGGGCCAACCATCCCGTCTCCAGCCCGGGCTTACGCCCCGCCGACAGGTAAGACTATGACACGTTCTCTTTTGGGTAGGGGCCGGCTGGGGTAAGGTGGGCTTCGGGCTTCGGCTGTGCAAAGCGAGGTGACTGAGGCAGGGTTCAGGCTCATGAGGTTATGCAAGCCGGTCAAGTCTTTTTACAGATGAGAAAGTGAAGCCCAGACAAGGGCAGACGACCCGAGAGGGAACAGCGAGTCACGCACGATACAGTAATTGATATTTGGCCTGTGCAGCTTTTCTCAAAGCTTATGGCTGCCCTCCCTTTAATAAGGAAAGCAGGTGTCAGCCTTGTTTTCAAAAGGGGAAGTTTGGGCTCTGAATCAGGACTTCGCCTAGGTTACAGACAGACTCTCTCAGAGATTTGTGGTGTCTGACTGCTTTCCGTGTCTCCACTGCCCAACACGATACCTGCACAGAAGGGACCTAGAACCTGGACCTTTATTCCTCCATCCTGGGCACTTCAGCTGCAGGTTTCCTGACTTTCCCTCCTACCACAACCTCTGCCATCTGCAGCCTTCTCTGCTAAATAGAAATTGACACCTCCACCTTTGACTGTGGAGTCACCTCCACCTCCAACTCTGATGAAGCTCAGAAGTAGTGGCTCTTTCATTGCTGAGGTGTTAGGGTAAGAGTGAGAATGATTCATTTCAGTGAATGAAAAGCAGTAACACCCTCCCACCGTTCAGTTAGTTTTATAGCGCTGGAGGCAGGAGACACGGTAGTCTTTAAGACCCACCTGTATGTATTGGTAGAGAAGCTCAGTTAAAGAAGAAAAAGGCCCACCTGAATGATGTTCACTGTTGAGTGCAAAAGGTTATACTATCCTGATAAAGGACATAGAAGCTGTGAAAACACGGAGAATCACCTGCTCCCATCTTGGGGCTGTTCAGGGTTTAGAATGGGTCTTGGGTGAAAGGGCATTTAAGCTGAGCCATGATAGATGAGTAGGAGTTCAGCAAGAAGGTGGGAGAGTGTTGGGTATCTAAAACGTGTCCAGGGTGACAGCAAGGTATGAGGGACTTTTACCTAACACTGCCTGCTTTAGAAACTCCAGAACTTCACAGACAGTTTGGCATTGTGGCAGGAGTGCAAATCTAGGATCTGATACTGGCAAAACCTCTGAGGTCTGTGTGATCTTGGGCATGCAACTACTTCCTCATTTTTCTCCATGAGTTGAAGTACTAGGTTGTCTTTGAGGATCTTTCTGGCTGTCAAGTTCTTTTTTTTGTTTGTTTGTCTGTTTCTTTTCTTCTCTTTTCTTTTTTTTTTTTTGAGACGGAGTCTCACTCTGTCGTGGAGGCTGGAGTGCAGTGGCGCGATCTCGGCTCACTGCAAGCTCCGCCTCCCAGGTTCAAGTGATTCTCTGGTCTTAGCCTCCCGAGTAGCTGGGACTACAGGCATCTGCCACCATGCCCGGCTAATTTTTGTATTTTTAGTAGAGATGGGGTTTATATTGGCCAGACTGGTCTTGAACTCCTGACCTTGTGATCTGCCCGCCTCGGCCTCCCAAAGTGCTGGGATTACAGGCGTGAGTCACTGCACCTGGCCAAGTTCTATAACTTTATAGAAATGGGGAAGGGGGCTGGATGCAGCAGGGAGCTGAAGTTTCACCTGTAGGACTCAGGGGAAGGGCCTGGAAATGGGCCATGAAGGGCCAGTAAAGAAGAGGAAGGAAGGGCATCCCAGGGAGGCATAGCAAATGGGACACATTCGGGAGTTCACCAAGTTGGCAAAAAGCAAAGGGCTAATTAATTAATTTTTTCGTGTGTGTGTATATATATATATATTTATTTATTTTGAGATGGAATTTTGCACTTCTCACCCAGGCTAGAGTGCAATGGCGCAACCTTGACTCACTGCAACCTCCGCCTCCCAGATTCAAGCAAGTCTCCTGCCTCAGCCTCCCAAGTAGCTGGGATTACAGGTGTCCACCATCACACCAGGCTAATTTTGTATTTTTAGTAGAGATGGGGTTTCACCATGTTGGCCAGACTGGTCATGAACTCCTGACCTCAGGTGATCCTCCCACCTCAGCCTCCCAAACTGCTGGGATTATAGGCTAAGCCACCATGCCCGACCACAAAGGGTTAATTTAGATTAGTGGATGCTCACTTTACATAATGGTGGCACTTGATCTACTGCCTTCTTTTCCTTTCTAAAAAGCCTAAACTTACTAGTTAGGCTCTTGGAATTACCTGGCACATGGTAAGTAGTACCTAAACTTACTAGTTTAGGCTCTTGGAAGTACCTGGCACATGATAGGCAGTCAAATGTGAAAGAAAATAGGAATGAATGAATGAGGAGGGAGGTGCAGAAATCAGGCCCATGTGTGCTCTTTAAAGACATTACCAGTTGTGAGATACTTGTGCATGTTTGGAGTAGTAGAAGATTAAACCCCAGTGAGTTCTTCTCAATGAACACTTCAGTCAGCAAGCTGATTGAACTTGGCCACTTAAGAATGGCCATGCCATTGAAGGTTATCAGAGGGAGAGGAGGAGTTTAGGAAAGGGTCACTGAGGTGTTGGAGGAGGAGATATTGCAACAAGAAGACCTCTGTGAGGTTGTGGCAGTTTAGTTCTGCACCAGCTTATCAGAGGTCTATTGACTCCCAGAGTGGGAGGTGCTCTGGAGAAACCTATCTATTCAGCATATCTGGCTGAATGTGACTGCCTGATGAAGTCAAGACTAGAAGTCTTGTCTCTGCTATTTACCAGTTGTCTGTCACCTAGACAAGACGTTTAGCTTCTCTATCACCTCCAAGGCATTAGCTGCCTTGTCATTCTCATAGAATAGTGGTGTGGATTGAGGGATATTACGTAGTCTGTAGATCAGGGTCCAGCCTGCCACCTGTTTTTATAAGTAGAGTTTTATTTGAACACAGCCACATGCATTCATTTCCATATCATATATGGCTACTTTCACTACAGTGGCAGAGTTGAATAGTTGGAACAGATATTGTATGGCTTGCAAAGCTTAGAATATTTACTATCTGATTCTTTGCAGAAAAATTTTACTAAATGTTGTACATTTGGCCTGAAGGATTTTTTTAAACAGCTTTATTGAGATATATACTTGCTATACAATTCATTTACTTGAAGTGTAAATATAATAGTTTTTAGTATATTTATAGAATTGTACAGCCACTGCCACAATCAATTTTAGAACATTTTTATCACCCCTAAAAGAAACCTGCACCCTTCAGCTGTCATCCTTACTCCTTCCATCCCTTGGCAACTACTACTTTCCTTTGTTCTTTTATAGATTTCCCTGTTTGGGGCATTTCATAGATATAGAGTGTGGTCTTTTTTGACTGACTTTTTCACTTAGCATAATGTTTTAAAGTTTGTTTGTTTGTTTGTTTTAAAGAGATTGGGTCTCATTCTGTTGCCCAGGCTGGAGTGTAGTGGTACGATCACAGATCACTGTAACCTCAAACTACTGGGCTCAAGTGATCTTCCTGCCTCAGCCTCCCAAGTAGCTAGGGCTACAGGCACACACCACCATGCCCGGTTAGTTTTTTAGTGTTTTGTAGAGATGGGGTCTTGCTCAGGCTGGCCTTAAACTCCTGGCCTCAAGTGATCCTCCTGCTTCGGCCTCCCAGAGTGCTGGGATTACAGGAGTAAGCCACCACACCTAAACGTTTTTAAGTTTTATCCACCTTGTATCATGTATCAATACTCCATTCTTTTTTTTTTTTTTTTTTTTTTTGAGACGGAGTCTCGCTCTGTCGCCCAGGCTGGAGTACAGTGGCGCCGCCATCTCGGCTCACTGCAAGCTCCGCCTCCCAGGTTCATGCCATTCTCCTGCCTCAGCCTCCTGGGTAACTGGGACCACAGGTGCCCGGCTAATTTTTTATATTTTTAGTAGAGATGGGGTTTCACCGTGTTAGCCAGGATGGTCTTGATTTCCTGACATTGTGATCCACCCGCCTCGGCCTCCGGAAGTGCTGGGATTACAGGCATGAGCCACCGCACCCGGCCCACTCCATTCTTCTTTATTGCCAAACGATATTCCATTGTATATGTAAATATGCCACATTTCACTTATCCATTCATCCATTGGTGAACACAGGGTTGTTTCTACCTTTTGGCTAATATGAATAACACTACCAAGAACATTCATGTACAAGTTTTTGTGTGGATATATGTTTTCATTTCTCTTGGGTATATACCTAAGAGTAGAATTATTGGGTCAAAGGTAACTCTGTTTAACTTTTGGAGGATCTGCCAGACTGTTTTCCAAGGTGGCTGTGCCATTTCACATTTCCACCAGCAGTGTTTGAGGAGTCCAGTTTCTCTACCTCTCAACAACACTTGTTGTTGTCTTTTTTATTATAGCTGTCCTAAAGGGTTTGAAGTGGTATGTCATTGTGGTTTTGATTTGCATTTCTCTGATGAATTATGTTGAGTATCTTTTCACGTGCTTAATGGCTGTTTGTATATTTTCTTTGAAGAAACGTCTATTCAGATCCCTTGACCATGGTTTTTTTTAAAGAGAAGGGCTCTTGCTTTGTCACCCAGGCTGTAGTGCAAGTGGCACAGTCACAGCTCACTGCAGCCTCAACCTCCTGGGCTCAAGTGAGCCTCACACCTCAGCCTCCAAAGTAGCTGGAAACTACAGGTGTGTGCCACCATGCCCAGCTAATTTTTAAATTTTTTTGTACAGACAGGGTCTTGCTATGTTGTCCAGGCCGGTCTCAAACTCCTGGAATCAAACGATCTTCCCACCTATGTCTCTCGGACTTGAACATTTTTAAATTGGGTTATTTGTTGTTGTTTTTGAGACGGGGCCTTGGTCTGTTGCCTAGGCTAATGTTCATGCCCCACTGCAGCCTCAACCTCCCAGGTTCAGGTGATCCTCCCACTTCAGCCTCCTGAGTAGCTGGGACTACAGGCGTGCGCCACCATGCCTGGCTAATTTTTGTATTTTTGTAGAGATGGGGTTTTGCCATGTTGCTCAGGCTGGTCTTGAACTCTTGGACTGAAGCGATCCATCTGCCTCAGCCAGCCAAAGTGCTGGGATTACAGGCGTGAGCCACCATGCCTAGCCTATTTGTCTTTTTGTTATTGAGTCATAAGAGTTATTTATGTATTTGGGCTGAAGAATTTTGATACCTGAAAAGAGTTGGTTAGAGCCGCCCTAGGATTACAGATGGACCTGGAGGTAGAATTTCACCTTTAAGGTTTAAGGCCCACCAGATGGCACTGTTTTAAAACATAAAGGCGTTGAGACAGCTCTGAAACCAGTACTTCCTCTTCTTGGTGCACTGTGGGAGTTGTGGTTCCTGAGGCCGGTAATCTTTCTAAAGAGAAGGCCAGTTCTGCTTGATCCTACGAAGCTAGGCTGATTTTTTTTCATGTTTAAAGACAGGTTTCCCATTGATGTCTGTTAACCCTGTATTCACTGAGAACATGGGAGCTTCATGGGTTTCTGGTGGTCTCACATTTTGTCTTATGTGATATTGTTGGGGAACATGGATCCCCCAAATGAATTGTCCAGATCGTGTTCGTTCTTTTTTTTTTTTTTTTCTTTTTCTGAGACAGAGTCTCTCTCTGTCACCCTGGCTGGAGTGCAGTGGCACAATCTTGGTTCACTACAACCTCTGCCTCCTGGGTTCAACTGATTTTCAGCCTCCTGAGTAGCTGGGATTACAGGTAGGCACCACCATGCCTTGCTAATTTTTAAATTTTTTGTAGAGACAGGATTTCACCATGTTGGCCAGGCTGCTGTCGACCTCCTGGCTTCAAGTGATCTGTCCCCCTTGGCCTCACAAAGTTCTGGGATTACAGGCGTGAGCCACAACGCCTGGCCCCAGATCATGTTCTTGTGTGCCTATGTGGAGCCTTTACTTGGTTCCCTTTGCTGTCTTTGCAGTGATCTACATGTCCCCCAGATGTGGCCCCATTGCCCTCTCTAGCATCGTAGAGAATCTTGCATTCTCCTTCTGACCATCTGTCTAGTCCACAAATGCTGTCTCGAAGCCTTGGTCCTTCATGCAACCGGTTTCTTCTTTTGGAAACTACTTCCACAGCCCCCTCCGCAAAAAAAAAAAAAAAAAAAAATTGAATCAATCATAAAGTTTGGTACCTCCTGCCTCACCTTCAAGTTGCAATCTAATTCTGACTAATCATTCCACTTGCCTGCCCCATCACAGAAGTCACCTTATTGTTTACCTGGTTTAGTGGTCTGTATTCCTACTACACAGTAAGTGGCTGGAGGGTGCAGAGATGAGCTTTGCTTTGCACATGTCCCATTCCCAGGACTTACCATATGTCCTGGAACATGATCAGTACTCACCAAAGCTTGTTCCAAGACACGTTTGCCCCTGCACGTGTCAGTGGGTCATTCAGGAGAGCCCCTGGCTAAAACACATCTATGTGCACCTGCCTTCTAATCTGAGGACTGGCAGCCCCTGGGCTCCTTTTGCCCGTCTGCTGTCTCATTTTCTGCATGGTTTTTTTCTGCTTTAAGCAATTTTGGTGGCTCCTTCCCTGCCTTCTGTCCATCCCACTCCCGTCTAGTTTTCTCTTATTCAGTTACAGAAGTGAGCCTGGCCAAGAAAACAGAAAAAAGACTTCCCTCTTGGGAAACCTGGCTGTCCCAGGAGCTTTTGAAGGTTCAGCCCTGTGCTGGCAGTTCCTGCCCTGAGTCTGTTCCTCTGGCCCAGGTCTCTTGGGTTCACTTCCCAGACCAGGTCTGGAAGTATGCTAGAGTGCTCACTCTTGTATACTTGTACACTCTTGCTGGCACTTCCTGCTGACGTGGGAAGACCCTTTCCCTAGTGTTGAGTCCGAGCTTTCAGAGCCCTTCCCAACTTCCTGCCTGGCCTGGTTTTATACATGCTTCCCAGCCTGTTGCACTGAAAACACAGAGGACATGGTCTACCTCACTCCAGACCTGAGAGAGGAAAGGAGGCCTCCAGACCTATGTCTAGCCTGCCATTTGGATATGACCAGGACAGCATGTAAAGAAATTTAAAAGCACTAGGGTGCTATAAACTTCCAATGTTAGTGTCAAACGTACGAGATAATCAGTGTTGTGATTTCAGATGAAGTTGGTAAATCGTGCCATAGAAAGACAGCATCATCTTGGTGGATAGATCTGATCCTAAAAAAAACTTTAAACTCTGTCTATGTTATTGACTCTTGTATCCCAAGTGCCAAGGCACATGGTAGACACACAAATATTTTTGTGGGAAAAAAATTTGGGCCTTAGTTTAGTAAGTGCAAATGTGGAATGCAATTTTGGGCCCTCTGTCTTTAAGTATTAGTGATAGCAAATGAGATTTATAGAAAACTGATATGATGGGAAAACATAAAAATATCTGGAGTAAAACCAGTTGCCCACTTCTCCATTACCCTTCCCTCTCCATGCACACATACTAATTTCTCCTGAATTTTCATGGTCTGTTTGAATTAATGAAATTTTAACTTAAGCTTGTTTTTTGTTGTTGTTGTTTTTGTTACTTTGTTTGCTTGTTTGTTTTTCAAGAGACGGTCTTGTTCTGTTGCCCAGATTGGAGTGCAGTGGTGACATCACAGCTCACTACAGCCTCAGCCTCCTGGGCTCAAGCAATCCTCCTGCTTCAACCCCCCTAGTAGCTGGGACTACAGGCATTTGCTGCCATGCCTGGCTAATTTTTTATTTTTGTATTTTATTATTATTATTTTTTGAGATGGAGTCTTGCTCTGTCACCCAGGCTGGGGTGCAGTGGCACAATCTCAGCTCAGTGCAGCCTCTGCCTCCCGGGTTCAAGCGATTCCCCTGCCTCAGCCTCCCGAGTAGCTGGGACTACAGGCATGCACCACCATACTTGCTAATTTTTGTATTTTTAGTAGAGACAGGGTTTCACCATGTTGGCCAGGCTGGTCTCGAACTCCTGACCTCAGGTGATCCACCCACCCCCGCCTCCCAAAGTGCTGGGATTACAGCATGAGCCACTGCACCCAGCCTTATTTTTGTGTTTTTTGTAGAGATGGGGTCTCATCATGTTGCCCAGCTTGGGTTTTAAACTCCTGGCCTCAAGCAGTCTTCCCACGTTGGCCTCCCAAAGTGCTAGGATTATAGGCATGAGCCACTGTGACCAGCCTTTTTTTTTTTTTTTTTAGCATTAAAAGCAAGTTACTTGGCTGGGCATGGTGGCTCACGGGTTGGATCACTTGAGGTCAGGAGTTCGAGGCCAGCCTGGCTGGCATGGCAAAACCCTGCCTCTACTAAAAATTCAAAAATTAGCCTGGAGTGTTGGTGCACGCCTGTAATCCCAGCTACTCAGGGAACTGAGGCAGGAGGATCGCTTGAACCCAGGAAGTGGAGGTTTCAGTGAGCTGACATTGTACCACTACACTGGAGCCTGGGCAAGAGAGTGAGAGATGCCATCTCAAAATAAATAAATAAATAAATAAATAAAGCAAATGATTTACTCTTTTTTGCTCCACATGCTGCATCATTATTTCCAATAAATAACTTCATTTAGGGCCTCCGAAGACTGAGAACTCAGTGAACACATGAACGAGTGAACAAATGAATGAATGAAAGTTTTGTGTTTGTCACAGATGTGAGAGACTGAGTTATAGCTTATAGCTTCCAAAATGTGACTTCTTTGTTATCAGTTGAGGGAATCTGCATAATTCCTTAGAAGTACTCTTGATTGTTAATCCCTCCAGGGTAAAAGAAGGAGCCTGTTTCATGTAAGATTTTATTCAAGTTAATTTCAAAAGAAAACACAGGACACAGATTTTCCCTTTCTTGAAGGAAATGTTTGGAGTTCCTGTTGGATACACAAGCAAGCTGGTTAATTAGGTTAATTAATTGGAGAGAGGGGATGGGAAATGCCCTTGGGAGGTCTGCATCCTGCCTGTGTACCACACACGCACACCCTGCACAGGCACACTGGCTTTCCACTCACTCCTTAGAGGCATCAGAGTCTTGGCTGAAATGGGTCTCTAGCTTTGTCCCACTCAGACACCGACTTTAGGTTTGTGCTGGCATGGGGTGGCACTGGTGGTGGGGAGGGTGGGAAAGCATGCTGAGATGCTCCTGATCAGACTTGTCCCCAGGCTGGGGGCTTGGCAGAGGCATGACCAGCATGTCCTGTTCCTCCCTCCTCCCTGGAGATTGGATGCTCCCTTCCCCCGGCTTTAATCAGAAGCGGTTGATTATACCATGTTGAGTAGGGCAGACCTGGAATGGGGATATGAAAATCAAGCCAATCAATCAACATTAGCAGTAATGATACAAGCTGGTCCTGTCGCTTCCTGAGTTGTCTCAACGTTATTTTAAACTGCCTCTTTGAAAAATCTTTCTTACAGAAAGGAAGAGGTTTTATCAGAATGTCAGCATCACACAGGGTGAAGGTGAGTGTCTGAAATTTTGACTGCCTCTTTTTTTTTTGTGAATGGTCGGGAACATTTTTCATCTTCAGCTTGTTCCATGGTGAGATTATCCTTCCTGCTTTTGTCAGATATATTTCTGTAAGGGACTCAGAGTTGGCTTTGTCTGCACCAATTCAAGTGGCTAAATATAGGAATGGTCACTTGATTCCACTTAACAAATCCCTGAGAGTTTTTCATTTGATCTTTCAAGGTGGCTTTGAGATAAACCTGGACCAGAGGAAGCTGAAAACTCCCCAAGCCAAGCTCTTTACCGTCCCCAGTGAGGCCCTGGCCATTGCAGTGGCCACTGAATGGGATTCCCAGCAGGATACCATCAAGTACTACACCATGCACCTGGTAACAAGTTCACAGTGCGAATCTGGACCCTGAGACCCACCCAGGGCTTCCTAGGGTAGATCCCTTACCAAATTCTGACAAGGCCCTGGGGGATGGTCCTTTGCCTACCTGGGCCCCAGGTGTTCACCTCCTCTCAAGTCACTAATGTGCTAAACTCTTTTCTTGTCTGGCCTGGCTACTTGCAGTTCTCTCTCCTAGGAACACTGTGCTGGATGACTGGTTTCTCCTTTGGTTTCAGGACAGATGTCACCTTCACTGACTACCCAGCTCTCTTATTTTCTATGACAGCAGCTGGCCATTTGTTTTGTCAGCATTTAGACAATTTATAATTGTTTTATGTTTGCACATTTATTGTCTGTCTGTCTTTACTGCCTGGTAAGCAACAGAAAGGCAGGAGCCATGTCTGTTTTACTCACCAGTATTTGGACAGCCACTAGCAGGTAGTTTAGTTGGTACTTAGTAAATATTAGTTGAATATAAGATCCACTGGAGGCAAATGGGTGAGGTGAGGAAGACTCCCTATAGAACCAGAGCCCCTCATCCACACCAGAGTGGCTCATCTAGGCACCAAGGCTGCCTGGGGAAGGAAGGGCCCAGCCAGACTCTTTGGTCCAGCCTCTGCAGCTTCTAAACTGTAACCTTGGGCAGGTTGCTGCCCCTTTCACAGCCCCGTATTCCCCATCTACTAAAGATGAGTGATAATAGTACCTACCTCACAGAGCCGTGGTCAGGATGAGATGAGATGATGCAAGAAAGCCCTTGGCATGGTCCCCAGCACTGATTGGGCACTGAGTCAGTGTAAGGAGTCAGCTGCTGTCATCCCAGCCGCTGCTATGCTCAAACTTTGCAAACTCATATGGGCCTCCTGCCAACATCACAGCCTGCTGAGGTGCTGGCCTAATCCTTGACAACCTAGTGAAACTGGGGTGATTGCGGCTACAAACGAATAGGGTAACCTAAGCAGCCTGTTATTGACAAGGTAAGTCTGGAAAAAAATAATCTTTTTTTTTTTTAAACAGAGTCTCGCTCTGTTGCCTAGGCTGGAGTGCAATGGTGTAATCCCAGCTCACTGCAACCTCCACCTCCTGGATCCAAGCGATTCTCCTGTCTCAGCCTCCCAAGTAGCTGCGATTACAGGCGCCCACCACCATGCCCGGCTAATTTTTGTATTTTTAATAGAAATGGGATTTCACCATGTTGGCCAGGCTGGTCTTGAACTCCTGACCTCAGGTGATCTACCCATCTCAGCCTCCCAAAGTGTTGGGTTTACAGGCGTGAGCCACCACACTTGGCCAAAACAAATAATCTTAATCCTGATTTGCATGGTCTGTTTCCCTACTTTCTAAGGTGTAAGGGAGGCAGCTGGTAAAGGTTTCCAGTCAGATTTGAGCTCCATCACTGATACGTGTCTTATTAACTGTATTTGATGATGTACTTAACCTAACCTGTCTGGGCTTCAGTTTTCACATCCCAGATGGGCATAATAATAGTACCTATTCCAAAGGGTTGTTGTGAGGATTAAATACACTAGAACCTGGTAATAATGTGACTGTGGGGAGGTTCACTAATCATGGGGCTGCTGCAAGCTTCCCTCAAGTCCTGTGAGCGTCGACAGAAAGCATTTGGCATGGAGCCTGGCTGTGGCACACTCTCAGTAGCTGTGCTGCTGCTCCGGTAGTGCAGATGCCTCTGGTGGAGGGCTGTGCTGTGGTGCTGTCTGCTATGTGTCAGATGAGGTCTCCTCAGGAAAGCAGGGCTTTTGTCTGAGCCCCGCAGGCAGTGACAGGGTGGTTTTTGCCTTTGATTCAGACCACATTGTGCAACACATCCTTGGACAACCCAACCCAGAGAAACAAGGATCAGCTAATCCGGGCAGCCGTGAAGTTTCTGGACACTGACACCATCTGGTAATGGACATTTAGATGGGCATTCCCCTTGGATTGAGACAGTCCCTGGGGCTATTTTTCCTGATTTGCCCAGATGGTTATCAGTGGAAGAAGAAACCCTCTCCATTTATTGCAAGGACAGGGAAGGTGGCCCACTTGACTTTGGCATTTGGCTGCTCTGTAGCCTCTTAGGAGGAGGACTGCTCAGGCTACAATGGTGTTAGAACATGACCACCCCTCTTCTCTAGCCTAGAAGCTGCTCCTTAGGCTGGGAGGGTGGTTATGCAGCTCTTGAAGGTGCCGTGACCACAGGCCCCTTAGGCCTGGGGGCGCCTGTGACCTTAAACTTCTGCCCACTGACACTTTCTCAGGTAGACATCCTTGGCACTATGGATGCTGATAATTAGGAGTGTCCTTCTCCAGTTCTGAATTCTCCTCTGTGTCTATATTTCTTGGCTAACTGGTCAGTGTTGCCGAAGGAAAGTTGAAAAACAATGGAAATGATTGAGCAGCACTGTGCCTGCTAGCCCAAGTGCTCTAGGATCCTGAGTCATCTCACGATGACACAGGAAGTCAGCACTGATGAGTGGAGGCATGCTTTCGAAGGGGGTGTCCCATAGCTAGTGGGAAAGCCCACTCCATTTATATTAGGTTCACTTGACTGCAGGGAGCAGAAACCCATTCAACCTAGCTCAGACAAAAAGGGGATTCTTGAAAACTATACAGGGATCCTGACAGGAAATGAAGGACGATCGGGCCACCAGGAAAGGGAGCTGTAAGATCCAATGTCAGAGCTCCTCCCTGTGCCCTACTGGGGTGAGCGGAAGGTGAGGGAGGAAAGGTTGGCTGCCCATCTGCCCCTCCCAGCATAACTCATGACCTTTCTTCCCCACTTTGCTTACACAAGACGGTGGATTTCCATAATGCCCACTTGGGTTCCCATCCCATAAAACCCTGCAGCTCAGCTCCTCTCAGCTGACTAATGCCTGTATCTCTTGGTCAAACAAATGGCACAGCCTGGCCTCTAGCTTGGTCCCATCAGGTCTGGCATCTGTGCCAGCATCTGTATCTGTAGCCAGGAGGTGGATGGGCTTGTGAGGTGTAAACAGGCTATTTTGGTCTGTGACCAGGGGCACAGTCTCTTGGAGGGGGTGAGGGTAGAGATGCAAAGACTGAGCATCTGGCACAGCATTCCCATTCAGCATCCAGGTCAAGCGGGTGTGGACCCAGGGTTGCAGTTAGTAGATTGGATCTGCTTTAGAATGACAGTAACATAGCGCAGCAAGCTTGGACCTGTCAAATATTTGGGGGCATTTAGGGTAGTGGTTCTCAAACTCAGGCTTACATTAGAATCCCCTAGAGGGCTTGTTAAAACAGATTGCTGGGCCCCACCTCCAGAAGTTCTGATTCTATAGGGATGCAGCCTGAGAATGTGTATTTCTAACAAGTTCCCAGGTGATGGTGGTGCCAGGGCCGCACTTTGAGAACCACTGCTTTAGGGGAAAAGACTTGTGGGGCTGGGATGGTGGTGGTGAAGTTTTTGCTGTTGTCCTTTGTGTTTTTCCTTTTCTGTCACTGAATGAAGGAATTGTACTTTTTTATTAATGAAGGTGATTTTTACAATGAATTAGCTACAGGGTGGAGGAGCCTGAGACATTAGTGGAACTTCAAAGGAATGAGTGGGATCCAATCATCGAATGGGCTGAGAAAAGGTAAGATGTACAGCCCTGCAGAAAGCACTGACTGGGCACCTGCGTTGGTGGAGTGTTGGGGTCAGGGGGCCACGCTGGAAAACTAGTGCCCTTAGCTAGTCAGCTTTCTGATTTCAGAGCACTCGTGGGATTCGGCTCCCCTCATATGATCAGGGATACGGTCATCTTGGGAAAAAAGCACCCATTTCACCCACTAGGTACAGCACACCTGCTATAGCAGTTCATGAAGTGTAAGGGCAGCTCTGTGTCCTTGGAGAAGCAGTGGAGTCCCCAGGCCACCTTCTGCCAGCGGGTCAGAGCAGCAGTGTCGGTTTGAATCCCAGCCCTGCTAGAGACTCAGTTGTGTGACTTGGCTAATGAGTTGATCTCTCTGAGCTTCAATTTCCTTGTCCATAAATGGGGCTAATAATCCTACCTCTCAGGGTTTGAGGAGGAGTAAATGAATTGATGCATGTAAAGGCTTAGCATCCTGCTTAGCACACAGTAAATGTTCAAATTTTAGCAGTGATTTTCATCTCTGTCACAATTGCGTTACTATTAAATCAAATAACAGAACAACATGTATGATATGTATGCACTTGGAGAAAAGTCTGGATAGCTTCCTGCAAAATTACAGGTAACATTCAGTGGATATGTAGCTTCCAGGAATTGATACGAAATATTTTTCTTTAATAGGAAGACTCGAGTGCAAAGTTGAATGGATTATTGATGTGGTGGCAAAATAAATTCAATTTCATTTGATCCCAAGGGAAATTTGGAAGGGCTGGCTTTCATGGTAGTACCTTGACCATGGTATTTTCTAAGCTTGCAAGGCGCATTTCTTGGTATAGCATTTTTCACAAAAGTGATGTTACCAATCAGTTTACTGATTTGCCACATGCTGCCCGATGCTCACAATGTGGCAGGTTTCCTTGGGTCTTAAAGGAAAAGGCAAAGGCAGTGCTCTAAAGACCAGACTACAATACTGTGTAGGAATGTGACAATACAGTGTCATTTCAGAATCTAATGAAATATAATAATTTAGGTGCCTAGAGATCTTTGCTATAGTATAAAATCATCAGATTCTTGTGGCAGGAAATACCCTATCCTTAAGAGTTTACAGAAAAACTTAGCCATTTCCTACAGTCCATTTGTACTATTGGGAATTTCAGCAAGGATTTTTTTTTTTCTTTCTTGACACGGAGTCTCGCTCTGTCGCCCAGGCCGGAGTGCAGTGGTGCGATCGTGGCTCACTGCAACCTCCACCTCTTGGGTTTAAGTGATTCTCGTGCCTCAGCCTCTCGAGTAGCTGTGATTACAGGTGCCCACTACACCCAGCTAATTTTTGTGTTTTTAGTAGAGATGGAGTTTCACTGTGTTGGCCAGGCTGGTCTTGAACTCCTGACCTCAAGTGATCGCCTGCCTCAGTCTCCTGAAGTACTGGGATTACAGGTGTGAGCCACTGCACCCAGCCAGATTTTTTTTTTTTTTTTTTTTTTTTTGAGATGGAATCTCGCTCTGTCGGCCAGGCTGGAGTGCAGTGGCACGATCTCAGCTCACTGCAAGCTCCGCCTCCCAGGTTTTAGGCCATTCTCCTGCCTCAGCCTCCTGAGTAGCTGGGACTACAGGCGTGCACCACCTATGTCTGGCTAATTTTTTTTGTATTTTTAGTAGAGACGGGGTTTCACTGTGTTAGCCAGGATGGTCTCTATCTCCTGACCTCATGATCCACCCACCTTGGCCTCCCAAAGTGCTGGGATTACAGGCGTGAGCCACTGCGCCCAGCCCCAGCCGATTTTTTTTTAAGCAACAGAAAAAATCAGTGATACATGGAATAAAATTACAAAAATTATTTTTATCCCCCATTATGTTTTTCTGTTTTATTTAGTTATGATTATTCTTGAAAGTGTATCTTCTTGGCCAGGCGCGGTGGCTCACGCCTGTAATCCCAGCACTTTGGAAGGCCGAGGCGGGCGGATCATGACATCCTGGCTAACACGGCGAAATCCCGTCTCTACTAAAAACAGAAAAAATTAGCCAGGCATGATGGCGGGCACCTGTCGTCCCAGCTACTCAGGAGGCTGTGGCAGGAGAATGGTGTGAACCTGGGAGGCAGAGCTTGCAGTGAGCCGAGATCACGCCACTGTACTCCAGCTTGGGTGACAGATCGAGACTCCCTCTCAAAACAAAAAAGTATCGTCTCTTGAAGCCAGCACATGATGTCCCATAGACCACAGACCCAAAACAATGCCTTATGTAAGGCAGAGCTTGATAAATGTTTGAAAAAATAAGACGGGCATGGTGCCTCACGCCTGTAATCCCAGCACTTTGGGAGACTGAGGCAGGCGGATCACTTAAGGTCAGGAGTTTGAGACCAACCTGGCCAACAAGGTGAAACCTCATCTGTACTAAAAATACAAAAATTAGTCAGGCGTGATGGCAGGCGCCTATAATCCCAGCTACTCAGGAGGCTGAAGCAGGAGAATGACTTGAACCTGGGAGGCGGAGGTTGCAGTGAGCCGAGATCGTGCCACTGCACTCCAGCATGGGGGAGAGAGCAAGAAAGACTTCATCTCAAAAAAAAAAAAAAGTTTGAAAAAATGACTGCTGACTGGTCATGGTGGCTCATGGCTGTAATCCCAACACTTTGGGAGGCCAAAGTGGGCAGATTGCTTGAGTCCAGGCGTTTGAGACCAGCTCGAGCAACATGGTGAAACTCTGTCTCTACAAAAAATTAGCTAGGTGTGGTGGCACATGCCTGTAGTCCCAGCTGCTTGGGAGACTGAGATGGGAGGATCGCTTGAGCCTGAGAGGTTGAGACTGCAGTGAGTCAAGATCATGCCAGCACACTCCAGCCTGGGTGACAGAGCGAGACTGTGTTTCAATAAAAAAGAAGAAAACGGC
>NW_012116655.1:68716-74263 GCF_000951035.1 Colobus angolensis palliatus
AAAAAAAAAAAGAAAACCTCCATGATATATGACATTATAAACATTATTTTAAGGAAAACCATTTTAAATATTGTTTTTAACTTTTATATGGCCTCAAATGTGAAAAACTTTTTAAAGAGATGTAAAAGGCACATGGCCTTTTGATGGAGATTCCAGGTGAATGAATGAGCATTTCAGGCAGCTGCAACTGAGCCCCAGCTCACATGACTCAGGAACCATCCCTTCATTCAGCAGAGTTTCTTGGTCCTCTAAGTTTGCTCTTGAGAGACAGAAAATCAGGTCGGGGCCAGGGGCGGTGGCTCACAGCTGTAATCCCAGCGCTTTGGGAGGCCAAGGCGGGTGGATCACCATACTGGCCAACATGGTGAAACCCTATCTCTACTAAAAATACAAAAAATTAGCCGGGTGTGGTGGTGGGCGCCTCAACTACTCGGGAGGTTGAGGCAGGAGAATGGCGTGAACCCGGGCGGTGGAGCTGGCAGTGAGCCGAGATTGCACCACTGCACTCTAACCTGGGCGACAGAGTGAGTCTCTGTCTCAAAGAGAAAAAAAAAAAAAAAGAAAATCAGGTCAGGAGGCCACTGACCATGGTAGCAGTTGCTCCTGGAGGCCTCAAGACTAGCTCCTTGGCCAATGCACACACATGCTCTGAAGCTTAGGCCTTTGTTTCTAGTCAAAAGGTGGGCTGCTCTTGAGCTACATCATGACAGAGACATGCCGAAGCCCTTTTCCTTTCAGATACGGCGTGGAGATCAACTCCTCCACCAGCATAATGGGACCCAGCGTCCCTGCCAAGACTCGAGAGGTGCTCGTCAGCCACCTGGCATCTTACAACACGTGGGCTTTACAAGGTATGTATAGAGTTTCCTGTGGGCTTGTCAGGTGGCTGTGAAGGCCATCAGCGTCTGAAGCCTGTGTTTGCCCCTCCCCAGGTGCTGTGAGTAGAGAGGCACAGGGGCGTTCTGGGCTAGCTGAGTGTGGAGGCTGGCTGGCTCTGATGCTAGCCCATCACTCGGTGCTCTAGGCTCACACCTTTCCACCTTTGACTCTCCAGCGGAAGTCTTGAGTTCAATCTCATTGCCCTGGCTTGGGTCACATGTCCATCCATTAACCAATCACTAGACTGGTGGGGGAAGCTCTGATTTGCCAAGTTGGGGTCATGTGTCTCACTGGGTAAGAGCAGAGGAGGATGGGAAAACCAGAGTGCTCTTTCAGAAGAGTGAGCCAATCGCTGGATGGCTCTTTGCACCACTCACTCCTATTCTCTGCTAGGGCTGCTGGGACTCACAAGGGGTAGGTTGTGGCAGCTGCCCTGTTTTGGGTCCTGACTTGGCTTGTGTCCCTGCAGGGATTGAGTTTGTAGCTGCCCAGCTCAAGTCCCTGGTGCTGACCTTGGGCCTGATTGACCTGCACCTGACCGTGGAGCAGGCTGTGCTGCTGTCACGCCTGGAGGAGGAGTACCAGGTGAGGAGCAGCACCTCAGGTCCCGCCTTCCCCTTCCTAGTTCAGACACACTTTGGGGGAACAGCTAACCCATCTGAAATACAGTTATGCATACTTGGCTTTCATTACTTTTGTGTACATGCAGAAATCAAAATCAAGGACCAGCAGAAGTATTGTCAAGTAGGCCTGGCGTGGTGGTTCACACCTGTAATCCTAGCACTTTGGGTGGCCAAGGAGGGTGGATCATTTGAGGTCAGGAGTTTGAGACCAGCTTGGGCAACGTGGCAAAACCCCACCTCTACAAAAATACAAAAATTAGTGCCTGTAGTCCCAGCTACTTGGGAAGCTGACGTGGGAGGATTGCTTAAACCTGGGAGGTGGAGGTTGCAGTGAGCCAAGATTGTGCCACTGCATTCTAGCCTGGGTGACAGAGTGAGACCCTGTCTCAAAAAAAAAAAAGTATTGTAAGATAATAACGTTTAAAAAATAACAGTAAGTGCTACCACTGTGTTCCTGCACTGTATCCATCTCACCTCCTCTCAGCAGCCTGGGCAGGTGGGAGCTGTGGTTATCTCTGTTTTATACAGGAGGAAACTGAGGTGCAAGGTTGCACCTCTGGAAAATGTGCCAGCTAGGGCTTGAAGCCAGGTCTGGTGATTTTAGGGCCAAGACTGTCAGGCCTCACTCTGCACAAGGAGGTTCACGGGTGGATAAAGACCATCTGGGCTTGATAAAGCCTGCAGAACAGGCCCTGCCAAGATGACTGAGAACCTGTTTGTGCTCCTACATCAGCTAAGCCTTCATACCCTGACATTTTATCTGGCTGGCAGAGGAGCATAGGGGTAGCTGCTGTTTGTACACAAGTTTTGATTTAGTGGGCTCAGAATTAAGGTTTTGCTACACTATGGTTTGCATTTTTTAACTCTGAAAATTATGGCCATCTTTGCAGTTATTCCACCAACCTCAGAAGGTTAATTGCTATTATGAATTGGTCCCTAGTATGGTAAAAAAAAACACACACAAAAAAAGCTTTTTGTGATGTATTTCCCTAGTTCTTATAGTCTTCTGCTCAGAAAAATGCCAGGGAAAAAAACTATTTTTGTATAACAAAGGAGGCCTGCTACTATTCTCTGGATGTCAGAACCGATTACATAGGAAGGGGGTGACTTGGAGGGCTGGTGGGAAGCCAGTCTGGGCTCTGCTTCTGACTATGGGACCCAAGCCAGGCCATCATTCTCTGAACTTTGGTTTCGATCCTCTACAAACAGAGGAATAACCTGAATTATGTATGTGATAGTATACAATGAAAATATGGAATACTCTTCAGATGACTTAATACAATTGTACAGTTTGGGACCAGGCAGCCCAGAAGTTCAAATAGCTTGTGTAGCATGGCAGATTCTGAGTTCCTGGATGAGCTGGGGCGGCCAGGCCAGGCCTCTTGGGCAACTAGCCAGGGAGGAGCCAGCAGGGTCTGGTTGGAGTTACACTATCTGGACAGCCACACCGTGTGTCTGAGGGTTCCTCCCTCTTGTTTTTAGAGCTCCAGACAGAGAATCTGCAATGTGTCCCCAGTGTGCAGAGCAGAGGCATCTGTAGTTCTGTGACTACCACAAGAGTTAGAGTTGAAGCCACTGCTTGATTTAGTTATTCCACCCACATGGGGCTCGGGGAGCACTTGTAGCCCAGCATGGCAAGGCAACTTGCAGAGGCTGTCCGTTCACAGGCTTCCCGGGAGGAAGTGTAAGAGAAGGGATGGCACATAAGTCAGGCCTCCTCAAAGAAGTCACATGGGTGGTTCTGGTACCCAGCCTGCCCAGTGGTGGGTGGGCAGCCACTGGCCCTGGGCCTGGACTGTACTTCTTCTAGACCATCCATGACACAGAAAGCACAGGTGCCTGCTCTGGCTCCCTGAGTGGTTGTGTGTATGTGTGTGTGTGTGTGGTGTTCTTGAGACAGGGTGTTGCTCTGTTGCCCAGGTTGGAGTGCAGCGGTATGATCTTGGCTCACTGCAGCCTCAACCTCCTGGGCTCAAAGCAGTCCTCCTACCTCAACCTCTCAAGTAGCTGGGACTATAGGTGCACCCCCACCACACCCAGCTAATTTTTAAAACTTTTTGTGGAGATGAGGTTTCACCATATTTGCCCAGGCTGGTCTTGAACTCCTGGGTTCAAGCAGTCTTCCTGCCTCGGCCTCCCAGAGTGCTGGGATTACAGGCATGAGCCACTGTGCCTGGCCCACCTGGGTGTTCTTACCTGCCGCCTCCTTCTAGGCACGTCTCGTGTTTTGGCAAGATCCAAACCTGTTGCCCTCAGCCGAGCTATTGGAATGGAATGTGGCTTTGGCCAGGAAGCAGCTAGGCACTGGCCACTCACCCAGCAACTTGTCTTGTCCTTCCCTCAGATCCAGAAGTGGGGCAACATTGAGTGGGCCCATGACTACGAGCTGCAGGAGCTGCGGGCCCGCACCGCTGCTGGCACCCTCTTCATCCATCTCTGCTCCGAGAGCACCACAGTCAAGCACAAGCTCCTGAATGAGTGAGGCCTGGGCAGCGCACACTCAGCAGAATAGAGGCAGCGCAGCCACAGCTCCACCAACCTTCAGGGTTCCTCAGCCTGTGGGGCTGACTTCCTTGACTTTTGGGGGCTCAGCCTCAGCATCATCCTGAGATTTCCCCAAGACACAGTGCACTAGTGCGACTGTCTGGAGGTCAGCCTGATTTCAAACCAGGTGCCCCTGACCTTGCCAGCAGTGAATGTGGGAGATGAATTGTACAACTAACTTTCTCTCGACCCCGATTTTATTAAATATTTCTCCACCCTGGAAATGTGCTGAGCCCTGTTTTCACGTGCACCTCTGCACTTCTCCATTCTTCCTGTTTTGTCTAGGTTCCAGAGGGTTAAACAGCTTATCTCCCATGGCATGTTTGGATATCTGCTGCCTGTGGTTGGGAACCTTGCGCTGGGGAAACAGTCATGTCATCCACAGACAACTCTATTTGTGTTCTTTAGCCTCAACTTGAAGACTTTTTTGGCTGTCTTTTAATCAATCTTCTGAAATGATCATGGTCTAAGCTGGTTGTTTCTATTTTCTCCTACTGTTCTAAAACAAGTGATTTACTCTAGAAAGTAGAAAATAGAAGTTGTTCCTGGGCTAAAAGCCTGGACAGGCTTGGTGAGGTCACCTGATGTGCATGTTTCCGCTCATCTCCCACCCAGGAGTCCCAGGGGTCCTCCCAACATAGCCACCTCTAATGTCCCAGGAGGCAGGTGCTGCTTTCTGGTGTCAGGCCAGTAAGAGGGCAGTGGGGATCCCGAGTGTGGTTCTTAGGCAGACAGGCTCTCTCAGTCCTGTGTCCTTGCCAGCCTGAGCAAGGTAATGGCATCAACCCTGTTCACAGGGCACTGATCGCATGCTGGGTGCCTCTCCATGCTTCCCACGCATTGTCTCCCTGAACTGTTCCTTGAAGGCACTGTGAGGTACTATCACAGATGACACCAGGGCTGCGGGGGTGTGGTGGAGCTGGGATGTCCCGCCTGTGATCTGCTCTTCTGGAGGGTCCTCAGGTCCCTGTGGCTAACCTCAGCCTTGGTGGGCAGACCCAGGCCCCCACACTGTGGTGGGAGCTGCAGCCTCTCCTGCATTGCTGCCCCTCAGCACCCAGAGCAGACAAGGTCTCAGCCCACACCAGCCTCCTTTTGCCTGTGGCCAGCAGCCTGCCTAGGCATGGCAGGGGCACGTGCCTGACTTTATGCCACAGTCAAGAGTCTAGCTGATGGCAGTGCCCTTGGGAGTCGCTCTGTCAGCTGGCCTGGGACCGGCTGTTCATCTCAGACTCTTTCTCCTGTTCCTACATGAACATGAATTCTGACTTTTTTTCTTTTTTTTTTTTTTGAGACAAAGTCTCACTCTGCTGCCGAGGCTGGAGTGCAGTGATGCCATCTTGGCTCACTGAAACCTCCACCTCCCAGGTTCAAGCGATTGCCCTGTCTCAGCCTCCTGAAGAGCTGGGACTACAGGCACACGCTACCATGTCCGGCTAATTTTTGTATTTTTAGTAGAGACGAGGTTTCACCATGTTGGTCAGGCTGGTCTTGAACTCCT
>NW_012116655.1:74514-79353 GCF_000951035.1 Colobus angolensis palliatus
GAGGTTTCACCATGTTGGTCAGGCTGGTCTTGAACTCCTGACCTCGTGATCTGTATGCCTCGGCCTCCCAAAGTGCTAGGATTACAGGCGTGAGCCACAGTGCCCAGCTGATTTTTTTTTTTTTAATGAATAGGGGAAATGTGACATAAGTCCTTTATTTTCTCTACTTTTGGAAGTTTTTCCAGGGGTGGGGCAAGAATGGTGTGGGGGATCGTAGTGGAGAGATGCCCAGCAACTCTCCCGAGGTGCTGGGTGAGGCATGTGCACTTCCTTCTCTTGGTTGGGGCTGGTGCTATGTTTTGAAGAAGCTCCTGTGGCTGACACTCATCTAGTCTAGGATGTTGCCATATTCCAGGTTGTCCAGTTCGCTCTGCATGTGGTCGACGTACTGATTGATCTCCTTCACGCGCTTGCGGTTCCTCATGATCTCATCCTTGTGAATCTGAGGAGGGAAACCAAAGCCCGATTCCTTACATCAGATCATTGGTTAATATCTTTCACTGAGTCCAGTTTGAGGGAAGGGGAAAATAGTTCCTTGAGATCTGCAAACCTCCTCATTTGCTTCGGTGCCTCCCCAGGTTCTGCTGATCTCTGTGTATTTGAAGTAGGAGTTAGGAAAATGATGAAGCCCATGGGTTTTAAAGTCTCTGGGCAACCTTGTCTTCAGTGTGGAGTTCTATAATCCTTAATTTTATTTCTTCTTTCATTTCATTCCTTAATGAGAATTCTATCCACTACCTAGGGAGGATTTCCATGTCAGCTAGAAAAATTTGTCCAACCTGCTAGGATGGCTTGGCATTGACTCACCTTGTCTACTAAACGTGTACACCAGGAGTTGATTCTGGTCACCAGCTCACCTTCTCGATTGTCAATCTTCAGGAGGTGGATGTCGTGCGATGCCCCGACAGCATTAACAATCGTATCTTTATTGACAAAAAGCTGGTGAGTGAAAAGAATCCAATGAGAACATGTGTGTCACACCCTGAACACAAAGAGAGCTGAATAGAAAAGGAGCATTTCGAAGTCCCCTGGCTGTGCAGGCCACACTCAGAGCAGAGCTCACCTTTGTATCAGCACACTCTGCCGATTCATCTGTGAATTCATGTGTGACAGCTGCCTCCCCAACCGCGCAGGGCAGGTGTTGAGGGGAAAGGACCAACCAGGGTGTTACTTTGCAGTCCCCGCTGGAAGCATGTTTCCTCCAGGGTGAAGGCAGATGGCTGCCCAGGGGGCACCTCACCCAGGACATCTGTTCTCACAATGCTTCTCTCTCAGTTACTCTCAAGTCTGACTTGCCCAAAACCTCTGCCTGCTGGGTGGAAGCATGAGACTGGCTGAGGGTCTTGAGGCTGCCTTGAAGACAGCAGGCCCTATAAACTGATGGGTGTTCACCCCACAGTTGTCCCTCCACTGCCACTCATGTTAACAAAACCAAACCATGGATTCCATCTGGGGTCTCCTTCTGCCTTCTCTTGTTCCTGACTTTGCTGTCTTGTAAAAAGTTGTTAGAAACAACCACCCTCTAATAGGCCTCACTGGTTGCAGGTGTTGACACTGTGGCTGTTGTTGCCTGGGATGGTTGAAATACCCAGAGCAGGGCAAGGCCACTGAAGCACTCAGTAAGCAGTTGCTTCCACCTTGAAGCAGAGGCATTTGGTAAGGAAGAGCACGTGAATGCTCTGTATTGCAGGGAGGACTTGCAAGTGGAGTGTACGCTTTTTGTTCTTTCCTGTAGTGTAAGTTAACTTAATGATCTCTAAAACATGTTCTGTGGAATCTTAAGATGTTAATATTTCTACCAAAAATGTATTCTTTGGTCAAACACATTTGGGAAAGCCAGCACCCCCTAGGCCCCTCCTGAAGATTTGCAGAGCACAAAGTATTCCAGAGGCTCTACAAAGTCCTGTGGAAAATAAACCCTTTAAGCTTTGTCTCTCTTGGTTTTTCAACTTTTTTGGCCACAGACTTCAGCGTAATGCCTGTTAATGTCTTGTGGGATGCTGATTTTCCACAGAATCCCAGTGGGAAAAGCCAGTTTAGCTGATATGTGGAATGGGGTGTCTGGGGGACCAATTAGCACAGTCACAAAGGAGAAATGTCAAGAAATCATTAAGTTCTTTCCATGTGTGTACAAGGTCCCAGGCCAGGCTCTGGGAATGGTTCAAAGGTGTGTAAAGCCTGTTTTCGGTAAGCGTTGGCAGTGTGCTTAGAAATGAGTGTTCTGGTTATTTTAGAGATAACTACAACCACAGTGTCAACCCATCACGAAAAGGTTTTCATCCTTCATTCTAAAAAGTGGGTCATAGTAGAGCTTTTAGCCAGGCAGAGAAATCATCCCCCTCAGAGTCTGAATATGTAGAAAACAGCTGCAAAAGCTGTGAGAAGCAACAGAAACTGAAGTCTGCTTAGAAAGATACATGATTAGAATTGGTTATGAAAAACAGTGTGACATTTGTAAAATGCAAACAAAAGGAAACTGGGTTTAAGGTAATTATTTTGAGATGTAAGTTACAAGTTGTTTCTGGACTTTGGATGGCCTAGAGTGGTGGCTACTTCTATTTTCCCTCTTAGAATAGTTTTTATGGGTAGAATATTCCAGATCCCTCTCCAGTTTCTGCAAGTTGAAAGCCTAGGGTGGAGGCAGGGACTGTGCAAACAGGTATTCCTGAATCTTTTTTGAGCTGTTGCCCTGCTCTATGGTCCTTGTGGCTGTAAAGACACACTTCTTTCAAAGCAACTTCTTTGTTTAAACAGTGTTGGCATTGGCCAGGCGCAGTGGCTCATGCCTGTAATCCCAGCACTTTGGGAGGCTGAGGTGGGCAGATCACCTGAAGTCAGGAGTTCAAGACGAGCCTGGCCAATATGGTGAAACCCCATCTCTACTAAAAATACAAAAATTAGCTGGGTGTGATGGTGGGCACCTGTAATCCCAGCTACTTGGGAGGCTAAGGCAGGAGGATAACTTGAACCCAGGAGGCCAAGGTTGCAGTGAGCCAAGATCACACCCTTGCACTCCAGCCTGGGCAGCAAAAGTGAAACTCCACCTCAGAAAAAAAAAAATTGGCATTAAAAAAAAATTGACTAATAATTGTTCATATTGATGGGGTACATACTGATGTTTCCACACTTATCATATATAGTGATCAGACCAGGGTATTAGCATATCTGTCTCAAACATTTATCATTTCTTTGTGTTGAGAACATTCAATATCTTACTTCTAGCTATTTGAAACTATAATACATTATTGTCAACTATAGTCATCCTATAGTGGTGTAGAACATGAGAACTGGCCAGGCGCAGTGGCTCAAACCTGTAATCCCAGCACTTTGGGAGGCCGAGACGGGCGGATCACGAGGTCAGGAGATCGAGACCATCTTGGTTAACACGGTGAAATCCCGTCTCTACTAAAAAAATACAAAAAAAAAAAAACTAGCCAGGGGAGGTGGCGGGTGCCTGTAGTCCCAGCTACTCAGGAGGCTGAGGCAGGAGAATGGCCTGAACCCGGGAGGTGGAGCTTGCAGTGAGCTGAGATCCGGCCACTGCACTCCAGCCTGGGCGACAGAGCGAGACTCCGTCTCAAAAAAAAAAAAAAAAAGAACACTAGAACTTATTCCTCCTATCTAGCTGTAATTTGGTATATCCTTTAACAAATCTGTCCCTATTCCTTCATCCCCCTACCCTTCCCAGTCTCTAGAAGCCTCTCTTCTTCTTTTTACTTCTATGAGATCAACTTTTTTAGCTTCAGCATATGAGTGAGAATATGAGGTGTTTAACTTTCTGTTCCTGGCTTATTTCACTTAACATAATGTTCTCCAGTTCCATCCATGTTGCCATGAATGACATGATTTCATTCTTTTTTATGGCTGAATAGTATTCCATTGTGTATATGTACCACATTTTCTTTATCCAGTCATCTGTTGTTGGACACCTAGGTGGATTATGTATCTTGCTATTGCAAACAGTGCTGCAATAAACATGGGTTCAGATATCTTTGCAATATAGTGATTTCCTTTCCTTTGGATAAATGCTCAGTAGTGAGATTGCTGGATCATATGATAGTTCTGTTTGTAGTTTCTGAGGGCCCTCCACAGTGTTCTCCCTAGTGGCTGTCCTAGTTTACATTCTTACTAACAGTATATAAGAGTTCCTTTTTCTTTGGATCCTCACCAGCATTTGTTATTTTTTGTCCTTTTGATAATTATCATCCTAAATGGGGTGAGATGATGCCTCATTCTGGTTCTCATTTGCATTTCCCTGATAACTAGTGATGCTGAAGATTTTTAAATGTATTTGTTGGCCATTTGTATGTCTTCTTTTGAGAAACATCTGTTCAGATGTTTTTAATTGAATTGTTTGTTTTTTTGCTGTTGAGATGTTAGAGTTCCTTGTATATTCTGGATATTAATACCCTTGTCAGATAAGTAGTTTGCAAATATTCTCTCTCACTGTGTAGGGTGTCTTTTCACTCTGTTGTTTCATTTGCTGTGCAGAAGATTTATAGTTTGATATATTCCCATTTATTTATTTTTGCTTTTGTTGTCTGTGCTCTTGAGGTCTTATTCATAAATTTTTTTCCCAGTTCAATGTCCTAAAGCATTTCTCCTGTTTTCTTCTGGTCATTTTATAGTTTCAGGTCTTTTTTTTTCTTTCTTTCTTTCTTTTTTTTTTTTTTCCCTGAGACAAAGTCTGGCTCTATTGCTCAGGCTGGAGTGCAGTGGTGCAATTTCAGCTCACTACAACCTCCGTCTCCTGGGCTCAAGCCATCCTCCCACCTCAGCGTCCTGAGTAGCCAGGACTATAGGCACATACCACCATGCCCAGCTAATTTTTGTATTTTT
>NW_012116655.1:79688-87957 GCF_000951035.1 Colobus angolensis palliatus
GCCTCCCAAAGTGCTGGGATTACAGGCTTGAGCCACCGTGCCCGGCCCCAATTTTTGTATTTTTTATAGAGAGTTGGGGCTTTGCCATGTTGCCCAGGCTGGTCTCAACCTCATGAGCTCAAGTGATCTGCCTGTCTCGGCCTCCCAAAGTGCTGGGATTACAGGCATGAGCCACTGTGCCCGGCCAGTTTCAGGTCTTACATGTTTAGTTGATTTTTGTATAGGGTGAGAGGTGGGGATCTAGTTTCATTCTTCTGCATATGGATATCCAGTTTTCCCAGCACAATTTATTGAAGAGACTGTCTTTTTCCCAGTGAGTGTTCCTGGCGCTTTTGTCAAAAATCAGTCGGCTGTAAATATATAGATTAATTTCTGAGTTCTCTATTCTGTTTCATTGATTTATGTATCTGTTTTTTTGTTTGTTTGTTTGTTTTAAACAGGCTTAATTCACTTTATTTTTCTTGTATAAAAACCCTGTGTTACTTTGGGAAGGCAAGGTGGGCAGATCACCTGAGGTCAGGAGTTTGGGAGCAGCCTGGCCAATACTGGTGAAACCGTGTCTCTACTAAAAATACAAAAAATTAACCAGGCATGGTGGCATGCGCCTGTAGTCCCAGCTGCTCGGGAGGCTGAGGCAGGAGGATCATGTGAACCCAGGTAGTGGAGGTTGCAGTGAGCCAGGATCGCACCACTGCATTCCAGCCTGGTTACAGAGCAAGGCCCCATTTCAAAACAAAACAAAAAAGAAAAAAACCAACCCTGTGTTGCAGCCACAGCTGCAGCCTGGGTCTTTCACACAGAGAGTGTGGGTCTTGACAAAATGGTCAGTGAATTCCTGAGAAGAAGACTTGGTGAATACAGTCTCCTCCCAGAGGTCAGGGGGCAGGTAGCTATAGGTCTTAGAGATGGCATCAAAGGTGGCCTTGGCAAAGTTGCCCAGAGTGGCAGTGCGGCTCCTGGCTGAGGTGTAGCGGTTGTCAATACCGGACATCAGCAGCATCTTCTTGGGCACAGAGGCCAAGAGGATGCCAGTGCCTCTGGGTGCAGGGATAAGGTACAGCAGCACGGAGCTGCAGCAGCCTGTCACCTTGCAAGGGACAGTGTGGGGCTTACGATCTTGGTCCCCAGTAGCCTCTCTGCACGGGACAATGGAGAGCGTAGCCAGGATGATGATCCCTCTGACAGCAGTGGCTGCTTCCTTGGAGCACGTAACACCCAGACTGACGCGGCCATTGTAATCCCTAATGGCAACAAACGCCTTGAACCTGCTGTACTGGCTGGGGCAGGTCTGCTTCTGCACTGGCATAATCTTTAAAACCTCATCCTTAAGAGAGGCCCCCAGGAAAAAGTCAATGATCTCAGACTACTTGATGGGCAGGGAGAAGAGATAGATTTCCTCCAGGGACTTGATCTTCATGTCCTTGACCAGGCAGCCCAGCTTGGTGACAGGCATCCACTCCTTGGCCTGGGCCTTGCCTCTGAGAGCTCCCTGCAGCCTCGGCCCCTGCCCTGACTACGGCCACAATCCTAGCCCCCCAGAAGCTGCTGGCAAAGCTTCCATGGTTTCCCATTCCAGGCCTCTGGACCCTCCTGCTGCCATGGTGTCATCTACCATTTGGTGTTTTCTTGGAAAAAAATGTGTCTGTTTTATGCCAGTACCATGCTGTTTTGGTTAATATCACTTTGTAGTATATTTTGAAGTCTGGTAATGTGATGCCTCCAGCATTGTTCTTTTTGCTCAAGATGGCTTTGGCTATTCAGGGTCCTTTGTGGTTCCAAATTTTAGGATTTTTTTTTCTATTTCTGCAAAGAATGTCATTGGTGTTTTGATGGGGATTGCATTGAATCTGTAGGTTGCTTTGGGTAGCAACAAAGTAACTTTTGAGAAGGGAACAGCCCCTCCCCAGGACCACCACACTGCTAGTGGCTTGAGGACTTGCTGCCCCATGGCATGTGGGATCAGATCATTTTTTCAAACCCACAGAGGGCACCTGACGACCCTGCATTCCCCTCTGCCACAAATGAGCAGCTTGGCTTGATGGTCAGGGACAAGCCAGCGCGGCGTCTCCTGGTGCCAGCCAGAATCTTGTGACAGTCTCCCTATCCAGAGACTGCTGGCTTGGGTCAGACCCACTGCCACTTGAGCAGACCCTGGGGACTTGCATCCTCCCAATGGCCTGGGCCTGAGCACTTGCCCTGCCCTCGCAGCCGGATACCCGCATGGATGTTCAAAGCAGCCGGGCAGCACCTCTGACCTACCCGCCTCCCTAAATGGGCAGCTGTGGCTACCAGCCCCACTCAGACGCCCTCCCTCAGTGCCAGCTCCAGGCTCTCTCCTCAGCATGTACGTTCTGCTTTTCCTCTCAAAGCTGGAAGGACTTGAAAATAGATGTGGGACAGATTGGCCCCACATAGGTCATGAGCTGATAACAGGCACTCAACTGCATGAGCGGAGTTTTAGAGATAACCTCATTAGGGTGACTTATCAAGATATGCTCATTGACAATTAGGTAACAGAAGCCAGATTTTTTTTCACCTACAGCCCTAGTCCCTCTTCTGAACATCCCCATCTTACTATACAGTAGATATTTTGTCAAAGGCTTTCAATCAAACTGCCTGGGTTCCAATCACAACCCTATCTCTTATAAGCTGTGTGTCCTTGGGCAGGTTACCAGCATCTCTTTGCCTCAGTTTCCTCATCTGTAAAAGAGAACCATAATAGTAACTACTTTACCATGTTGATGTGAAGATTAAAAGAGCAAACATGAGTTCAGTGCTTCTCAGAGGGCTGGCCCTCAGGAGGCCCCCAGTCAGTGTCAGTGATGTATTATTCCTTTATTTTTTTTAATTTTTTTTGAGACAGGGTCTTGCTCTGTCACCCAGACTGGAATGCAGTGGCACAATCATGGCTCACCTTGACCTCCCAGGCTCAAGTAATCCTCCAACCTCAGTCTCCCAAGTAGCTGGGACTACCAGGTGTACATCACCTAATTTTTAAATTATTATTTGTAGAGATGGGGTCTCACTATGTTGCCCAGGCTGGTCTCAAATTCCAGGGCTCAAGCAATCCTTCCACCTCAGCCTTTCAAAGTGCTGTTGGTATTACTCATATAGTCAGAGCATACTTTTTCCTCCTAAGAAGGGTAGGCCACGTTTTTTGTTGCTTAGATGGAAGGAGACTTAGGCCATGGTATAAGGTCCTGGGAAGTCTCTTCCTGTAACTGCAGGCGTAAAGCCACAGGAATGGTGGTCAGCTGGCACCAGACAGAGCCAGCTGGGCTAGAGGGAGGGCTGGCCACTGAAAATGCCATCCCAGCCTGCTTCTCTGCTGTTGGCCTCTGGATTCATCTTTTTCTGTGTGTCCCAGTCATTCGAAATTAAGCACGTTTCAGTCCTGTGCCTTCTGGGTGTCACAGACATCGAAGCTGTGCTGGTAGGGATCTCCACCCACCCCAAGATGGTCTGTCTGGGGAATTCCAGACTGGGCACTCAGGGACAGCCTTACTTCACAAGGAAGGTGGTGTTTTCTTGCGTCTGGTCAATAGCAATTAGCTGCACTTAACAGCTTAGGGAGGAAGGCTGGTGTCATGGTGACCCTATTACCGCACTGCTATCTTGGGTATCTGTTTGGGCCCCAGGACAGAGGCTGTGGAAGTCAGGGACTGCTGGTCCTCTGTGTCTGCAAGACTTAGCCCCGAATCTGGCAGAGCGGAGGCTTGGTGAGCGTATGTTCTCACACTCATTCTGCAGATGACGCCTGGCATCTGTGCTGCACATTTACACTGTTGCTGGTACTGAGGAGGTACATGGTGGTGAAAAGGCCATCCCTGTCCTCCCTCCTGAGCTTATATGTAGTGTGAATAGTCACATCGGCAGCAAATACACATCACTCAGATAGTTTGAAACTGTGATGAGGCTCTGACCTGATAAATGGGGCGTGTGATCCAGAGACAGTGGTTTTCCAGGAAGTTGATGAAGAAAGGCCTCTCCCAAGAGCTGATAGTCAGGCTGAAATCTGAATGACAAGGACAAGCCAGGCACATGGGGACCTAGGAAGAGCGTGTCCGCCAGGCAGAATATCAACTGAAAGGAGCAAGCCTGGGTGATTGGGGCACAGCTCAGAGGCTGCTGCTGAGCATCGGGAGTGAGGGGTCTGGGGGGTGGGAATTGCCCAGATGGGCAGGGCCAGCCACGAGGGTCTGGGGGACTATGGGGAGGAGCTTATGCTATGGGTCATGAAAGCCACTCTAAGGTGTTGTGTAAAAGTGTTTAGTGATAGGGTTTGGGTTTTCAAGGGTCCCTCTGACTGCCACATGGAGGACAGACTGTAAGAGGACAGTAAAGAGGCAAGCCGTCCAGGCCAAGGATGATGGTGGCTTGCCTTGGTGATGATGTGGTGACAGAGAGAAGCTGAGAAACTGGCAGTGGAGTGAATTATGCATGCACTAAAGCAGGCCCTGACAACACAGTATCTCTGCCTGGGCGCTTGATGCCCACACTCCCTCCAGAGACATAAACATGCTGCTGTGGGACCCCAGCACAGACATTCGGGAGAGCCTTCTTAGCGTGCAGACCCCAGGGATGGAGCCAGGTGCCCCAGGCCGACCCTGCTGATTTTGTGACCACTCATCAGCGGATGTGCTGGTGCAAACGGACGGCATCGTGCGGGATCAGAAATGGTGGTTCCAACACCCCCACAGTACTCATCATAGAGACTCTAAGGTTAAGAAGACCTCCAGGGGAAATCTCAGACTTCAACCTCTACCTGTAACTGCTTCTCTTAGAAAGTGCCAGAAGCCTCCACATAATTGAACTTTTGGAAACCAGCCTGTTGGAAAGTTGAAACCATCTAATTATCATGAGCTCCTCTTTAACTGGGCCCCACTGGGTGCCCCACCAGGTAGGTGCTTTGTTAGCCTATTTTATCTGCCAGCAACCCTGTAAAGCAGGTTAGTGTGCCCTTTTGCAGATGAGAACACTGAGGCTCTGGGAGGTTGTCAGGCTTACTCACAGGGCCTCAGTCCAGCCACAGAGCTGGGTTGGACCACGTCTGTCAGGCCCCTCCCCTCCCCTTTCGCCCAGCTCCGCCCCGCCCCGCCCAGTTCAACTCCATCCCGCCCTTTCCCGCCATGCTTCGCCTGCCCCGCCCACCGCACGCAGGTCGTCAGGCAGGTCCTCGTCCAGGTCGCCCACGACAATCTTCTCCAGGGTGCTGATAGAGATCTCCAGGAGCTTCTCGTGGTGGTGGTTCTCCAGGTCCCGGCACTGGGCCATCGTGCAGCCCCGAGTTAAGCAAAGGCCAGGGAGGAGCGGGCCCAGCGCGTCCCCGATTCACTCAGAGGGCCGGAGACAGACTTTAAGGGCCCAAGGCGAGCTCGGAGATTCCGGCTGGCAGCACCGTCCACCCACAAGCACCCAAGCCTGGGCCATCCCCAACTCCCCACCCCTGCCCCACACCTCGGACGGACCCTTGGCCCCTGCCATCACCCCCTTCTCTCCCTCCTGCATGGAGGCTCCTGGCGCTAGTCTCTGGGTTACCGGAGTGTGCTTGCTGGCAACACAGGGGGCTCATTTCTCAGTGAACATCACCCATATGAGAACAATCATACTGGGACCCTACTGCAAACAGGTTGGATGTTGTCCCTCTAGGCATCCAAACCACAGCTCTAACAGACCATCAGTGTTCTGAGGGTCGGGAAACCCCCTCAGACCCTGTGGAACATTCTTTTGTCCAGAGGCCAGGACAACCCCAGGGGCTCTGTAGCACCTCCCCATGGGGGAAGGTCATCACAGAAAGGATATAGGCTTTGGACATTTTCGATAAACAGTCCCACCATGTCAACAATGTTCCTTTCAAACATGTTTATAGTCTCCTGGAAATGTTAAAGAACACAGTTAACATGCATATTTAGACATCCAGCACAGAGCAAAAGGTGCTCCTTAGAATTTAGCAACCACC
Organism: Colobus angolensis palliatus; assembly: GCF_000951035.1. Classification (NCBI taxonomy): domain Eukaryota; kingdom Metazoa; phylum Chordata; class Mammalia; order Primates; family Cercopithecidae; genus Colobus; species Colobus angolensis. The sequence goes on from NW_012116655.1 coordinate 85,648, forward strand.
TCCTCTAATCACAGACCTTCAGGTTAAAGACCACCCATCTTGACCCTCCTGAGCAGATGGTTGTGAACTGACCCCTCTGCTCTCTCTAGAGTTGTTCTCCAACCATATTAACTCCCTCACCATCTGAATGTTTAATGCTGTCACTGGAACTTTGCCAGGAACACTTGTCCTGGTCTTACTCCCCTTACCTGCCTGCCGAACACACACACAGAGCCAACTCCCTCTCCTTTGGGTTTCTCAGTGACATCTGTGCATCACCTCCAGGGAAAAAGTGGAGTGAGCTGCTAAGAGCTAGACTGCCTGGGTCAGTATTCCCAGCTCCAGCACTGCGTGTAACTCTGGGAAAGGCATTTCACCTCCTTGGGCCTCATCTTCCTCATCTTCCTCATCTGGGAAATAGGTTTCCTGCATAATCCCTGTGTTGTGGAGTTGTGGTGAGGTTAAATGAATCTTCACACAAAATGCTTTGCAAGGTGCCTGGCCGAGAGGAGGCCCTCAGTAGCAACTGGCTGTCACCCTAGATCTCTTTCAGTTAGTTGCTGTTTTGTGGTGGTTAGCAAGGCACCTAAGGCCCAAATGGGATTTAGTGTTGATTGAAGGAACAATGGAAGATGTGATTTCCAGGCCTGCCACTCTGGAATTGCCCCACCCCCATCTGCCATAGACTCCAGGGGCTGCAAGGTGGGCAGGGGTGGAATCTATAGGAACGTTAAGGACTGTCTGCAGAGTGAGCACATTGCACTATTTTCAAACACATGCATGTGCTGTTCTTGTAAATAAAAATAGGGTCATTGAAAAGCATGATTGCCCTTGTGGCTTTCTGGTCACCGGTAATACAAGTAGGATGGCACATGGGTTCTGGGAAACGTTTGGATGTTGCAAAGCAATCTCCTTGCCTGAAAAGGCTGGGAGCTGCTGCCTCGTTCTCCCCTGGCACTGTGCGCTGTTTCTGCAGTGCCTGCGTTCCCCAGCGGGGAGGGAGCACCTGCCCTGTGATGTGATGGGGAAATCTATCCCATGTCTGAGGTGTACTTGACGTGTGAGGAATTGATTAGGCGCTATCACTTGGCCCAGCCACAGCAGCATCCAATGAGGTTCAATTCATCACATCACTTCAGACTCCCGGCCTCCGTTGCCTTGTAACACACACTCTGGCCACTAATGAATTTCAGACAGCGGCGCTTTTCATTTCCACTACTTAGTGCTGAGTTGCAGCCTCCTCGCATCGCCTGAGAAGCGGCAACCGCAGGCTGCAACGCGGAGGGGTCTTTGTTTGGTCCCCAAGTGGGGGTCCACTTTGCCTTTAGAGTTCCCCGGATAGCTCCAGGGGTCTAATCAAAAATCTCTCCCCACTGACTTCCAGGATAGGGGGAACATTTCAGAAGAATGAGCTCACCTCTTATTTTCCACAAGGATCACTTCCAATCTAAATGATTAAAATGTATCAAAAGCAAACACAGGACTGATGAGCAAGAAAGCTGCAGCCTGCCATGCTGAGTCATGCTGGACGTTTCCAGCAGAAGCGTGCCCATGAAGGCTGCAGTTCACCTATGGATGTGCAGCTGCATCCCCAGATCCTGGCACTTGTGCCCAGGGCCCAGCCTCACCTCCAGCTGCTCCACCAGCTGCATCTCCAGCATCATGAGCTCATTGAACAACTCACTGATGTCAGCGCTGCATTCCAGGATCTTCTTCTCAATGTTGGGCAGTTCCGACTCCTCTCGAATGGCACTTAAACTCTGGAAACAATAGACTGCACTTCAGGAATCAACAACTAAGTGTAATTAGATAGTGGCAGGTGGCAATTTGGTTTTGTGGGTAAGAATTTGGACTCTGGAGTCAGCCTGCCCAAGTGCAAGTCTCAGCTTTGCCATTTGCTGGCTCTGAGAGCTTGTGGAAGCTACCTACCCTCTCCATGCCTCCGTTTCCTGGTCTGTAAAGTGCAATTGATAGCCCCTACCCTTGACACAAGTAAGAGAACATATGTGAGGCTCTTTGAGCACTAGCAAGTGCCCACTCCCTGTTAGCTCAGGTTTTTATTAGAGGCTAGTAGGCAGGGTGGAAGCAGCCATGGTTTTCATGGGGCTCAGAGCATTTCACACCAAAATACGCTGCTTTAGCATAGTGATTATTTTGAGTTAAAGATACTTAAAAATGCCTGTAATCCCAGCACTTTGGGAGGCTGAGGCGGGCAGATCATGAGGTCAGGAGATCCAGACCATCCTGGCTAACAGGGTGAAACCCTGTCTCTACTAAAAATACAAAAAATTAACCAGGCGTGGTGGCGGGCACCTGTAGTCCCAGCTACTC
>NW_012116655.1:89355-100506 GCF_000951035.1 Colobus angolensis palliatus
GCCAGGATGGTCTCGATCTCCTGACCTCGTGATCCGCCCACCTTGGCCTCCCAAAGTGCTGGGATTACAGGCGTGAGCCACCGCGCCCGGCCAAGAAGCCATTCTTATCATCAGAGGGAGGGAGTCCGGGCCAAGGGGAATCTGTGTGAACAAGCCTTGTGAAACTTACCCTCATCTGCCTCGTCACTTCTCCACGATTAACTGCCTTAGCCCAAACCTCTTTATCTTGTCACATTCTCACAATTCACTACTGTCTGTCCAACCAAGTGTAGAAGCTTTCGGCCCTAACGGCTTCTTGAGCCTTCATTTTGCTTGTGAATGGTCCCATGTACATGTGAAAATTACTCAATAAAATTTGTATGCTTTTCTCTTGTTTGTCTTATGTCAGTTTAATTCTTGGTCCCAGTCAGTGACCCTGATAAGCTAGAGGAAAAAATTTACCTGCCTTACAACTTCAGATTTAGGTGGACCTGAATTTGAATCCTGCCTGGGTCACTTAGCAGTGTGACCTTGAGAGACCCACTTTCATTCTCTGACTCAGTCTCCTCACTGTAAATGGGGAGAAGCATCTCTGCCTTACAGGGTCCTGGGGATCAGAGGCCGTGTTCAGGAAGCACCTGGCGCACAGTGGAGCTCGGCTATCGGAGACTCCTATAAAAGGCCTATCACAGGCACAGGCCAGGAAAAACCCTGGCAAGGAAAGACAGTTCCAGTCTTTGAGGAGATGAATTGAACCCACACAGAACCCCAGTGAGCAAGTGGAAGCTACTGCTAAATAGATGCTGAGCCCTTTAGAATGAGGGGGTGCTCAGAGGGTATATGGCAACCTGGGGTCCAAACAGCACTGACTACCAGCTGCTTACCAGCAAAGGGCCTGGGTTACCACCAACACCAGATGTGATGTTGGCTTGTTTTTGTTGATGCCTGGTACTAGTCATGAAGGAGGATGGAGTAACAGCATGATTGAGGCGGGTGAATGACATAATAATAGCTACCCTCTCTGGAGAAAAACCAGGCTTGATCCCTACCTCAAACCTTACAAGAAAACAAATTACTGATGAAGATTCTAATGTAAAAAGTTAAATCATAAAAGTGCTAACAGAAACCCTGGGAGATTTTTTTTTTTTCCTTTGAGACAGAGTCTCACTCTGTTACCCAGGCTGGAGTGCAGGGATGCGATCTTGGTTCACTGCAACCTCTGTCTCCCAGTTTCAAGCGATTCTCTCACTTCAGCTTCCCGAGTAGCTGGGAATACAGGTGCCTGCCACCAAGCCCAGTGAATTTTTGTATTTTTAGTAGACATGGGGTTTCACCATGTTGGCCAGGCTGCTTGCAAACTCCCGACCTCAGGTGATTCACCTGTCTTGGTCTCCCAAAGTTCTGGGATTACATGCATAAGCCACTGTGTCCGGCCAAACCTGGGAGATTTTTAATAAATAATCTGAGACCTTGCCAAGTATAACCAAAAGATTGGTAAATTCTACTACCTTAAAAATTTAAAAGAATTTTTAAATTTATGTATGTATTTACTTTTAAGATGGAGTCTTACTGTGTTGCCCAGGCTGCTCTCAAACTGCTGGGCTCAAGCGATCTTCCTGCCACAGCTTCCCAAAGTGCTGGGATTACAGTTGTGAACCACCTCCCCCAGCCAAAAAAATTTTAATTCTGAATGGCAAAAGCACCACAGACAACACTGCAAGATAAAACACAAACCGGGAAAAATATCTGCCCTTAATTTCACTGACAAAATCTGTAAAGAGCTCCTACAAAATAATAACTTTTTTTTTCTTTTTTGAGACAATCTTGCTCTGTTGCCCAGGCTGGAGTGCAGTGGCACGATCTTGGCTCACTGCAACCTCCACCTCCTGACTCAAGTGATTCTCCTGCCTCAGCCTCCCAAATAGCTGGGATTACAGGCATGCATCACCACCCTGGCTAATTTTTGTATTTTTAGTAGAGACGGGGTTTCACCATGTTGTCCAGGCTGGTCTCGAACTCCTAACCTCAGGTAATCCACCCACCTCAGCCTCCCAAAGTGCTGAGATTACAGACGTGAGCTACCATGCCCAGCCAGGTAATAAGTTTTTAAAAAAGAAAGGTCTGGTCTGATGGTAGTAGGTTATCAGAACTTATTAAATTTGGTGTCACTAAAGTTGGTATACAATCTCCCACTGCTAAATTTGACTAGCTAAAAAAAGAAAAAGAAAAAAAGAAAGAAACAACCAGGTGTAGTGTTGTGTTCCTGTAGTCCCAGCTACCCAGGAGGCTGAGACAGGAGGATTGCTTGAGCCCAGGAGTTCAAGGCTGCAGTGAGCTACAATAGTGCACTGTACTCCAACCTGGACAATGGAGTTAGACCCTGTTTCTAAAAATAGTAATAATAAATAATTTGAGAGAGAGAGAGAGAGAAACCAAAAACCAAATAGAAAAGTGGGCAAGGGCAAAATATAAGTACAAATAATTCACAGAATAAGAAACACAAATACATTTCACAGAATAAGAAACACAAATACATTTCACAGAATAAGAAACACAAATGGTTGTAAAACATGTATTGCTCATCCCCACTTAAGAGAAAATAAATGCATACTCAGGGTGCACAGACTGGCAAAATGAGGAAGCCTGTGACACTGGCCTGATGATGGCTATGGAAGGTACAGGTTCTGTGGGTTACAGCTGGACAATAACCATGAAAAAAACCAATGCACAGTTTCCACTTTTAGGACTTCATCCTGCAGGTCAAATTTGCACCAACTTATTCAGTGGAACACTAAAAGAGCACAAGGTTGGGAAGAAACCTAACTGTCCATCAACAGGGACTGGCTAAATAATTATGGCTCACCCATGCAATGTGATATTTTAATTATAAAAAAATGAAGCAACTTTTTCATTTTGGAAGGCTCTCCAAGATACCTAACATAGGAAAGCAAAGTACAGAACAGGGCATGCTATGCGCACGCGCACACACACACACACACACACAAGAAATCAAAGTATAGAATAGGGCATGCTATGCTCACACACACAGGAAAGCAAAGTACAGAACAGGGATGCTATGGTCACACACACACACATAGGAAAGCAAAGTACACAATAGGGCATGCTACGCGCGCGTGCGCGCACACCCACACACACACAGATACAGGAGTAGGAGGGAGACCGTATCCCCCGGTGGCCATTGTTCAGTCTGTGCCATGTGCACACACCACCCATTCGAGAGTGCAGCTGACTACACACAGACATGCTGTCATCCTTTTAGGCTGACTCTGCTCCAGGCCTTGCACAAGTGCTTTCCCTCTCTGTCTCTGTTTCTCACTACAGTTCTTCGAGGTGGTTATCTCTGTTCTGCAAATGAGGAAACGGAGGCTAGGAGAGGGTCAATAATGGATCTCTGGGTCACCAGTGAGGAGTCTGCCTGAGCCCCAAGCCTTACATGGCTGCACCATGACCCTGAAATGTGGCTCACTGGGCACCTGGAGCAGCGCGCTGTGTGCAGTGGATGAGGCCTAATGGGGGTGAGTGGGAGGAGCGTAGGAAAAACTATAGGAGAGGGCCTGTCAGGGAGGGAACTGGGGGTCTGCAGGGCCTATGGGGTCTTGGGAACTTCTAAGTCACTGGCCTCTATCTAGGCTGTGCATGGAAAGCACCCATGGAACAATGGAAAATCCCTGTGCCAGGCCACGCCCCAGTCTAAGTGGGTGCTGCTGGGCCTGGATGTGAGCACATTTCCAGGGCCCGGTGCAGGCTGGGCTGGATCCACTGCTCTTGGCTCTAGAAGGGGAGCACTAGGGTAGTCAGCTCGTCTGAGGTGGCCTTTGAGGAGCTGGCCCGCACTGAGGGCAGGTGCCTGAATGGAGGAGCAAGTGGCACGTTCCATGCTCCAAATCAGGCTTGGCATGGCCCACATCCTACTTCTGCAGAGGGACTCGCTGCTGAGGGGCTGGGTCCCTGCACCGGGAAGCGCCAGATAGCTGACACTTCCAAGCCCAGTGGTTACAGGGACCAGACAAATGTCAGGAAGAAAGGCTGGACAGGGACTGGGGGGACTGGAGACATGACCTGTCCAGAGGGGACAACTGCCACTCAAGCCCTGATGACAGCTGCTTCCAGAGAAGCTGGCAACCACAAATTTTTCTGCGAAATCTGCTAGTTTCTAATGTCAGCAGGATGTTCAAAATGTTTTAAAACCCTACACAGGCCAAATAAAACACATATGTGAGCCAAATGTATTCCTCTGCCGACAGTTTTGAACTTCTGGTTGAACGCAGTAACCCCTGCTCCCTAAAATATAATAAGGAGGGTCTTGAGAATTAAATCACACAGCGTGTGAGGCCCTGGAGGTTAATGAGACAGGAATGAGGGTGGCCGTGGGGGAGGCGGGAAGCACCTGGGAGTGGATCATCGACTCCATCAGATCTGAACTTGCACATCGAGGGACTTTGCTCTACTTTAAGTTCACAACAAGGAAGGGCCTTATGGGATTCCTAAAGCCCCTTATGCTACAAGCAAGCTTGGTGTGTGCGAACAGTTTTTGGAGGAAAAAGAAGGTCCACAGCTTTCCTTAGCGTCTCACAAAGATCTGTGATTTACAATAGGCTAAGCATCCTGTCTTTAAAAGTAATGCCAATTCAAAGACGCAGCTGCCATCAAATACAAAGACTGGTGCCCTTCCCAATGGCCTCTGCTTGGGCTGGACCCCATGGCCTGGTTAGGCCGAGTCCTGACCACCCAGAGCCTTCTCCTTTGCTGCTCCTAGAGGGGTGGAGGAACACCCTTCCTCTCCATCAATTTTTCTTTCTTCTGTGAGCCTCAGCCTTCCCTAAACTCCCCCGCCTGAGGTAAGGTGCCCCTAGGGCACCCCGAAGGCTCCCCAGGCTTCCCTCCAGGATGGCACTGATTCCTCTGCTTGCTCAGGTCGGGGCTGGGGCCGGGGCCTGGGCCTGGGTCTGAGCCCCACAAGGGCAGGAACCATGTCCAATGTGGCTCTAGCTTCCTAGGAGCAGGCAGAGAGTGGAGCTCAGAAAACGTCTATTAAAGGAATTAATGAATGAACAAAACGACGGTAATCATTACTGTCAAAATAGTAATGGTAATACTAATACCGTTATTAATAGTAACGATGATGATAAGTTGGGGGGTGGAGCTGACCTTGAATCCCAAGGGCGCTTTGTGTGACAAAGATCCACAGGCCACACGTCAAGTGGTGGGGAGCTGTAGTTGGTGGGGCTGGGGTAAGGTGGGCCTTGGCTCTGCCACTGATTAGCTGTGTGATCTCTGGCAAATGGGGACAATAACCATTGGCCTCAGGGGTCATCAGAGGGTACAGGAGTTGCAGCCCCTCTACAGTGGGGGTGGCAAGAGCAGGGAGGGCCTCCAGCAGGAGGCAGGGAGGGCCTCAGGAGGCTCGGGGCCTACCGACAAGTGCTTCTCCTTGAACTGGGCAATCTTGCGTTTGCCCTGCTCCTGGTTTTCCTGGATAGCCTCGTGGACACATTCACTGAAGGTGTCAAGCTCTATCTTCCGCTTCTCCTGCTGTTTCAGGCCATACTCAAAAATGTTCACGCAGATGATGACAAACTTGTCCTTATAGGTGAGTGGCTGTTAAGGAAGTCCACAGCTGTTTCAGGAGCAGGCTGCGGAGGGCATGGCAAAGGTGTTGGTAACCCTGGCACTGTGCGCTCAACAGTGTGTGGGACTCAAACTCCTGGTCTCATGTGGTTCATTTGGTGGATGAAGAAATCAAAGGCCCAGAGATCCAGGACTGAGATGTAGGTACAATGTGTGTTTGGTGCATCCCCACCCTCAGCCTGAGGGATTCAGGAACGGGGCCTGTGCAAAGGAAGGAGGCAGGGACCATTGGGGAGTCTACAGAGCAGAAGGCAGACATGCTCAGAGAGGTCCCAGAAGAGAGGCCTAGGGAACCTGGGAGCCTGCGAGCCGGTCCCAGCTGGGGAAGCAGGCAGTGTGCATTTGTCTCTTGTTTGCTATCTGGAAGGGCACCCTTACCGAGGGCCTGTCTTGGTGCTCAGCTGCTGCAGTTGTAATAGGGATGTTCAAGTCCTGGCTCTGCCACTGCTTCTAGGACCCACCCTGGCAAGTCACTTCACCTCTCTGGGCCTCAGTTTCCTCATCTGCAGCTGAGGGTGCAAAAGAGCCTGGCACATGGAGTCCTTGGAGTCAGGAAGGGAAAGCCCACAGGACTTTGGTGATCCTGTGGGATGGAAACTGATGCCCAGAGAGGTGAAATGCCTTGCCGAAGTCACATGGCTACACGGGGCTACAGCCAAGGCAAACCTGGGTCACCAGCTGGCAGAAACAACCCAGCCCGGGAGCTGTGCTGTTCACTGTTCCTCACCACCCTGCCCTCATTCTTTCCAGAATGTCAGGTGTGTTTGGTTGTTTTTGAGAGATGGTGATATGGTTTGGCTGTGTCCCCAACCGAACTCATCTTGAACTGCAGCGCTCACAATTCCCATGTGTTCTGGGAGGAACCCGGTCGGGGGTAACTGAATTATGGGGGTGGGTCTTTCCTGCGCTGTTCTCGTGATAGTGAATGGGTCTCACGAGATCTGATGGTTTTAAAAATGGGAGTTTTCCTGCACAGGCTCTTTCTTTGCCCACCACTCACATAAGATGTGACTTGCTCCTCCTTGCCTTCTGCCATGATTGTGAGGCCTCGCCAGCCATGTGGAACTGTATGTCCAATTAAACCTCTTTCTGGCTGGGCGTGGTGGCTCTCGCCTGTAATCCCAACACTTTGGGAGGCTAAGGCTGGTGGATCACCTGAGGTCAGGAGTTGGAGACCAGCCTGACCAACATAGTGAAACCCAGTCTCTACTAAATACAAAAAAAAATTAACCAGGTGTGGTGGCACATGCCTGTAATCCCAACTACTTGGGAGGCTGAGGCAGGAAAATCACTTGAACCCAGGAGGCAGAGGTTGCAGTGAGTCGAGATTGCACAATTGCACTCCAGCCTGGGCAACAAGAGCAAAATGCTGTCTCAAAAAAACAAAACAAAACAAAACAAAACCCAAAACCTCTTTCTTTTGTAAATTGCCCAGTCTCAAGTATGTCTTTATCAGGAACGTGAAAACAGACTAATACAGATAGGGTCTCACTACGTTGCCTAGACTAGTCTCAAATTCCTGGCCTCAAACAATCCTCCTGACTTGGCCTCCCAAAGTGCTGAGATTATAGGCATTAGCCACCTCACAGGCCCAGAAGGTCAGGTTTTTGAGTGAATTTCTCTCTATCCAGTGAAGGTGGCTCCATAGACTCATCTGTGACTGGATGCCTTAGCTCAGAGCTCTCAGATCCAGGAGCTCCTTGATTCTGTCCTGATTCCCTCAGCTCACAATTTAAGCCCATTGGTCGGTGGTCATGGCCATGGCCCTAATGACAGGTACCAACCACATCCTCTGAGCTCCAAGCAACTGGGGAAAGAATCAGCTTCTCAGGCCCCACAGACAAAGCTTCAAAAGCTGGCCTCTAATGGGGTGACCCTGGACAGCCAAGCTATGTTTCCCCAACTATAAAATGGGGTTAATGATGGTACCTGCCTAGTGGGGTGGTTGAGAAAACAATAGATACCAGATCCAAATGCACAACAGGGACAAGCGAGTACGGCTAATGAGAACACATTTCAATCCACTTCTCCACCGCTGAAAACCTGGCTTGCCAAACATGGCCAGCCCATGCCATGCTGACCAGATACTCCACATGTCCCTGAAATCCAGATAGCATCTCCCCCATGCAGCTCAGCTGACCTAGCTCTGAACTGCCTCTTGGGTACATTACTCTCAAGTGGAGATTTTGCCTCCCAGGGTCTTACAAGAGAGATGGAGAAACTCAGGCCTAGAGTGGAAGGAGTCTTGCCAAGGCAGGCTGGTGGCAGAGGCTGTGAGACAGCCATGAACTCGGAAGGATATGCCTCAAGGAGCTCACTGACACCAGGCAGGTAGGACAGCTTGTTGCCCTCTGAGTCCTCAGCATACATGCTGTCAAACAGGAAGGAGCCATTCAGGTGTTCCACAAACGCAGTCTGCAGGCAGAAACACACCTAGGTAGGACGGCTCCTGTCAGGGGCTCCTGCATCGTCTCACAGGCCCATGAGGAAGGCAGGCCGGGAGGGGCATGTTCCAGGCAAAGAGAATGGCATGTGCAGAGGTGCAGAGGCGTAAAACTGCAGGCTGTTTCCAGAATGCTACACATGGCTCAGTCTGGTTGCAAGGAGGGGTGGGGACCAGTGGGAGAGAGGTCAACAGGGTCTAGTCATGAATTCAGGGCCATGCTGGGCTAAGGGACCTGAGCCGTTTCTGGCATGTCATGGGGAACTGCCTTAAGGGTCTGAACGGGCCTCTGACAGACTGTTTTTAGCACATTCTCTCCAGCAGCTGGAGGTAGGAATGCCAATAAGGGGTAGGGTCAGGACTGAGATGGAGCTGGCCCTGGGGCAGGGAGCAGACGAGCCAGGCGGGGAGAGGGCATCAGGCCCTGTGGAGGGAGCGTGATTTCTGTGTTTTCAGAGCCTGGGGATCCCTGCGGACCGTTTTACTTGATCAGTGCCCTCTTGTGGGCATCTCTGAGCGGGGCTGAGGGCGTGCAGCCTGCCAGAGCGGTACCTTGTGCTTCTCCAGCTCCTCCTGCCGCGCCTGCTCGTCCTCCAGCCGGACCTGCATCAGGTTCTCCTGGTGCTTCAGCTCATCGATGCTGTACTGGTGCTTAGCCTCTGCAAGCTCTTTCTGACCAGGGAATGGGAGTGGCATCGTTACAGGAGGTTCCTCTGAGCCACGCCACCTCTGCCATGCCTCCTCTGCCACACTGCAGCCTCCTGCGTGTGGGCAGGGGTGTTGCATAGGGGCCTGCGTGAAGGCTGTGAAAGCCATGAGGTCTCGTGGATGAGAATGCCCATCTCTCGATGACCCTCACCAGCTTTTTGTGAGTGCAGGGAAATCAGGGAAAGACCAGGAGGAGCAGAAGGCAGCGTGGTAGGCTGGGGTTCCCAGGGCCAACCCCAGGGCAGGAGCCACAGCAATGGAGTGCTCCCCTCGCCCCAGACTGGGTGTTCTCCACAGAGGACTTGCTCTCTCACTCCCAACAGTCCTCAGCAGGCCTTTTGGCCTTTTTTGGGGGAAGGAGGACAACAGGACAGAGGTAGACTGAGGTCATAGGGCTGGTCACAAGGGTCTGGCCTTTGGCTCTCTCCACCACACTGGCTCATCCCCCTGCACCTGGCAGGGAATGCTGGCACCTCTAGAACTCAGTCCCCGCCCCTTCTCACCTCACTCCACGTGCCCCAGGTGATCCCACCTGTACCATGGCTTCAAGTACTGCCAATTGGCAATCCTTAGATGACACTCAGGTCTCTACCTCCAGCCCTGACTCCGCCCCTGAGAGGCAGGCCTGAGCCTCTGATGGCCTGGTTCCCTCTGGAGCTCAGCTGTTAATACTGCTCCTGGGATGACACCAATTTGGGGTGAATCCTGGCTTGGCCTTGAGCCAGGGATCCTGGCTAACTGCTTACCCTCCCTCAGCCTCCTCAACTTCTTTTTTAATTTTTAAATTTTTTCATTCTGTTGCCCAGGCTGGAGTGCAATGGCATCTTCTCAGTTCACTGCAGCCTCAAACTCCTGGTCTCAAGCGATTCTTCTACCTCAGCCTCCTGAGTAGCCAGGATTACAGGTGTGCACCACCGCACCTGGCTAATTTTGCTAGTTTCTGTAGAGATGGGGTCTCCCTATGTTGCCCAGGCTGGTCTTGAACTTCTGGGCTCAAGCAATCCTCCCGCCTCAGCCTCCCAATGTGCTGGGATTACAGGCATGCACCACTGCTCCCGGCCCTCCTCAGCTTCTGCATCTGGAAAACCAGACAGGACAGGCCAGCTGTGATGTGGCCCTGGGACAGTGTGTGGAAGAGGCCTGGCTCCTGGGAACACGCACGAAACAGTATCCACAAGGGTGCTGCTGGAATCACTCTGACAGAGGCAGGTAAAGGGATTAGGAAGAGGGAGCTGCCCTTTCTCTCCTAGTTGTGGGCAGGGAAAGCTACTCTTCAATGCCCCTTTTCCAAGAAACCTGGGGGCTTGAGGACTGTGTCTCACAGGGCTGGGAGACTGAGAGGGAGATACTTGCTGTGTGGTCATCAATGCGCCGGAAGTCCAGGTACACAAGGTCAGGAAGGTGGGCACAGATGAAAATCTTGTAATCCTCTGCCTCAGAGATAGGGTTCCCAGAGAGGCTGAGCGTCCGCAGGCACTTGAACCGCCGGAGGTAGATGATCTGGGGAGAAAAAGGGAGAACGGCCCATTTTCTTTCTTTTCTTTTTTTTTTTTAGATGGACTCTCGCTCTGTCGCCCAGGCTGCAGTACAGTGGCGCGATCTCAGCTCACTGCAAACTCCACTTCCCGGGTTCATGCCATTCTCCTGCCTCAGTCTCCCGAGTAGCTGGGACTACAGGCGCCCGCCACCACGCCCGGCTAATATTTTTGAATTTTTAGTAGAGATGGGGTTTCACTGTGTTAGCCAGAATGATCTTGATCTCCTGACCTCGTGATCCGCCCGCCTCGGCCTCCCAAAGTGCTGGGATTACAGGCATGAGCCACCGCGCCAGTCCGAGAAAGGCCCATTTTCTTGGCAGCCACAGAGTTGAAAACACAGCTGCACCTCCCTCCTCAGTACTGTTTCAGAGTCAGCCTGGCCACAGCACCATCAGCATTGGGTGGTATGACAGGCCGTGTGCAGGTATGGGGGTGTTCCAGGCTGGGAAGCAGTACTGAGACCTTCCGTCAGAAATGGGCTTTCCAAAGAACCAGCAGACCGTGGTTCAGGTCTGCTGAACCACGTGGTGAGACCTTGAACAAGTTACCCAGCATCTGTGAGCTTTGATGTCCACATCTGTAAAATGGGTATAAGGATATCATATGTGTTACAGGTGTTGTAAGGACCAAATGAAATAAACTATAAAAAGCACTGGAAGAGTGCCTGACACCTATTCAGTAATGGTAGTTTTAGTTGCTGTTAACTAGTATAGGCACACCCTTTTATTTTTAAAAAATCTTTTAAATTGAATTAAATTTAATTTTTTGAGATGAAGTCTTGCTCTGTCGCCCAGGCTGGAGTGCAGTGGCACGATCTTGGCTCACTGCAACCTC
>NW_012116655.1:100705-138059 GCF_000951035.1 Colobus angolensis palliatus
GCCCGCCACCTCGCCCGGCTAGTTTTTTTGTATTTTTAGTAGAGACGGGGTTTCACCGTGTTAGCCAGGATGGTCTCGATCTTCTGACCTCGTGATCCGCCCGTCTCGGCCTCCCAAAGTGCTGGGATTACAGGCTTGAGCCACTGCACCCGGCCAATTTTTGTGTTTTTAGTAGAGATGGGATTTTGCCATGTTGCTCAGGCTGGTCTCAAACTGTTGGGCTCAAGCGACCCACCCGCCTCGGCCTCCCGAAGGGTTGGGATTATAGGCATAAGCCACCATGCCCGGCCCTATTTTATTTTTAAGTAGGGATGGGATCTTGCTATGTTGACCAGGCTGGTCTTGAACTCGTGGTCACAATAAATCCTCCCACCCACCTCAGCCTCCCGAAGTGTTGAGATTACAGGTGTGACCCACTGCACCTGGCCAGGCATGCCTTTTTAGATTGTGAAGTCCCATGAAAGGTACAAATATCTTAAATTAAATGGAACCCAATTTATGGCTAACCTTGAATTCCCTGGATAATAGCCAGGGGAACATTCCACTAACTTTATTTATTCTCCCTACACTCTATTTTTAGTAAAATGGGGAAAACGTTAACTAGGTAGTTAATATTAGGTTGGTGCAAAAGTAATTGTGGTTTTTGCCATTAAAAATAATGGCAAAAAAGTGTTTTAAAAAAGCAATATTTCGGCTGGGTGCAGTGGCTCACGCCTGTAATCTAAGCACTTTGGGAGGCTGAGGCGGGGGGATCACGAGATCAGGAGATCGAGACCATCCTGGCTAACATAGTGAAATTCCGTCTCTACTAAAAATACAAAAAAAAAATTAGCCAGGCGTGGTGGTGGGCACCTATATAGTCCCAGCTACTTGGAAGGCTGAGACAGGAGAATCGCTTGAAACTGGAAGGCAGAGGTTGCAGTGAGCTGAGATTGCACCACTGTACTACAGCCTGGGGTGACAGGGCGAGACTCCATCTCAAAAGAAAAAGAACAAAAACAACAACAACAAAAAAACTTCATTGGATAGCATCTAGACACTGTACTATGCAAAAGATAGAAAAAAAATTAGCATGCTTTTCTGAGTGAATTTCTTTCAGTCATTTATTCAGCAAACACTAGTAGTCACCTAGCAGGCCTCCAGCACCTGCTAGGTTATGAAGATACAGTGGGGAACAAGGCCCATAGGGTCCCTGCCCTTAGGGCAAGAGCTTATATTTTAGGAATGGGGGAAAAATGTTTTAATTTTTTTTTTTTTTTGATGGAGTTTTGCTCTTGTTACCCAGGCTACAGTGCAGTGGTGCGATCTCAGCTCACTGCAACCTCTACCTCCTAGGTTCAAGCGATTCTCCTGTCTCAGCCTCAGGAGTAGCTGGGATTACAGGCACCCGCCACCACACCCAGCTCATTTTTATATTTTAGTAGAGACAGGGTTTCACCATGTTGGCCAGGCTGGTCTCAAACTCCTGACCTCAAGTGATTCGCCCACCTTGGCCTCCCGAAGTGCTGGGATTATAGGCGTGAGCCACTGGGCCCGGCCAAATGTTTAAAAAAGTAAATCAAATCATTATGGTTTGGGTTAAGTGCTATAAGGAACATCAAGATGGCACCCTGAGAGAAAATACCAGGGAGGCCTCTTTCAGTTAGGAGATTCAGAGGTCTCTCTGGGGAGGTGACATTTAATCTGAGACCTGAGGGAGCCAGCACAGAAGAGCAGAGGAGAGCACATTCTTGGAAGCCAAGACAGCACAGGCAAAGGCCCTAGGCAGCAAAGAACTTGGCACATACCAGGCAGAGCAAAAGCCAGGGTGGCTGCAGCATGGTGGGGAGGAGGCTGGGAAGAACTTGAGATGGGAATAGTGACAAGGTCAGGGGCTAATTCATGCAAGACCATGCAGGTCAAGAGTTTAGAAATTTTTTTTTTAGCGGAATCTCGCTCTGTTGCCTAGGCTGCAGGAGTTGCAGTGGCGCAACTTGGCTCACTGCAAGCTCCACCTCCTGGGTTACGTCATTCTCCTGCCTGAGCCTCCCGAGTAGCTGGGACGACAGGCGCATGCCATCACACCTGGCTAATGTTTTTGTATTTTTATTAGAGACAAGTCTTTGCCATGTTGGCAGGGCTGTTCTTGAACTCCTGGCCTCAAGTGATCCGCCCTCCTTGGCCTCCCAAGGTGTTGGGATTACAGGCATGAGCCACTGAGCCCCTGCCTTCAGTTTGTTCTAAGGATGGTGGAAGCCATTGGATTTTTTGTTTGTTTGTTTTCTTTTTTTTTCTTTGGAGACAGAGTCTCACTCTGTCGCCCAAGCTGGTGTGCAGTTGCAGTGGTGTGATCTCAGCTCACTGTAACCTCTGCCTCCCGGGTTCAAGCAATTCTCCTGCCTCAGCCTCCCAAGTAGCCACGCCTGGCTAATTTTTTGTATTTTAGTACAGACGGGGTTTCACTGTGTTGCCCAGGCTGGTGTTGAACTCTGAGCTCAGGCAATCTGCCCACCTCGGCCTCCAAAGTGCTAGGATAATAGGCTCTGCCCAGCTCGGCCTCCCAAGTGCTAGGATTATAGGCGTCAGCCACTGCACCTGGCCACCATTGGAGTTTTAAGTGTGTATGGGTGGGGAGGCAGGGAGACAGGATCTGATTTAATTTTTAAGAGATCTCCCAGCAAGATTCCACAAAGTGTGTTGTAGAAGGTGAGAGGGGACAGGCTGCCTCATCATTGCTGGTGGCTTTGTAAATAGTTCCACTTCCACTTGGCAAGATCTGTCAAAATTTAAAACGCACATGCCCTTTGACCTAGCAATTCCTCTCTAGTTTATCTTGCAGATGGCTTATCCAGGTACAAAGTGACCCCTGTTTAAGAACGTCCACTACAGACTGTGTGTAATGGCACTAGATTGGAAACAACCTTGACACCCGCCTACGGGGAACTAGGAACTCACATCATGCTGCACCTGAGTGATGGAATGAGCCAGCAGAGAGGGCGAGCTGATGACTCAGAAGGAAAGGAGACACCAAAGGCAGGTGCTTGGAGGGTAGCTGGACAGATGTGACAATCATGCACAATGTTTAACACAAGACTCTTGGAAAGACACACATGTAACTTAGAAGCGGCTGGGGCCTCTGGAAGGGAAGGACAGAGGCCAGGAGTGAGTGAGCCTCTTTTCTGTGTGCCCTGCATTCTGCTTAAACATCTGTTTTTAATGCAATGAGCAGAAATTAAAATAAGCCTAATAAATATATCAATGACAAGAAAGTACATAATTAGATGCCAGATAAACAGCGCAGATAAGGACTAAAATCAAAGATGCTTGGGGTTAGGAGCCAGTACCTGAGAAGTATCAGTCAGGACTCTCTGGGTCAGGTCATCAAGAGGGCTAGTGCCTGATTGGGTGAAGAGCATTTAGGGTCTCCAGGGTCCCTGGGATACAGCCAGACCTCGGGAGCACCTGACCCAGACATCTCAGCATTCCCCAGCAGCTTGTCCCCATGGGTCGTCTTCCATCCTCTTTCTCTCTGTGGATGGGCTTTACCAGCTTCTCCCATATTCCAGAGGGAATACCTGGCACCCAGCCCCCCACTGGGAAAGGGTGATGGGATTTCCTCCTGCCCAGTCCCTGCAGGGGCAGGATGGGAGAAAGGCAAGAGCGGGGTGTCCCGGCAGGGCACAAGCATGTCTACCTCACACCGTCCATGCCCTCTCATGCCCAGGTCTGGCCCTTCAGAGGGACAGGGTCTCAGCTCCATTAAACTTTCCAAATGTCCAGAGGAAAACAAACAGAGGAGATTCATTCACATGTGGGCCCTGGGGTGTAGGACCCACCAAGACAGGAACATCTGCTCAATCTCAGAGTTTCAAGCAGCAAGGTTTGGAGTTGCTTGGGGTTAGCTCTTAATCTGAATATTCTTGACTGTCATTTTCCATGCATTTACTACGTGCCAGGCCCTGTATCAAGCACAAAAGGTTCTCTAATGGATCCATCTTCACAGCAACCGTATGGAGTAGGAACTACTATCATTCCCATTTTACAGGTGGGTAAATGGGCACCCAGAACTCAAAGTCACTGGCCGAAGGTCAGGCAGCTGGTAGGTGGCAGTGTTGAGATCTGAACACAGGCTGACTAAATCTCAGCTCTCGACGTGTTCGCCTGTGCCCTCCATGCCTTGTCCAGACGTCCTGCTGGCAAGCATTTGGCTTCCTTGCCCTTACAGGGCAGAGCAGGCTGGACAATCAGGACTTGAGCGCTGCAAAGGGTATTGGCTGGGTTTGGATGCTGCCTGTCTGGCATGCAGGGCAAACTTCTGACACTGCACCACCTCTGTGGCTTGACCTGGCGGAACTGCTAGTGACAGCTCAGTGCTCCCACCCCAGGCTGTTCACATAAGCCCAGCCTGGCCATCTCCCAGCCATGATATTAGGCTGAGGGTCAGTGTAGACCCTGAGGTGGCTTGATCAGACTGAAGGGCCACTGTGAGAAGAAGAGTTCTTGCTCTCTCCATCCTGCTAGATGCAGACAAGGAAGCCCGTGTCCTTGACTGCGACCATAAGAGAATCAACCTCCAGGGAGATACTGAGGACAGCAGAGCCCACAGGCAGAAGGAACTCACGTCCTTGAAGCTCTGCTGATAAGCACCCCTTCCTTGCAGTGCCAATTATCACGCCACTAAATGTCCTTGTTATTTGCTGCAGGGGCTCAGCTTACCTCCGGCTTCAGCTGTAGCCATGAGAGACCTTAGCTGGCAGTGTCCTATCTCATTACTCACTTTCTGCCTCAGAGATGTCTCTGAAGCCAAAGAAACCCACCCAGCCCAAAAGCCAGGTGGCGAGGAAGCTAATCCCCCTGGGATCTCCCTCAGCTGGTGGGGGGATCAATGCCTCAGGCTCCTGTCCTTAGATGGTCACTTCTGGGAGGCATCCTGGACACTTCCGAGGCCCAGGGGAATCCTCCCTCATCACCTGTGGCAGCAGTCTCAGTGACACACCTGTGTGTTGGTTCTTCCCTGCCTTTCTTACTCCAGCTTCCTGAAGCCACCTCTTAAACCAGCCACCTGCATGCAAGTCCCTGCCTTACCTCTGCTTCCAGCCAGTTTGGGGCCAGCTTCCCTTACCTGCAGGTACAGTATCCTTTCTGGTGGCACTGTCCTGGGGTAACCCATTCTCACAATCCCCCTCAAATCCATCCTCACGGGGGTGGATTCCTTCCTAAATGTAGACCTGCCCCAACACATCTCAGACAGAAGCCTCCTCGGCTCCCACTGCTTCTCTGGCCATCCTGACTGACTGTGGCGAGGCCCGGCCACATCCTGAGCCCCACCCTGCACCACACACCTTTGACCTCGTCCAGGGACCCTGTGCTCCTCAACGGTGAGTGCAGGCAGGCATTCCCAATGTGCCTCCAGGCCTTTGCTCACACCACTCCCTCCTCCTGGGAAGCCTTTTCCTTCTGCTGGATGGCAAATTCTAGTCATCTCTCAGTGAGTCTGCATCAAGTTCCCCTCATCCCAACACTCACAGGAAGGCCCTCAGCTACGACAGTCCTCCATTTGTTAGGAACATACTCCAGCCTGACACCGAACCAAATGTGTTACATTCATGACCCCACTTGATTCCTGTGAGGGCCTGGGCAGGGGGTTCATGGCCATCGTCTCCATCTGACAGATGAGGAAACGGAGGCATAGAAGGCTTGACCCTTGGCTGGGTTTAGATGCTCCTGTCTGGCGTGCAGGGCAAACTTCTGAGACTACGGTGCCTCCGGGCTTTGGTCCTGCTGGACAGACTTACATGCTGGTCACAACTCAGTGCTTGACCCTCCCAGGCCACTCATCTAAGCCACTGTGATCTGCAGCTGGGATGTGAACCCAGGCCACCTGACTGACCTAAGCAGAAAAGGAATCTTTAAAGGCTACTGGACAGCCCCCAGGGTTGGTGGGTTGCAGAAGCAAAAGCCAGGAGCCATCTGATGTATCGCCTCTGACACAGGACCCTTAAAGCTGCCGCCACACCCCCAGCTGTGTCCACTGCCACTTGTGCACACCCCTAAGCCTCGAGGTGCCCTCCTACCACCCACAGGCCTTGTTTTATTGTTCCTCGGGACACTGGCTTCTTGTCTCCTTGTGTCTTGACTATGGGGTGTGTGCTGGTCACTCCAAAGGGACCACATCTTGTCTGTCTCTGTTCCCAGTGAGCACACGACATATGCCCAACATTAATAGGTACTTGTCTCAGCAAATGTTTGTTACATAAGTGCAAGATTCAGGGAAAGAACCACCACTAATGTGGAGGTTGTAAACTAGTGCTCTCCGATGAATTTTGTTGGGTTAAGCGTGGTATTTAAACATTAGCAAATCCCTCATGGAGTAATCTGGATTCCTGGCTTTTCCAGGAAAATGAGAAGATCTGGAATACTCAGCCTGTACTTCCCCTCGCCACAAACTCCCACTCAACCCATGGCGCTCCAAGGCCCTGCAGGTGTGCGTGAGGGCGGGCTGGGCGGCCACTCACGTTCATCATGTTGTCAATCTGGTTGTTGCCCAGCGACAACACCTGCAGCTTGACGAGGGCGTCCAGGGAGTCGATCTTGGAGATCCGGTTGTTGAACAAGCTCAGGTCCTCCAGGTTCACCAGTGTGTCCAGCCCCTCAATGGTCTCAATGTTATTGAAGGACAGATCTGCGAAGAAGAGAGGGTTGTGAGGGTCTGCTGCCTGGGTCAGGGGATGGGCTGTCCTGAAGTAAAATCATCAGGGCTACGGAGTGCCCTGTGAGCCAGCACCAAGCTGCCAGGGCCAGAATTTGACTCACTGTCTAATAGTTTGTGATTTTTTTTAGAAGCGGGTGTGGATTCTTTCCTGCCACCTTAAATGTTCACCGCCCTCTCCAGTTCTGCCAATCATCCTCCTGGTTGGGGCCATGCGGGCAAGTACTGTTGTCTATGCTCTCTCATAGTTCTGGGAAGAAAACGCTAACCTGCAGGTCTGAAGCAGTGCCCTTGGGGGTCAGGGGTAGACAGTGGTGGAGTGTCCCCTTTCCTCACACTGTGGCATTTTAGCAAGACCACCTCCTGTCTGCTCTTGTCTGCTTTGCATTTACTAGTTTATCAAGCACTCATGTGTATGTCCTCTGACAGCAGCCCCGAGTGGTAGTTTGGAATTTGTCTCCCTGTTTGATCATTTGGGAAGCAGAAGTTCAGAGAGACTCAGTGATTTGCCCAAAGCCACACAGCTAACCACGGTGGGGCCAGAGTTCATCTAAGGCTTCTCCCTGGACATGTGATAGGTCAGTTTCTTCCAGCTGCCTCACAGCTGTCTCAGGCTCCCTCATCAACTGTAACCTCAACCCCAACCAAGACTTCAGACTAATTCCACATCTTTGGGAATAATAGTACTATCTTTTTTTTTTTTTTTTTTTTTTTTTTTTGAGATAGGGTCTCACTCTGTTGCGCAGGCTGGAGTGCAGTGGTGCAATCACACTTCATTGCATCCTTGACCTCCTGGGTTCAAGTGATCCTCCTGCTTCAGCCTCCTGAGTAGATGGGACCATGCGCCACCACATCCAGCTAATTTAAAAAAATTTTTCCTATAGAAACAGGCTCTCACCATATTGCCCAGGCTAGTCTCAAACTCCTGGGCTCAAGTGATCCTCCCATCTCGGCCTCCCAAAGTGGGGATTATAGGTGTGAGCCACCATGCCCGGCCTAGAAGTACTTTTTCCCCACTACAGGTTTTCAGGCTTAGTTGGCAGGTGGGGCTGTTATCTTGTCCTGGAACACCAATGGCCTAGAAGCCAAAAATAAGCATTTGTCCTAGGCTTGGAAATATGAGCATGATAACCACAGTGATCACATTTAAAAGGTGATTTGGGGCTGGGTGTGGTGGCTCACACCTGTAATGCTAGCACTCTGGGAGGCTGAGGTGGGTGGATCACTTGGGGGGTCAGGAGTTCAAGACCAGCCTGACCAACCTGGTGAAGCCGTCTCTACTAAACATACAAAAATTATCTGGGCATGGTGGCACGTGCCTGTAATCCCAGCTACTCAGGAGGCTGAGGCACGAGAACCACTTGAACCTTGGAGGTGGAGTGAGCCAAGATTGTGCCACTGTACTCCAGCCTAGGTGACGAAGTGAGACTTTATGTCAAAAAAAAAAAAAAAGTGATTTGGGAGTTGAGTTTAACCATATCTTAATTGAGCCTCCTCTGCATATGAGGGGATGCTCACCTGTTGACATTGAGACCAATGATAACTGTCCTTTCTCTATGCCAGGCCCTTTAAGTGCATTACCTGGTTTAATCCTCATAGCAGAGATATCATACCATTTTATAGATGAGGAAACGGAGATTCAAATGGGCCTCATGGTAATATGCTCAAGGTAGCACAGCCCATAAAGGAATTGAGGTTCAGGTCAGGTGTAGTGGCTCACAACTATAATCCTGGCACTTTGGGAGGCGGAGGCAGGTAGATTGCTTGAGGCCAGGAGATCAGCCTGGTCAACATGGCAAAACCTTGTTTCTACTAAAAATACAAAACATTAGCCAGGCATGGTGGCACACACCTGTAATCCCAGCTACTCGGGAGGCTGAAGCATGAGAATCATTTGAACCCGGGAGACGGAGGTTGCAGTGAGCCAAGATTGTGCCACTGCACTCCAGCCTGGGCGACAGAGCAAGACTCCGTCTCAAAAAAAAAAAAGAAACTGAGGTTTACAGAGTGGAATATCTTGTGCAAAGTCAGTGTGTTGGCCAAGCTGGGGTTTGAATGGGGGTCTAACAAATGACAGGCCTGCACACTTCCTTTCTCACTGTGCCACCGGGTTCTGTTCTTGGGAGGCTTAGCCCACCCGCTAGTGGTGTGCTAGTAAGTGTTTACCAATGGGGGCTGAGGAAAACCCCTGATTTGAGGTGCTTGCTCATTTCTGTGGTGTAAATACTCCCACTGTGGCCAATTTCAAGCTACCAGCATGGCATCCCTGGAAGCAAAGTTGGGAAGAGCTGTGTACAGCCAGTGCCAGCCAGCTCCAGCACATCCTCAGCCCCGTGCATGTCAGTGTGAGAGGTCGTGCTGAACCATGGGAGTGCCACCTCCCTAACCCTCATCCTCGGCACCCCAGGGACCCAGCTTTTCTGGCTGTGGATGGGTCCCTGAGCACCTAGTGCCATGGCTGGACAAAGACCAGCTTCTGACTACACTCTGAGGGGCAGCGTGACCTCTTACCAGAGCCTGCGGTCACTGCTCTAGCACCCCCATCCCAGGGAGCACTGGCTGTCAGTCCAGTGACCCTTGGAAGCATGGATGGCCACTGCAAGGGGTCGGGGGAATGAGCTGACTAGGAAGTATGTGTGTAGGGGCACCAAGTAGTAGGAAGATAAGCTTTTGTTAGGGAGGGAACCAAGACCAGTATTCAAGTTTCTCTCTGGGTAAGCAGACAGAAACAGGGGGCTGTCATGGGGCTCAGTGGCTCTTGCTTTATGTCTGAGAGACAGACAGGCCAGGGAGCTCCTGCTTAAAACCATGGCATTCAGGGATCAGCATTAATGGGTGCTAGGGTGCAAAGAAATGAGAAACCTGGGACAAGAGACCTGGGCCCAGGTGTCAGAGGACCTGGCTGTGGTTTGGTTCTGCTACCTGTAGCACGTGGCTCCATCAAGCTGGTCAGCCTCCCTGAGCCTCAGTTGCTGCATGTGTGAAATGGCAGCATAACCCTACCTGTGAGTTTGCTGTGGGCTTGCAATTGTCAGCACAAAGGAGGTTGGGAGTGTTTGGCAAACTGGGAGGCTCATGATGCCCCAGGGTGCCCTTATTACCAGG
This sequence comes from Colobus angolensis palliatus, assembly GCF_000951035.1. Classification (NCBI taxonomy): domain Eukaryota; kingdom Metazoa; phylum Chordata; class Mammalia; order Primates; family Cercopithecidae; genus Colobus; species Colobus angolensis. Next base: position 110,499 of record NW_012116655.1, read on the forward strand.
AGACCACCTGATAGGATGGAGGGAAAGTGGGCTGTGAGGTCAGACAGGCGTCGGGGTGAGCCCCCCTCTGATACTTCTCGGTCGTGCAGCTTTGGGCAAGTGCCTGGGGCTCTCTGAGTCTCAGCTCCTCTTCTGTAGGTTGGGATTATAACAGATGCCCAACTCTTAGGATTAAAATGGGGGTTAAACAAGACAGTGCATAAGGAGCTCTCAGGCCCATCACCTTTTCCCTGCTAGGGGCCCACTGGCCCTCACCAGATGTGAGGATGCTCCTAAGAGGCCAGCAGAAGGAACACCTCATCAAAACCCTCCATGGCCTTGGCAGTGAGGCCTGATGTGGTGCAGTGACCTTAGTTTGCTCATCTCTATGATGGAGATGCTGTGTGAACTGAAAGACTCATATGGAAAGCATACAGGCCCCACTTAGCATGTAGTTAAGTGCTTGAAACACACTAGGCTCTGTGACAATTATTCCTGGTTTGATCTGGGTCCCACCAGCCAATGGTTACCTGCCGATGGTTATCTGTCAGCCTGAGTCTAGATTAAATAGGAGTCCACAGCTGCCCCTTTGTGCCCCATCCAGACTGAAAGTTTGGGCAGGTAAGAGCAGAATATTCTGTGGTCTTGTGTCTGAGCACATCTTTGCTGTGTTTTGCCCAGCACAAGCCCTAGGCTTTTAAAAAATAGCAGCTTTCTTGCTCTCAGCAGGCAGAGCTTCTGCTGTACCCTGGCTAATGATGGCCCGGCAACTGAGCGTCACATACAATTACTGTCTCCTGGGAAGGCAATAACCTTGGCAGAGTGTCACCTTTGATTAGGGTGGACACACACAGGAAAGGGCCTTACCCAGCCAGACCAGGTGTGTGAGGTTCTCCAGGCCCTCGATCTTCTCAATGATGTTATTGTCCAGCTGCAGCTTCCTCAAGTTCTCAAACTGCCAGAGGTTGTCTATGCGGAGGATGTCTGAAATAATGGAAGGTGATTCCAGCCTCAGATTAGGGTCAGAGTTTTGTGCTAGTGTACTGGAGGAGTGAGGCAGAACCATACAAAAGGGACCTACCACTCTTCTGCCTTGCCCTCAAGTTCGCAGGCACCCTGCAGATGTGGACTAAGCATCGAGGAACCTTATATCCCTATGAGGTGGGCGGGGATCGGTACTGCCACCCAGAGCCACAGAAAGACCTAATAGGTCTACTAGTGTGGGGCTAAGAAGTCACTGGTGTGGGAGTGAGCTGGACCTGGCCTGGGCGGGAGACTCGCTTGTGCTGTCTCTGGGGCCGGGCCAGGGCCTCTCCAGGAGGCTGGTTCACCTTGGGACACAGGACACAGGCAGAGGCCTTCCTTCCACAGTGTGATAAATAGAATGAAAACATGTGTCTCTGTTGGTGGGAGGGCTGATCACCTCGTTCAGCCTTTTTGGAGCGTCGTTTGGCAATGTTTATTGAAATATTTCAAGTCGGTGCCCTTTGACCTATAACTTCTCTACATGAAATCTGTCTCCACACTTGTGTATATGTCCAAAGAAATCCCTCAGGCACATAAGGGTCAGAAAAGCTCCCAAATGTCCACATGTAGGGGATGAGATAAGTTATCCATGCAAGAACGAGTTCCTGATGTCATGGAAGTGCCTGGCCCCTGTGGCCTGTGAAGACCACCCACGCCAGCTACACAGCTGGTTCATTCCATTTGCTAGGTAAGCCAGAGTTTGGTTTTTGTCACTGGCAATCAGGAGAGTTCTGAATAACACATACGTATAAGTAAATATGTACTGTATATATAACACTCTAGAGGCCAAACTTATCCGCCAGCTTTTCCCAGAAGCCACATACAGCTCTGTTGTTTATATGCTCCTTTTTTCCATATTTGCTTTTGTAATGATTTCTAAAATTTATAAAATTAGAATATGCTCATTAAGGGTGGGCGCAGTGGCTCACACCTGTAATCCCAGCACTTTGGGAGGCCAATGCAGGCGGATCACAAGGTCAACAGATCGAGACCACCCTGGCTGACGTGGTGAAACCCCGTCTCTACTAAAAATACAAAAAATTAGCTGGATGTGGTTGTGCATACCTGTAGTCCCAGCTACTCGGGAGGCTGAGGCAGGAGAATCGCTTGAACCTAGGAGGCAGAGGTTGCAGTGAGCCAAGATCGCACCACTGCAATCCAGCCCGGTGACAGAGCGAGACTCTATCTCAAAAAAAACCAAAAAGAAGCTCATTAAAAGAACTAAAATAATACAGAAACGAAAGGAGTTTTAAAAATTGGTGCTGTGAGCCGGGCGCAGTGGCTCATGCCTGTAATCCTAGCACTTTGGGAAGCTGAGGCAGGTGGATCATGAGGTGAGGAGATGGAGACCATCCTGGCTAACACAGTGAAACACTGTCTCTCCTAAAAATACAAAAAATTTAGCCGGGCGTGGTGGCAGGCACCTGTAGTCCCAGCTACTCAGGAGGCTGAGGCAGGAGAATGGTGGGAACCCAGGAGGCGGAGCTTGCAGTTAGCCAAGATTGTGCCACTGCACTCCAGCCTGGGCGACAGAGTGAGACTCCGTCTTAAAAAAAAAAAACACACAATTTGGTCTGGTGGCCGGGCACGGTTGCACACACCTGTAATCCCAGCACTTTGGGAGGCCGAAGCCGGTGGATTGCTTGAGACCAGGAGTTCGAGACCAGCCTGGCCAACGTGGATAAACACTGTCTCTATAATAAAAATACAAAAATTAGCTGGCATCCCTGTAGTCCCAGCTACTCAGGAGGCTGAGGAAGCAGAATCACTTGAACCCAGGAGGCAGAGATGCAGTGAGCCAAGATCATGCCACTGCACTGCAGCCTGGGTGACAAAGAGAGACTCTGTCTCTAAATAAATAAACATAAAAATTGGTGCTAAGGCGTTGAGCCTCAGAGGAGCCTGAGCCGGCCAGTCTGCTGCATCCCTGCCATGTTCCCCACTGTGTCCCCTGCCAGGACCGAATGACCTGAGCTGGGCTGCCATGGACCACAGCCCCTGCTCCGGGAGTGGCTGCCCATCTACAACCTAGGCCCACTATGCACTCAGCTCCCATGGCTACGGCGTCATCCCTGCTGCCCACCCCTTGCTGCTGCCCGCCCTCCCCTTACGTCATCACAGGGATACCCACCCACCACCCCAGGGTCTACAATGGCCACAGCCGGACTATCACTTGGTACCCTGCCAATGCCATTGTCATCATGAGAGGCTGTCCCGTCTGCAGGGATAGGGTGCTGGAGGACTGCTTCACTTTCCTGGGAATCTTCCTGGCCATCATCCTGTTCCTCTTTGGGTTCATCTGCTATTTTGCCTTGAGAAAGTGAAGATGCCCCAACTGCGGAGCAGCCTTTGCTTAAAGGGAACGCCACACCTGGCTTTTCTACACCCAGCTGTCTTTTTCTAATGTACAATAGTTTTATTTGATTAAGCTTCAGGACTGTTTTGTAAAGTGAGGCAGGATAGACGTGGCACGTGGAAGCCATGGTTTCCTGGAGCATAGAGAGGCAGCGCTGCTGCTCCTGAGGTTAATGACAACTCAATAAAGCACTGCTTTTATTTTTTGCAGTCTTCAATTTGAGAAAGGTGAGATATAATGTTTTCAATAAACAAGATTCATACCATTAAAAAAATAAATAAATAATAAAAATACAAATTGGTGGCCAGGCACGGTGGCTCACGCCTGTAATCCCAGCACTTTGGGAGGCCGAGGCGGGGGGATCACGAGGTCAAGAGATCGAGACCATCCTGGCCAACATGGTGAAACCCCACCTGTACTAAAAATACAAAAATTAGCAGGGCATGGTGGTGGGTGCCTGTAGTCCCAGCTACTTGGGAGGCTGAGACAAGAGAATCACTTGAACCCAGGAGGCGGAGCTTGCAGTGAGCTGAGATCGCGCCACTGCACTCTAGCAGTATCGCGCACTGCACCTGGAGACAGAGCGAGACTCCGTCTCAAAAAAAAAAAAAAAAAAAAAGCCGGACACTGTGGCTCACACCTGTAATCCTAGCACTTTGGGAGGCTGAGGTGGGCAGATTGCCTGAGCTCAGGAGTTTGAAACCAGCCTGGGCAATGTGGTGACGCCCCGTCTCTACTAAAATAAAAAATAAATTAGCCAGGCGTGGCGGCATGTGCCTGTAGTTCCAGCTACTCAGGAGGCTGAGGCAGGAAAAATGCTTGAACTCGGGAGGTGGAAGTTGCAGTGAGTCGAGATCGCGCCACTGCACTCCAGCACTCCAACCTGGGCAACTGTCTCTACAAAAACAAACAAACAAAAAACAAAACACCATACAGTCCAGCTGCATTTTCAATATTCATTCAGAGGGGCAGAGCATGCCTGTGAGGTTGTGAAAGTCCCAGTGGGAAAGTGGGGAACCCCTCCTAGCTCCCCTCCCTGCACAAAGGTCTGGGGAGGACAGGGTTCTCTGACCCAGGTCCCGAGGGGCCCACTGCCCTTCCCCTAGAGCTGGATTGCTGAGTTGTGCCTCTCCTGGGTTCCCAGGGCTGGGTGTGACGGCCCTTCCCCTAGAGCTGGATTGCTGCCTTGCACCTCTCCTGGGTTCCCAGGGCTGGGTGGGACTGGTGCCCGTTCTCCAGCTCCCTGTTTGTGGCCAGATTTCCCAGAACGATACTGGCCACAATTCCCACCTGTGCTTCCAGGGTGGGGCCAGTTCTGCCCCAGCCTCCCAGCCACCTCCCATCCCTGGGTTGGATTTTCCAGGTGCCTTTTCTCGCCCTGATCTGACAGCCCCCCAGCAGCAGCACTCCTCCTGTGGCTCCTGCACACCTGGTGCTCTGCCACACATGCCAGCACGCTGGCTTTTTCCTAGGTGTCAGCAGTTCAGGAGGAGAAGCCAAAACAACACAACAAATCAGGATGTACTTGGCAGTTAGCTCTAAATAAGTTACCAGCATGACCGGACTGCCAAAAAAGCCGATTTAATCTTCAGCAAAGACACTAAATCTGCCTCCGTGGCCACCACCTCGGCCGGGCCTGTGGTCATCACTCCCTGGAGTACAGCAGTGGCCATCTTACTAGATCCTTGCCTCAGCCCTTGGCCTCCACAGCCTATCCTCACGCAGCCAGCAGGGTCCTGTGAAATCCTAAGTCCCATCCTGTCCCATTTCTCTTCAGGACCCTCCTGGGGTCCCCACCTCACTCACTGTAAGAGCCAAACACCTTCCATTGGCTCCAAGCTGACACCAGCTGACCCCATGACCTCCCTGACCTGTCTCCACAATGGCTTCCTCAGCAGGGCTGATCAGGTGGGGTCCAGCCTGCCCCAGGCCCTTTGCACTGGCTGTTCCACTTTCCCCGGTGGATCTGCACAGCGGCTCTCTCCCTTGCCTACCTCCTTGCTAAATACCTCCTTGCTAAATTGTTACCTTCTTGGTGAAGCCCTTGGCCACCCTATAAAACGCTATACTCCACCCCCAATTTCCCTTTTCTCCTTTCCTTCCTTTTTTCCTCCACAGCACATGTTACCTTTAGCAAATAGTATTATTTTCCTTCTTCATTTTATTTCTTTGTCCCCTGCAAAGTTGAATGTCAGCTCCATAAGGACAAGGCTTTTTGTATTTTTTGCTCATAGTTGAATCCCTAGTGCCTAGAACAGTACCTGGCATGTAACAGACAGGTGGTCAATATTGGCTGGATGAACCTCAGGTGGGGGAGGGGAAACAGAGGGAAAGCGGTCAGCTGCAAAAGCCCCTTCCTGCTGTACCTCTTCTGTGCCCCTTTACCCCTCTCGGGGCTGCGGCTCAGGGCCCTCCCTGTTTGGGTGCTCAGTCCCGGGAGCCTGTGGACTTCGTGGGGCTGTGCCTGGGCTGTGCCTGACTTGCCCACTGTCGTGTCCCTGGCTCTGGCAGCAGGGCTGGACTGAGGCAGGGTCTCAATACCTCCTTGTTGGTGACTGGATGCCAGCCAGCATAGGGGCCCCAAGACAGAGCAGGAATATGAATCAGACCAGGTCACTCTGCTGTGACCTTGCCTGCACATGTACAAGGGGGGGTCTCAGGATCCCTGCCCACCTCTCTCACTGCCCTCGTACTGCCTCTGCCTTGACTTACTGTGCTGCAGCTCGCTGGCCTTCCTGTGTGAGCCAGGCACTGTGCACATGCTGTCTCACCTTGTCCCCCCACCCAATGCTTGAGACAGGGATGACAGCCATCCCATTTCACAGACGGGACATTGAAGCAGTAAGGGTCTGCCTGGTCCTGAGCCATATCTTCCCATTCCTGACGTGCCTCTCTGCCTCATAGGCCTGTGCCCCTCCTGCTACCAGCCTGTTTTTGGTGACCCCTTCCCTGAAGCTGCCCTCCCAGTGCCCACTCTCCCTCCTTCTCCCACACTTCCTACCCTCTGCTCCTGGCTACGTGGTACTTCCTAGGCTCTGCCTGCCAGGGACCCCCACTCCAAGGACGCCCATGTGGAGTTATGTTATGGAAACAGCATAGTCTTGGGGGCTCACTTGGATTTGGCATGGGACAATTTTATCTTGTTTTCTATTCTTATTCAGAATCAGGGGTGTTGTGGATATTCACATGATGAAGACACTAAGTATGATGCTTTACAAACATCTGTGCTGCTCCTATGCCTTGTAACCCCGGTAGGCCCTAATGCTGATGTGGGAACCTCGACCATGGACTTTGTATGGAATCCTGGGGCTTGAAGACAGAGCAGAGAAAGCCAGGGAGGGCCCCACCCTGGCCACCACTCCTGAACTCTGGATACATACTCCGAAAGTCCAGCTGCAGGGACAGGACATCCTTGAAGAGGATGCCCTCCTGCTTGGCCAGCTGCCCAGCCTCCTCCTGGGGGCCCTGCTCCCCGACAGCCAGCTTGAGCATGTCATCGTCCATCACCCTCGGCTCCATCGAGTCACACAGCCGGTTCATCTTCTCCCACGTTTTCCCTAAAAAACACCGCATTCCTCTTTCACAGCCTGCTTCTTTCTCTCTTTGAGGGCAGGGTCTGGCTGAGGTTTCCCCCTACAGGGTCTTTGTGGCCACTGGCACTCTGAGGAGTGCCCTACTCCCGGCCCTGGGTCTGCTGCATCTCGGGGTTTGTATACTTACACCAAGGCTGCTCCAGGGCTTCCTGGCAACCACCTGGGCCTGTCCACAGGGTTTCATCCCTTGACCCTATAGCCACAGCTGGGACCCTCGCTGGACCCACTGAACTGGTGTCCACACTGGTCTCCTTAGCCTGTGATCTCGGCTCATCTTATGACTGTGGCCCTGTGTCAGGCCTCTGACTTTGTGTGCCCATCCTCATTTGGGCTTGTGGGTACCAACCACTGACTGTGCTCCCTGGGCAGCCCCAGCCAGGCCTGTCAGCCTGCAGCTCCTCTTCCTTGAGCACCTCATCCCCTCCAGGCAGTCATGTGTGTATGCCCCCCACCACACCACAAGCTTCTCCTGGTATAGAGGAGACCCAAGCTGACCCTTCACATCCTCCCCGTGGGAGATGTGAACTTGAGGTTGTGGAATAAGAGTGCCCATCGGAGCTGGCTGCTTGAGTTGGGTAGAAATAGGGAGTATGGACTGGCTGGGTTAAGCAGAGAGCAAGAGGCGGAGGAGGCAGATGCACAGAGAAAAGCAGAGATGGGAACCTGGGAACCAGAAAACAAATGACAAAGGACAGACAGATCGACACAGACAGAGGCTCCTCCTTCTTGCTGGCTTTCCAGTCCCTAATGTCCCTAGGTCCAGGCCTCATGAGAGTTTTCTGTTTCTCACATGAAATCCTCTTTTACTTAAGCTAGCTCCAGTAGGTTATTTTTAAATTAATTAATTAATTAATTTTTTTTGAGACAGAGTCTCGCTCTGTCGCCCAGGCTGGGGTGCAATGGCGCAGTCTCGGCTCACTGCAACACCTGGACTCAAGTGATTCTCCTGCCTCAGCCTCCCAAGTAGCTAGGATTGCAGGCATCCACCACCATGCCTGGCTAATTTTTTGTATTTTTAGTAGAAACGGGGGTTTCACTATGTTGGCCAGGCTGGTCTCAAACTCCTGACCTCAGGTGATCTACCTGCCTCAGCCTCCCAAAATGCTAGGATTACAGGCATGAGCCACCATGCCCAGCTTCCAGTAGATTCTGTTACTAATGGTCCAGAGGGAAATGACTGAGACACCACAGCACAGCGGGGATCTGTAGATTTGGTCAGTCACACTGTGAGGCTGACTCCAGTGGCTGTTCGTGGCTGGACCACATTCTCATCCTTAACCCTCTTGGTGAGGACATCCAGGAGGGATATTTTCCCCCACTTTCCGCCCCTGACTCTTGCCTCCCTGCTGGCCCTACTTCCTATCTTTGTCCACATGCCTCCCCAGCATCCGGGCCTCCCTGAACCTCCTGTCCTTCTCTGCCCTGCTGGCCCCTGATGCTAGGCAGCCCCTGTGCTCTGCTTTTCATTCCACTGGGCACTGCTGGAGCCCTGGTGCAGGGCTGATGGTGTCCGCTGAAAAGCCAGGTTGGGCCATACAATCCTGTTACCTCATCTTAAGAGACTTTCCTCTAAGACTGCCCTCCTCTTTCCTACACAACCATCCACTTGGATGCAGTTTTTGCAAATATGCATCCTCTGCCCTAAACTGTCCCTCATAAAATGTCCCAATGAGCTCTTGTGCACACTTCTCTCTTGCTTCTAGGGGAGGCATAGCCTCCACACCCTTCAACCCCTACCCCTTCTCCACCTGTGCCTTCCATCCTCCCAAGACCTTGGTCCTTTTCTTCCTACTCTCTCTAATCTGTTCACACTGGCTCCACCTCATTGGGGTGACTGATTCTACCCCCAAAGACGGTTCCAGCCCTCGGCCTCTCTCTCTAGCTCCCCACTCTTGTGTAGTGGTTTCCCCTAAGGTTTCCCATAACTTCTCATCAACTTGTCTTTGGGGGAATTTTAATGTGTTATATTTGGCTGATGTTTTCTGTAAAGTGTTTGGCTTTTTTTTTTTTGGCCAGGCGCAGTGGCTCACACCTGTAATCCCAGCACTTTGGGAGGCTGAGCTGGGCGGATCACAAGGTCAGGAGATCGAGACCATCCTGGCTAACACGGTGAAACCCCGTCTCCACTAAGAACTACAAAAAAACACTAGCCGGGCGAGGTGGCGGCGCCTGTAGTCCCAGATACCTGGGAGGCTGAGGCAGGAGAATGGCATGAACCCAGGAGGCGGAGCTTGCAGTGAGCTGAGATCCGGCCACAGCACTCCAGCCTGGGCGACACAGCGAGACTCCGTCTCAAAAAAAAAAAAAAAAAGGTGCTATACTTTGGGAAATGACTCTTAATTTTGATTTCAAAACTTTAACTGACTTATCCCTCTTACTTCATCAGGGCCTTGGTACCTGTGACAGATCAAGTTTGCTTTCAGTCAAGCCCAGCAACTGCTATGCTAGGAAATGTGGGATTGTTATTACACATGCTATTTTATAAGCACATCAGGGCAGCATTTGGATCCTTACTCTGCATCTTTCAGTAACTCACTTCGCCTATCTAAGCCTTGGCTTTCCCATCTGTAAAAGGTGGATAATTCCTCCCTCCTGCATTTGTGTGAGATCACGTATTTAGTCCAAACACGGGTAGTGAGGAACTGCTACATGTTGTGAATAAAACAGATGGATTTGGCCGGGCGCGGTGGCTCAAGCCTGTAATCCCAGCACTTTGGGAGGCCGAGACGGGCGGATCACGAGGTCAGGAGATCGAGACCATCCTGGCTAACACGGTGAAACCCCGTCTCCACTAAGAACTACAAAAAAACACTAGCCGGGCGAGGTGGCGGCGCCTGTAGTCCCAGATACCTGGGAGGCTGAGGCAGGAGAATGGCATGAACCCAGGAGGCGGAGCTTGCAGTGAGCTGAGATCCGGCCACAGCACTCCAGCCTGGGCGACACAGCGAGACTCCGTCTCAAAAAAAAAAAAAAAAAAAAAGATGGATTTTTACCCCTGCTTCAGGCATGAATCAAACAATAATACAGCTATTTAATTACAAACCATGACAATTTGTAGGTGTAGGGAACTATGAAATCGTACATTAGGGGCACCTGGCCTGGCCAAGGAAGACAGGGCTGATTTGAAGGACAAGTAGGAAAGAAGGAGGAGATAACTTCGTGGCAAGGCCCTTGAGGTGGGAGAGAACAGACGTGTTGCCCTTTGGCTGAAGTCATGCAAGGTTGGAGAGGTCTATGGGAGTTCTGTTATTATCCTAGAACCCCTGGAAAGCACGTAGGGCTTAATAAGGGCAGCAACATTAGCCGGTTATGGTGGTGCATGCCTGTAGTCCCAGCTACCTGGGAGGCAGAGGCAAAAGAATCGCTTGAAACCGGGAGGCGGAGGTTGCAGTGAGCCGAGATCATGCCACTGCACTCCAGCCTGGGCAACAAGAGCGAAACTCCATTTCAAAAAATAAAAAAAATAAGGGCAGCAATGTGATCAGATCTTAGTTTTTAAGAAGCTCACTCTAGCAGCAGTACTGAGAATTGCAAAAGTACTTAGGTGAGAGATGACCAGGGTGTTAGCAAGATGTGAATGGGAGAAATTTCTAGAAACTTAGCTTCCATGTAGGGCTAATAATCACCAATATCCAGATAAGAAAACAGAAGCTAGTTAACAAGGTTAATTATCATGCCCAACTTCATACACTTAGCATATGGCAGAGTCCATTTTCCTAATCACGACTCAACTGTACCTAGGGTACTGGGGACTATCGTTGCCACAGCTCACAATGTTTCTCACAGTTGTCCTGGGTTCAGGGCCAAGGCCCAAACAGTCCTCCTCTATGGGGATCTTAGTAGTTTACCACCCAACCTGGGTCCCCTTTGACTTGCCTGATGATAGTGTTGTTGAAGACCAGAAAGGTTGGAGCTGCGGAAAGCAGCAGAGTTTTACACAACTGTCAACGGAGTAGCCTCGTCGCAGAGAACAGATCCAGAATTTTCCTGGGAAACGATAACCTGGGGTCAACAGGATCTGAAAACTATAGTCCCTATTGGCCATGAATTGATAGGAAGAAAATTGGTTGGGCGAGATGGCTTACACCTGTAATCCCAGCTCTTTGGGAGGCCGAGGTGGGAAGATTGCTTGAGCTCAGGAGTTCAAGATCAGTCCGGGCAACATAGCAAGACCCCGTCTCCATTTTTAAAAATAAATAAATAATGAACAAAAATTGTTTTTAAAAGAATAAAATCAATCACTTACTGAACGCTTACTGTGTGCTCAGTGCACAAGCATTATTTAAGTACATGTAAGCTCCGGAGGCCATAAAAAAGGAAGTCCTAATGCCCGTATTTCCCAGCTAGGGAATCTGAGGCTCCAGGGAGGGAAAGGAACTTGTCCAAAGTCATACAATGAGTTGCTCACAGAGACAGATGTAGAACCTGAGTATCCGTATTCACATCCAAAGCAGTTTATACAGTACCAAGATGAAATCATTTGACAGTTATGAGGTCAGATATGGTGGCTAAATTCTGGGAAAAGTTATCGGTGGACAGGGTACCTCTCTTTTATGAAAGGAGGCTGGAAGACGGAACCTCTTAAAAATCGATTCTAGCCCTGCTCCCTCGGGAAATGCTCCCTTAGTATTTCTTTTTTATTCAAAAGCTTGATAAGCCCAGGACTAAAGGGTCTTGGCTGTCTCAGCACGACTGTAAAGTGGTTGGGAGAGGACCTACGTGCTCATTTGATAAACGAGAAGGGCCGGGACGGCGTTCTCCGAGAAAAGGGTAACAGGAAGGAATTAAGTCGGGCGCTGTCTGTCCCTGCGAGTCCTCCCGGAGCCTCAGCTCCCAAGTCTCACCTTCTCAAGCGCTGGGAACTCGACTGGTTCCACGCAGCTGACGCGTCTCCCGGTTGCTGGGGAACCAAGCGCCGCGACTTGGTTGCTAAGGGGAAGTCAGCAGGGAGACATCCTGGATGAAAGTTGACAGATCACGTGACCACATCTCGGGTGGGGAAACACTCCTAACACCAATCAGCCGTAGAGAAAACAAATGTTTCTCCAATCACTACTTTCTATGGGCGGGGATATTCCTAGATTCACCTCTGTTCCGTCCTTCTATTTGAGTGATTGACTCGTCTTTTGTCCAATAATAGTAAGAATCCTTTAGATTGACCAATATACGGAGGAATCAAAATGCGCAACTTCCTCTTCGGGGGCGGGCCAGGGGAGGTGCCACCACGGCTGACAGGGACTCCGGTGACCTAGCTCGCTCCTCGGCCCAATCGGACGCTGCGGGATGGGTGGGGGCTTTGCGACGGAGGTGTAACGGCCAATCGGAGGCGGACTTTGTAGGTGTCCCCCAATAGAGACGCGGTAAGGGGGCGGGGCCAAGGTCCCGGCGCTCGGCGTTCCAGAGGGTGGGGAGGGGGCAAGTGTCAGTCAGGACGGGAGTCCGGCGGGTTACCGCTGAGACCTCGGTGGCAGACAGGGGGTCCGGGCCGCTGCGTGTTGTCCACCCAAGATGGAGTTCCTCCTGGGGAACCCGTTCAGCACCCCGGTGGGGCAGTGCCTCGGTAAGGCCGCGTGTGGGGCGGGAGGCTGGGCGACCGCGGCGCTGATCCGGCTGGTGAGGACCGCAGGCCTCCGCTGGGCGCCGGTGCCACTTCACGAGCGGGTTGGGCCTCCGCCAGGCGCGGGTGCCACCCCACGAGCGGGTTGGGCATCTTGGTCGTCGGGCCTTCACTGGGCGCCGGTGCCACCTCACGGGCGGGCTGGGCCTCTGCCGCGTCGGGCCTTCACTGGGCGCCGGTGCCACCTCACGGGCGGGCTGGGCCTCTGCCGGGCGCCCGTGCCTCCTCATGGGCGGGCTGGGCATCCTGGTCGTCGGGCCTTCGCCGGGCGCCGGTGCAACCTCACGGGCGGACTGGGCCTCCACCGGGTGCCGGTGCTGTCCCACGGGCAGGCAGGGCATCTGTGTCCTCGGGCCTCCTCCCGGGCACTGGTGCCACCTCACGGGCGCCAGTGCCACTCTGCTAGGAGGCATCCCTGAGACCCAACTTGAACTTGGAGATGCCCCAGGCTTCCCTGACCATCAGGGCTCAGCCCTTCCTTCCTTTTGCTCCTAGAGGTGGTGCCAACTGCTGGTCTGCTTCCCCAGTACCCTTTGGGAGATGCCACTGCATGTGTCTTTATCCAGCCCAGCAGGCTCGCTGCCACTGCCCCAAGGACCTAGTTCTCCCAGACCCTTTGTGGGATGTCACCTTTTTCTCTCTCTTTGTTCCTCCTCTTCGGTACCAGCAACCATCAGACTGGGCACCCTCCCAGAAATGCCCCCTGCTCCGGGACTTGCTAATTTGAGCTGCAACTCAGCTGGGCTGTAGGAGGGACTGGGATGGGAGGAGGGGCTCTTGGAGGGTGATTATCTTGGCAGGGGGATGGCATGCCTGCAGTGCCTCCCAGGAAAGAAGGGAGGCTGTGTTATTTAATGATAAGAGCCCTGGTCTGGGAATTATGGAAGCCTGGACTCTAGCAGTGGTTTTGCCAGTGACTCCGTATGACCTTGTGCCCTTTCTGATTTGAAGTTCCCCTGTCAAAGTGTTTGGAGATGAGATGTGGTAGGTCCCTTAAAGTTCTCAAGTTTTGATATTCTTTGTAGTACTCTGCATGTTGACTGTTGCTCCCTCCCCCGCCTCGTATTATATTTACCAAAGCTGAAATCTTTTGTTGGCAATGTGGACAGAATGTTATTCAGGGTTATCTGTTAATCCTACGAGGGGATGTGGACACCTGGGGACACCAGAGATGACCAGAATGCTGGATAAGGAAAGCCCAAACTGTAGCTAAAGGAATACTGAAATGGCCACCATATGGGACTTCCTTAATAAAAAAGCAACTTGCCTTTTCACCCAAGGCAGTGGCTTATGCCACTTGATCAGTCAAGAATGCGGATTAATTTGTTCGAAAACTGGGTTCCTCCTGGTTGGTTGAAGGACTGGTAAAACATCTTTTATGAGCCAGGATCTTTGGTGTCCTTATGGGCCTGATTTTGGCAGTAGTGATTTGTTTGTTTTCTGCTTTGCTTATGAAATTCTAGCTTACTTTCTAGCCTTTAGTGGGGCCTGTAAACTTATTGAGGTCTCTCCTGTTAGCTAATTAGCATTTAGGAGCCTTTCTTTACTTTCTGGCATAGTATCTTTTTTAATGCATCATGGACCCCAAAAGAGTGTTTTCCCACCTTTTTGACATTTTGTCCCTTGCTGCCCACTGGAGAGTCTCTGAATTTTCACTTCCTTACTTCTTCCTCGTGGCCTTTCTCACTCTCTTCAGGTTCTCTTGCGTGGCAGCCACACTCCAAAAACTAATTTCCAGCCAGTTAATGGAGGGAGCCAGAAAACTTGGGGGAATTATTTTCTTTTCTGTCCCCTTTAAAATAGGAAGCTCTACACCTTTAAAATGACAAGGTAGTAGATGAGGGGTAGAAGTTAAAGGGGATTTAAAATACAAGTATGACCGGGCGTGGTGGCTCATGCCTGTAATCTCAGCACTTTGGGAGGCCAAGGCGGGCGGATCATGAGGTCAGGAGATCGAGACCATTCTGGCATAATACAGTGAAACCCTATATCTACTAAAAATACAAAAAATAAAAAAAATTAGCCAGGGGTGGTGGCATGCACCTGTAGTCTCAGCTCTCAGGAGGCTGAGGCAGGAGAATTGCTTGAACCCGGGAGGCAGAGGTTGCAGTGAGCTGAGATCGTGCCACTGCACTCCAGCCTGGGCAACAGAGTGAGACTCCGTCTCAAAAAAACAAACAACAACAACAAAAAAACCTCAAAAACAAATATAAGGGATGTAGGGATATATAGCAAGTGGAAAGAGCGTGTTATTTCTGTTAGGAAGACCTGAGTTGAATTTTGACCTGGCCCATTTCTTGGCTGTGTGACCCCAGAAGATTGTGTTGCCTTTCTGAGGTTTAGTTTGTCAGTCTTCTGAGAGAGAGAGAGAGAGAGAGAAAGATTCATATTCACAGAGTGATGTAGTTTAAATGAGATAATATATGAAAACACTTAGCTTAGTATCTGGAACATAGTAGAAGCTCAGTAAATTGAAACCGTCACTGTTAATAACAGGATACTTAAGTTAGGGTTGGATTTTCTATCCAGAGAGGGTGTGTGAAACAGCTGGCCCTTCTGTGACCTGTGAAGGAAAAGACCCTACCAGGCCCCAGGGTTCACCATTGCTCGTAAGATGCTTGACTGTAAAGATGATGATGGCTCCCCATTGCCAGGTAGCCAATAGGTCATTTCAGTTCAGGTAAATGATTAATGGACAGAATGAGGTGCTAATGTATATTCTGTACTGTTGTGACAAAGTGTCAAAGTGACTTTCCTGATATTTAGTGTTGTTGGTATTCTTTTAAAAGAACGTGGGAGGTTGGGGGGTTGGTGGGAGGGAGGGGGAATACAGAAATAAAATAACAACTACAAAGCTAATGATTAAAAACAGCAGCTGTAGGCTGGTTGTGGTGGCTCATGCCTGTAATCCCAGCACTTTGGGAGGCCAAGGTGGTGGATCACTCATGGTCAGGAGTTTGAGACCAGCCTGGCCAATATGGTGAAACCCTGTCTCTACTAGTAATATAAAAATGAGCCAGGCATGGTGGTGGGCGCCTGTAATCCTAGCTGTTCAGGAGGCTGAGGCAGGAGAATCGCTTGAACCTGGGAGGCAGAGCTTGCAATGAGCCAAGATTGCGCCACTGTGCTCCAGCCTGGGTGACAGAGTGAGACTCTGTCTCCAAAAGAAAAAGAAAAAAAAAAAGCTGGTCCGTCTCTGATCCCTGTCCTCAATGGATTTACGGTTTCAGGAGAGAAGGCGGAGATGCATGGAACTATGAGTGGAGTAGACTGTAAGTGCCGAAGGAGTCAGAAAGAATTCAGAAGAGTCTGGGGTGACAGGGACTGGCTTCTTTGAATCTCAGGGCTGTTCATAAAGGATGGGTAGGAACTCCGCATGCAGGATCACTGGGCCTAGGGACAGCTGAATGAGGCAGTGAGTGGGGCATGGGCACGTCTGTGAGCCCCAGTCTTAATGGAGCAGAGGTGGCTGTGGGGAGTGGTGGCAAGTAGGGTTTAGCCACAGGATGAAGCCCTGCTCTGGATGGATGGCATCAAAGACTACATTCTTTTTTTTTTTTTTTTTTTTGACACGGAGTCTCGCTCTGTCGCCCAGGCTGGAGTGCACTGGCGTGATCTTGGCTTACTGCAAGCTCTGCCTTCTGGGTTCTGGCAATTCTCCTCCCTCAGCTTCCCAAGCAGCTGGGACTACAGGTGCCCGCTACCACGCCCGGCTAATTTTTTTGTATTTTTAGTAGAGATGGGGTTTCACCGTGTTAGCCAGGATGGTCTCGATCTCCTGACCCGTGATCCGCCTACCTTGGCCTCCCAAAGTGCTGGGATTACAGGCATGAACCAACGTGCCTGGCCTTTTTTTTTGTTTTTTATTTTTTTGAGATGGAGTTTCACTTTGTCACCCAGGCTAGAGAGCAGTGGCATGATATGGGCTCACTGCAACCTCCGCCCCCCAGGTTCAAGCGATTCTCCTGTCTCAGCCTCCCGAGTAGCTGGGATTACCAACGCGTTGTTTTGTATTTTTAATAGAGATGGGGTTTCGCTACCTTGGCCAGGCTGGTCTTGAACTCCTGACCTCGTGATCCACCTGCCTCAGCCTCCCAAAGTGTTAGGGTTATAGGAGTGAGCCACTGCGCCTGGCCCAAATACTACATTCTTTAACTGACTTCAACTTTTATTCTCTTTGGACCTAATTTTCCCTGCCTATAAAAAGATACTTCTCAACAGCTGCATGGGGATTACACCTAAATGATTTTGTCTGTTCACTTCAGTAGGCAGTTATGAGTGCCTGTGGGGGGCCAGGCCTGCGCTAGGCTCTGGGGATGCAAATATTAACAAGCTGCTTTTAGGGAGCCTTCAGTAGAGGCAACGGGCTCACAAAAGGTGTCCTGGGTCTGAGTGGTTGGTGGAGTAATTCTTATTCTGTCTTGTACATAGGCCTCACGCAAACATTCTAACCTGGTATGATTTGGTAGAACACTTAGCATGTTCATCTCAAGCTAGCAGCTAAGACCACAGTCTGACGTAGTTAACTGTGCATTTCTTGCATCCATCCTGCCCTTTATTCTGGAAGTTAGTTCCTGAGTAGAAAGCATGGTTTAGAGCGAGAGTAAGCCAGAGAGGTGCAGTGGCTCACGGCTGTAATCCCAGCACTTTGGGAGGCCGAGGTGGGTGGATCACCTGAGGTTAGGAGTTCGAGACCAGCCTGACTAACATGGCAAAACCCCGTCTCTACTAAAAATACAAAAATTAGCTGGGCATGGTGGCGCACGCCTGTAATCCCAGCTACTTGGGAGGCTAAGGTGGAAGAATCCCTTGAACCCGGGAGGTGGAGGTTGCAGTGAGTCGAGATAGCGCCATTTGCACTCCAGCGTGGGCGACAGAGTGAGACTTCGTCCCAAAAAAGAAAAAAAAAGAGACAGAGCGAGACCCAGAGAGAGAGAAAGCCTAGCCATGGTGTGAGAGGCTAAGAAGTGTGGAGGAAGAAAGAGTACTTACTTGTATTTCTTAATTTTCCGTTCTGCAACAAACTTCAAAATGTTAACTGTCTTAATCTCAGCCTTCCACAACTGCTTGGAGTTGGATGACAGCTTGGAGTTGGATGTCATACCTGGGGAGTTCCCCAGGTCAGGTCCGTTGTGTCTGCAGCAGTTTGCAGTTTTCCTTGTGTTGGCTAGAAAAAGTTTTTAGAAAATCCTTTTCCAAGAGTGAAGTTTAGATTCAAAGATCAGTGAGTAGTTAGTTAATTCTGATGAGAATATTGGGGGTGGTGGGCATGTATTCTCTTCATTGTTCTACTTTAATAAACAGGCAAGAAGCAGATATTCTGTTGCAGAGTTTGCTTGTAGACTGAGTGGTTGTTGGACATAAACTACTTCATAATATCCTGTGAATGGTAGACGTTTAACCTGGCTGTTTGTACCGAGAATAATTCGTTGTCCCTCAGATTGCTATGTGTATTAGGGTTCTCTGGAGGGAAACAACTAATAGGATAGATGTATGTATTTAGTGGAGTTTATTAAGGAGTATTGACTCACACAGTCACAAGATGAGGTCCCACAGTAGGCTGTCTGAAAGCTGAGAAACAAGGACGCCAGTCTGAGTCCCAAAGCTGAAGCACTTGGAGTCTGATGTTCAAGGGCAGGAATTTGCAAAACCCTTTTGCTTCAGTCATTTTATTTAGTGTTCACAACCTTGTGAGATACACAGGAAGAGAACTGGAAGGAACTTATAATTCTTAAGTACCAACTATATGCAAACTCTGTACATAGAATCTCATTTAACCCTCACAACATTTAACTATTTGAGTGTTAACATCCCTGTATCGCATAAGGAAATCGAGGCTCTGAGAAGTTAAGAGACTTGTGCAAGGTCAATGCCAGAGTGAAGCCTAGAATCTACTCCTGATCCAGTGCTTATTCTATGCTGCCATTTATGTTACTTTCGGCTCTCAGAGCTCATGATTCAGCCACAAGGGAATCACCTGGAGGGCCTGTTAAAAGTGGATCCCACCATCAGAGTTTCTGTTTGAGTAGGTTTGGGGTGGGAACTAGCATTCTACATTTCTATCAGGTTCTCTAGTGATGCTGATGCTACTGGTTCACTTCGAGAACTGTTGTTCTTGATTTAAAGTTCTGTTTCTTTAATCTTTTCTTTATCGTTCTTCAAACATTAAATGTGGTTTTTCTTGTGGACAGGCTAAAAGAGTGATTATTTAGAATTCGTTCATTTATTCATTCAGTGGCCCTGTACTATCTGTGTATAGCAAGCTAAGAATTTCCCAGTGTGTAGGTATCTAAATTAGATAAGAAAGAAAGTAGTTGCAAGATGATAGATAAATGCAGTAAAGAAATGTAGGAGGGGAGGGGTGACCTCAGGTAATAATAATAATGGCTAAAGGTTTTTGGGTTTTTTGTTGTTGTTGTTGTTTGTTTCCAGATGGAGTCTTGCTCTGTTGACCAGGGTGGAGTGCAATGGCACGATCTTGGGTCACTGCAACCTCCGCCTCCTAGGTTTAAGGGATTGTCCTGCCTCAGCCTCCCAAGTTACTGAGATTACAGGCACCCACCACCACGACCGGCTAATTTTTGTATTCTTGGTAGAGACAGGGTTTCACCATGTTGACCAGGTTGGTCTCAAACTCCTGACCTCAGGTGATCCGCTCATCTTGGCCACCCAAAGTGCTGGGATTACAGGTGTGAGCCACCATGCCCGGCCCTGTTTTTGGGGTTTTTAAAAAAGTTTAATGTTGTATTCCTATGTACCAAAGACTGAAGTAGGCACTTTATACGTCTTGCAGTCATTCGATCCTCACAGCAGTGCTGTGAGGAAGGTACTGTTGTTATCTCCATTTTCACATGGGGACATTAAGACAATGAGAAGGTATGGCACCTACCTAAGGTCACACAGCTAGCAGTGAGGAAGCTACAGTCTGAAAGCAGCATTCTGGCTCCGGAGCTGGTATCCTGTCACACTGTGCTGCCCTCGGCAAGAGTAAAGTGAAGAGGAACACTGTAGGAGGGAAGGAGGAACTCAGGAAAACTCTGAGGAGGTGGTGTCTGCTGAGCAGGGCTTTGATGAATGGATAGGATTTGGTTTGTGTAGAAATGGAAAAGGATGTTTGGTTTTTTGGCAGAGACAACTTGAGCAAATGCTAGATGTTAAGGGGTAGGCGGGGTGATAGGATTTATTCTATTTGCCTAGCAAAGGAGAGTGATAGGAGGTGAGACTGGGAAGGGAGGATAAGGCCTGATTGTGTGGAGGGCTTGCTTCATATGTTGGCTAAGTAGTTTGAACTTTTTTTTAGAGGTACTGGGGAGACATGAAAGATTTCTAGGGAGGGGAATAGCATGGAAGCATAAATATCATTACAGAGATAGGGAGATTTCTCCTTAGCAGTCACCAGAGGATCATTCTGTCTACCATCAAAGCCCTCTTCTGTGCAGAATTGGGGAGGGAAGGTGGGGGAAGGAGGGGGGAAGTCAGCTGTGGTCAGTGCTGCTTCCTCTGAGGTCAAGGGTAGGGACACTGTCTATGAAGCCCCCTCAGAAACAGAAAGGTGCCAAGGCAGGTTGATGGAGCACTGGGAATAAGTCTAGAGCATTTGTTCTTAATTGCCTGGACAGGTCTTAAAACCCCTGACATCGAAAGTCACGTGGGGCATCAGCCTGCTCCTCCTCCTGCTCTGTTTATTGTGTACAAGGACAGGAGCTGACACATTCCCAGGGCTTTTCTAGAGTTATGCCACTGCTTAGGAGTGGGCTATCAGAATATCTAAAATTCTCATATAATTGTGTGGTTTTTGTTTTGTTTTGTTTTGTTTTTTGAGTCAGGGCCTTGCTTTGTCACCCAGGCTGGAATGCAATAACATGATCGTAGTTACAGCCTCAACCTCCTGGGCTCAAGTGATCCTCCTGTTTCAGCCTCCCAAAGTGCTGGGATTATAGGTTTCAGCCACTGTGCCCAGCCTTTAATTGTGCTTTTTATAAAATGATGTATAACCAGATAGAAAATATGAAACATATAGAAAAAATACAAAGGAGAAAAAAATCTCCACAATGTGCGTCCTTAGAAATTTGTTGAGATGCTTATTTCACATAATGGAATACTTTTGTATTTCCCTCTTCATCTTCTCATGCCTTGAAGAGGTGACATTGTAGAACCACTTTTATCATATTTCTGTATAATCTACATTTATTTATTTATTTACTTGGGATATTAGGAAAGGAAAACGGTGCAACTTCCTTGATGCCCAGAGGAGCATCAGTTAAGGTTGTTGCTCTTGAGCTAGCAGGTAAATCACCCAGAAATGTTGAGCTAACCTAGTAGTCTGAAAAGATATAAATAACATTCAGACTTTTTCTGCTGACCCAGCTTGTTGTGGTTAAAAGAGGTGACTTTTAAAACCAGTCTCAGACTTGGTTACATATGTTATTGCTCCCTCCAGTCTTCTTGATTTAGGAGATTATCTGCTTTTCTCCATTCAATCATCAAGCCTGATGCCCATCAGTCCTCGCCTCTTCCTACAGGCAGCCTTCCTAGACCACCCTGTTTATGGTGATGAATCTCTTCTCTGAGCTCACAGTGCTTGCTATCCATATCATTCATTTGGTTCTTCCCTTATCTATAAAATAGAAAATATTACTTGTCCTCCAGGTTTTTGTGACGATTAAATGAGATAATGTGCTTAAAATCCCTAGCACAGTGTCATACAGTCAATTAATATATTTAGACTTCTTGATTCCCTCCCTCCACTGTTACTGTTGTTATTTATCTTGTGTTATTTATCATGTGTTTATTGCCATACCTGCTGAATAAGGCTGGAGCCTCCTCTACTTTCTGGTTCCTTGTGACCTTCACAGCACGTGATAGAGTATATTCTGCATAGTTGTTCTCTCCATAGGTTTCTTTCTGTCACTGGTATTTAGCATCTTTCAAAGCTAACATTACTAGCCATCATTTCCTGGCCCTCACCATGTGCCAGGCACCTTGCTGAGTGCTGTGCATACTTACCTCATTAAAAATTTTTTTCTCTGGAAACACTGTTAAGTGAGTGACATTATCTTCATCTTACAGGTGAAGAAATAGAGACTTACACGGGTTCAGAAACTTGCCCAAGGTTTCCTGGCTCAAGTAGGCGGAGCTGTCCTCTCCAGCTAGGGGCTCTAGCTCCAGCGTTTTTGTTTGTTCATGTTTCCTTTTAGACATCAAGCATGGTCTGTGTCCATTTGGACAAGGAGGAGCCTAAACTGATTTCAAATGGGAATTCCAGAAAGATAGCATAGTTCCACCAGTGGGAATGTGGACTCCCATTGCTCTCTCTTTGTTCTCTTCCAGCACTTAGCACTCTTTGTTCTAGATTGGAGTCAGTCCCATCTTTGCTTCTCGATGTGACTGCTTTTGTATGAGTCCAGCAACTGCTAAAACTCAAGTTTCCCAATCTGTAAACTGTGGTGGTGAAGGGAGTACAGGAATACTTGCACTGTCACACCTTACAGGGGTCAAGTGAGTATGTAAAAGCAAAATGTGTTATGTTATACATCATTTAGACTAAACGTTCCATGAGGGCACCTGTTTCTATTTATTCTTGTGATAAAATACATATAACAAAATTTCTTTTTTTTTTTTTTTTTGAGACGGAGTCTCACTCTGTCACCCAGGCTGGAGTGCAGTGGCGCGATCTCGGCTCACTGCAACCTCCACCTCCCAGGTTCAAGCCATTCTCCTGCCTCAGCCTTCCGAGTATCTGGGACTACAGGCGTGCACCACCACACCCAGCTAGTTTTTTTGCAATGTTTGTAGAGATGGGGTTTCACCATGTTGGCCAGGTTGGTCTCGATCTCTTGACCTCGTGATCCACCCACCTCGGCCTCCCAAAGTGCTGGGATTATAGGCGTGAGCCATTGCACCAGGCCCAAAATTTACAATTTTAACTGGTTTTAAGTGTGCAGTTCAATGGCATTAAATATATTGACATTGGGCCAGTTGCGGTGGCTCACGCCTATAGTCCTGACACTTTGGGAGGCTGAGGTGGGTGGATTGCTTGAGCTCAGGAGTCGAGATCAGCCTGTGCAACACTGGTGAAACCCTGTCTCTACTAAAATACAAAAAAATTAGCCAGGCTTGGCGGTGTGAGCCTGTAGTCCCAGCTACTCGGGAGGCTGAGGCAGGAGAATTGCTAGAGGTGGAAGTTGCAGTGAGCTGAGATCATGTCACTGCACTCCAGCCTGGGTGACACAGCAAGACTCTGTCCCTAAAAAAAAAAAAATATATATATATATATATGTATATATTCACATTGTTGTGCAACCATCACCACTAACCATCTCTACAACTCTTCTTGTCTTGCAAAAGTGAAACAATATCTCCCTGTTCCCTCCTCCCTGCAGCCCCTGGCAACTACTGTTTTACTTTGTCACTCTGAATTTGACTACTCTAAGAACCTCATATAAGTGGAATCATATAATATTTATTATGAAACCTCATATAAGTGGAATCATACAGTATTTATCCTTTCGTGACTGACTTCACTTGCATAATGTCTTCAAGTTTCATCTCTGTTGGAGCACGTCAAAGTTTCCTTCCTCGTTAAAGCTGTATAATATTCTGTTGTGTGTTTATACCACATTGTGTTTATTCATTCTTCCATTGATGGTCACCTGAGTTGCTTCCACTTTTTGACTATTGTAAATAATGCTGCTATGAACATGAGTGTACAAATATCTATTCATGTCTCTGTTTTCAATTTTTTTTTAATAGACAGGGTCTCCCTCTGTCACCCAGGCTGGAATACAGTGGCATGATCATCGCTCACTGCAGCTTCGAACTTCTGAACTCAAGCAATCCTCCCGCCTTAGCCTCCTGAGTAGCTAGGACTATAGGCATGCACCACCATGCCTAGCTAATTAAAAAAAAAAAAAATTCTTTTTTTTTGTAGAGACAGGGCCTCCCCATGTATCCCAGACTAGTCTTAACCTCCTGGACTTCTCAGACTCAGGTGATCTCCCATCTTGGCCAAAGTGTTGGGATTACAGGACGTGAACCTCTGCACTTGGTTCATTTTTTTTCTTTATAGCAGCCATCCTAATGGGTATGAATTGGTGTCTCATTGTGGTTTTGATTTGCATTTTCTTCATGATTAGTGATATTGAGCATCTTTTCATGTGCTTATTGGCCATTTGTATATCTTCTTTGGAGAAATGTCTGATCAAATCCTTTGCCTAGTTTTTAATTGGGTTTTGTTGTTGTTTGGTTTTAGGAGTTCTCTATATATTCTGGATATTAATCTCTTATCAGATATGTGATTAACAAATATTTTCTCCCATTCTGTGGGTAGCCTTTTATATTCTGTTGATAGTGTCCTTTAATGCACAGAAGTTTTAAGTCCAGTTTCTCTGGTTTTTTCTTTTGTTGCTTGTACCTTCTGTGTCATGCCCTTTTCTTTCGGTAGAATCTAACACAATGCCTTGAAGATAAGGATGGTGCTATTAGTAGCAGTCAGACTGTCTCTCCTCACTAGGTACTGGGTTATGTAGTTTACATGCATTCTTTTCTTTAATTCCCACAACAATTCTGTAAGGCAGGTATTAGCACTCTTTTTTTTTTTTTTTTTTTGAGACAGAGTCTTACTGTGTCACCCAGGCCTATCAGTCATATTTTAAAAGACTAGAAAACTAAGGCTTAGAGGTGAAATACCGGCTGGGCTTGATGTCTCATGCCTGTAATCCTAGTATTCTGGGCAGCCAAGATAGGAGGATCGCTTGAGCTCAGGAGTTCGAGACCCGTCTGGGCAACATGGCAAAACTCCGTCCCTACAAAAAATACAAAAATTAGCTGGGCATGGTAGTGTGTACCTGTAGTCCCAGCTACTTGGGAAGCTGAGGTGGGAGGATGGCATGAGCCCAGGAGGCAGAGGTTGCTGTGAGCTGAGTTTGTGCCACTACACTCCAGTTTGGGTGACAGAGCCAGATCCTGTCTCAAAACAAAAAAAAAGTCAAGTACCCTCCTCAAGATCTGTGTAGTATCAGTGGCAGAGCAGGGATTTCAACCCAGGTCTGTGGGCAGCAGAGCCGGTGCTCTTAACCACTAAACCAGAGAGCTTAGTATTGTCTG
Organism: Colobus angolensis palliatus; assembly: GCF_000951035.1. Taxonomy (NCBI): domain Eukaryota; kingdom Metazoa; phylum Chordata; class Mammalia; order Primates; family Cercopithecidae; genus Colobus; species Colobus angolensis. Next base: position 135,175 of record NW_012116655.1, read on the forward strand.
TGGGATTGAGTGAATGAATGCCTGAATGAAATTGGTAGCTGAAAAATCTAGTAATAGTTGTCTGAAATCCAGACCTTCGCTAGTATTGTAAATTATGTACTCCGTTTCAGTTCTCCTCCTGTAACTCAGTGTACAAGTGTCCTCTTCATAACAGCAAGTTTTCTGAGAATTTCCTCAAAGGGTATGCTTTCTTACATCCTTGCTGAGGTACTTCTTAGTAATGGAAGACCTGTGTATTCTACTTTTTCTTTGGATTTGCTTTAGAACTACAGTGTTGGATGGAGGAAAAGAGGGAATTTAAACAGATGCTAAGTTGTCTAACTGACCAACTTGCTTTTAAGACATTACCAGCTGCTCTTTTAATCATTTATGAAGCATAAGCCTTGTAGTCTGGGAGGCATGTCAAAAATTCTGCTTCGGGTTTTGGTTTAAAATTGAGTGTAATAGAGACTGAGTCTTTCATCTCAGAGAATTGGGCTGTCTTTGAGAGCTGGGGACAAGAACTGGGTCCTGTAATAGGACACTGTGGAGTTTTTTTTGCTGCTTCTCAAAGGAGAAATCACACAGATTTCTGGCACGTCATTAGTCGAAATAGGAAACGAGGCCTGAGAAATGATGTTGCTTGGGGTTTGAAAGCTGAATTTGCTAGTGGCTTCCAGAGAGTGAGAGTCTCCTATGCTAACTGTGGAAATTCTTAAACCAGCAATTCAAAGAATCAGAAGTCTCTAGTTGGAAGGGTCTTAGTGGTATTTGGTCCAACCCTCTCATTTTTAGAGGTGTGGAGACAAGCCCAGAGAGGGTATCTGTGATGTATGACATTTCTGACAGCAAATGTGCAGGGGTTTTTTGGTTTTTGTTTTTGTTTTTTTCTTTCTTTTTTTTTTTTTTTGAGACGGAGTCTTGCTCTGTCGCCCGGGCTGGAGTGCAGTGGCCGGATCTCAGCTCACTACAAGCTCCGCCTCCCGGGTTTATGCCATTCTCCTGCCTCAGCCTCCTGAGTAGCTGGGACTACAGGCGCCCGCCACCTCGCCCGGCTAGTTTTTCGTATTTTTTTAGTAGAGACGGGGTTTCACAGTGTTAGCCAGGATGGTCTCGATCTCCTGACTTCGTGATCCGCCCGTCTCGGCCTCCCAAAGTGCTGGGATTACAGGCTTGAGCCACCGCGCCCGGCCGTTTTTTTCTGATATCAACTGGATGGCCTACAACTGAATTCAGTTCTGACACCAACTACCTGGAGTTGATGCGGACCCCAGAGGTTAAGGGCTCAGTCCCACAAGACTGCCCCCACTTCACATGCCAGTCACAAGTTCCTGGTTACCATCTGTACTTGCCATGACCGGCTATAAATTGGGGATTCCCATGATGCCTTCCCTGTGTTTGATCATATGCTTGAATGGCTCACAAAACTCAGAACGCTTTACTTACATTTTCGAGACAAAGGATACAACTCAGGAACAGCCAAATGGAAGAGATTCATTGGGCAAGGTGTGGGGAAGGGCCAGAGAACTTCTGTGCCAGCCTCCCAGCACCTTTATGTGTTCTACCTGCAAGTTCTTTGAACCCCACTGTTTAGGGGTTTTAATGGAGGTTTCATTATATGGGAATGAGTGATTAAATCTGGCCTTTGGTAAGTAACTCAACCTCCAGTCCCTCTTTAACTCAACCTTCAGTCCCTCTCCCCTCTCCGGAGGTAAGGTGGGATGGGGGTACGGCTAAAAGTTCCAACACTGAATTGTACGTTGGTCTTTCTGGCCAGGGAGCCCCGCCCTTAGGAATCTCATTAGCATACAAAAGACACTTATCTCTCAGGAGATTCCAGGGGTTTTGGGTGAGGTGTGCCAAGAACCTGGACAAAGACCAAATATATATTTCTTATTGTAGGAGACTTGCCAAGGTTCCACAGTGAGTCAGTTTTATGACTCTTACATGTCTTCCTACTTAGCTCACAGCCTCTTGCCAGACATTTAGATATTTGTATATGGGCAGGGAGGGTAAGCGTGGAGTAGTAAGTCTGTCATTTTAATGGAGTGGAAATTTTCAACTCAGTCTCATGAAGGTAAATACATTTTACTGTTTGAAAGTTAATCTGCTGATCTAGACTGGGCTTGGTCAGGGATACTATTTAGCTATAGATTTGATGGTTTAAATGAAATTAGTTCATAAAATCACCGATGGTCTTCTGTTTTATCTATTTTTTCTGGCACTGGTTCAGACCAGAGAAACCAATCCCAGGCTAGAACTGGGAAAGTCTGGGACTGTTCACTGTTCTACTGCTGATTTGCTGTGAGACTTTGGGTGGGACATGTCCTGTCGGTTTACTCATTTGAAGAGTTTGTTCGTTCGTTCGTTTGTTTTGAAGAACAGGGTTTGAACAAGCTTTCCAAGTTCATTTCAGACCTAAAGCTTAAGGCCCAAATCAAAGTGACTTTTAGTTTTTCTTTTTCTTTTTATTTTGAGATGGAATCTTGCTCTGTCTCCCAGGCTGGAGTGCAGTGACACGATCTTGGCTCACTGCAAGCTCTGCCTCCTGGGTTCATGCCATTCTCCTGCCTCAGCCTCCCGAGTAGCTGGGACCACAGGCACCTGCCACCACTCCCGGCTAATTTTTTGTATTTTTAGTAGAGATGGGATTTCACCGTGTTAGCCAGGATGGTCTCAATCTCCTGGCCTTGTGATCCAACCACCTCGGCCTCCCAAAGTGCTGGGATTACAGGCGTGAGCCACCACACCCGGCCTAGTTTTTCTTAAGACTTACAGCTTTCCATAGGAGACTGTACATACCTATGAATCGTGTGTGTGTGTGTGTGTAGCCTGTGATACATGTGTAAGTACATACACACAGGTAAATACATGCACACAGGTAAGTATATACATATAATACATAT
>NW_012116655.1:138109-142086 GCF_000951035.1 Colobus angolensis palliatus
TTATACTTTATATATAATATATTTTGTGTAAATATATATATATATATATTTGCCTTCTAACGATTTTCATTGAGGTAGTTTACTTGTAGTAAAATGCATACATCTTGTTAGAGTTTTGACACATGCATACATGTTGTCACCTTACCCCATGAAGATACACACTGTCAGCCTCACCCCAGAAAGCTCCCTGAGGTACCTTCCCAGTTAATCCTCTCCTCCAACATACTGCAGAGGGAACCACTGATCTTTTATCTGTTCTAGAAGTTCATGAGTGGAGTCATACAGTATATGCTCTTTTGTGTTGAATCCCAGTGATATTTCGAAGAGAATCATATGTATTATTTTCTCTACCTGCCATTTTGAAAGGTTGTGTAAGGGAGTAGTGGATCATGCCTATAATCCCAGCACTTTGGGAGGCTGAGGCAGGAGGATTGCTTGAGGCCAGAAATTTGAGACTCGCCTGGGCAACATAGCAAGACCCTATTTCTACAAAAAATTTAAAAATTATCTGGGTGTGGTGGTGCTACTCCCTGTAGTCCTAGCTACTTTGGAGGCTGAGGCAAGAGGATTGCTTGAGCCCAGGAGTTGGAGACTGCAGTGAGCTGTGATTGTGCCACTGTACTCTAGCCTGGGTGACACAGCAAGACTCCATCTCTTAAAAAACAACAAAAAAGAGGCCAGGCACGGTGGCTCATGCCTGTAATCCCAGCACTTTGGGAGGCCGAGGTGGGAAGATCACAAGGTCAGGAGATCAAGACCATCCTGGCCAATATGGTGAAACTCCGTTTCTACTAAAAATACAAAAAATTTAGCTGGGCATGGTGGCGCATGCCTATAATCCCGGCTATTTGGGAGGCTGAGGCAGGAGAATCGCTTCAATCCAGAAGGCAGAGGTTGTGGTGAGCAGAGATCTTGCCACTGCACTCCAACCTGGTGACAGAGCAAGACTCTGTCTCAAAAAAAAAAAAAAAAAGAAGGTTATGTAATCTGGGGTCCTGCCGTTCCCACTAGCTGCTGTGGTTTGAGAAGTGAGGGCCCTCTGCCAGTGGCTACCATATTGTCTGCTGAATATGATGGAAGAGGTGGAGAGAACAGCTTGATTTCCAGATTCTAGGTTGAGTTTGTTTCTATAATTGTTGGTGTCACAGTCTTCTCACTTGTCAGCTGGGCAAATCGGATCCATCAGCAGATGAGAAACTAACTCTGACACCCAAAAATGTCACTTGTGATGGCACATTTCTGACAAGGTGCCCATGAAATGCAATCATTTCAATTTCACAAATGCTTTTTGAACGTAAAGACATTGCTCTAGGGTGAGCAACAGCAAAAGAAAGGGAGGTCAGGAAGGGGCTGAGCAAATGGATGGAGGAGCCACACTGTGCCATGGAGGTTCTGGGACCTCTCTTGGCCTTAGAGCATAGTCTCTGTGTGAGAGTTTTTTTGTTTTTTGTTTTTTGTTTTTTTTTTTTCCCCATAATGTCTTTAGCATGTGTTTGCTCTTCTCAGTTTTCTCCTCCTCTAACTTAGTCCAGCCCTTGGTCATGCCTGGACCATTGCTTGAGGCCGTGAGTTAGACCAGTTCGGTACCGCCCAGCTGGTCTTCTTCTTTCTATTCTCCCTCCCTTTCTACACTCTGGAACCTCCCAAAACTTTGGACAACTCTACCAGAAAATTTCTGAAACTCCCCATCTCCTTTAGAATGATTTATAAACAGGGCCCGGCGCAGTGGCTCACACTTGCAATCCCAGCACTTTGGGAGGCTGAGGTGGGTGGATCACCTGAGGTCAGTAGTTCGAGACCAGCCTGGCCAACATGGCGAAACCCCGTCTCTACTAAAAATACAAAAATTAGCAGGACGTGATGGTAGGTGCCTGTAATCCCAGCTACTGGAGAGACTGAGACAGGAGACTCGCTTGAACCCGGGAGGCGGAGGTTGCAGTGAACCAAGATCACACCATTGCACTCTAGACTGGGCAACAAGAGCGAAACTCCATCACAAAAAAAAAAAAAAAAAAAATAGAATGATTTATAAATGTAGCCTGGTGTTCAAGGCCTTCACTCACTGGGCTTCTTCTCGTCTTTTCTCTTACCAAGGTCTCTACTCACTTTGCTGTTCCCACCCCTCCTCTTCTGTGCTCAGCATGGCCTTTGGCCCTGCAAGGCATCCCTTCTTGCTCATGGTTTAGACCCATATATCCTTTGAAACCTAACCTAGATCTTCCCACTGCCACAAAGCTGGCCCAGAAGCCTCTGAACTGCAGTGGCACTTATAACTTATATGTATTTAATAATTATCTGACTATTTAAATGCACTATGTTGAGTCAGGTGCGATTTTGAATTCAAAGATGAACAATGCCTGCCCTGTCCTATGCTTGTCCTGCAAGCAGCTAACTGTACAGGGTACAAGGGAAGGCATCCTTGTGTGACTTGGAAGAGGAGACAAGGCAATGAACATGCATAGAGCACCTGCGTGTGCAGGGGACTGTGCTGTGTTCTTTCTAGATTTTATCTCATTTAACCCTCTCTTGACTTTGTGAGCTGGCATTTTTACCTGTGTTGTGACTTTCCCAGAACCACACAACCAACAGGATTGAAGCCCAGTGAGGCCCACAACATACCCTGTGTGCTCCCCCCACCCATGTGTCTTCATGTGTGTTGGGCTGGCGGGGGCAGGTCAGTGAGGTCAGCTGTGGGCTGTTTCCACACCCCATCCGTGTGCATGCTGCGGGGCATAGGTTTCCTCCTGGGTTAGGAACCAGGTGATGCTTAAGGCTCTGCTCCCATGGTGGTCCCTGTTTGGGATCTGCTTCTTAAACAGTTGGTGACGCCTTTTGCAGGGACAGTGATTCTCTGTCCTCCTGAGGTGGGGAAAGTGATCCGGGGCACTCCTGCTTGTCTTCAGCACCTTCCAGGAATACTGCAGCAACCAAACTGCTGCTTCCTGATTATTTCATGCTCAAGGGCAAGAATGACTCTGCAGTCTTTTGTTTTTATTGTGGTAAAATACACATAAGATAAAATTTACCTTTATCTATTTATTTATATTTTTTTGAGACAGAGTCTCGCTCTGTTGCCCAGGCTGGAGTGTAGTGACAAGATCTCGGCTCACTGTAACCTCTGCCTCCCCAGTTCAAGCAGTTCTCCTGCCTCAGCCTCCTGAGTAGCTGGAATTACAGATGCAACCACCACACCTGGCTAATTTTTGTATTTTTTTTTTTTTGTAGAGACAGGGTTTCACCATGTAGGCCAGGCTGGTCTCAAACTCCTGGCCTCAAGTGATCTGCCTACCTCAGCCTCCCAAAGTACTGGGATTACAGATGTGAGCCCCCATGCCCAGCCTCATCTTAACCATTTTTAAATGTGCTGTTCAGTGGCATTAAATACGTTCATGCTGTTGTGCAATTATCACCACTGTTCATCCTCAGGACTTTTTTAAAATCTTCCCTGACACTCCAAACCCATTAAACATGAATGCCCCATTCCCCACTACTTCCAGCCCCTGGCAACCACCATTCCACTCTCTGTCTCTGTGCTTCGACTCTCTAGGAACCCCGTGTAAGTGGGATCATACAATATTTGTCTTTTTGTGACTGGCTTATTTCACTCGGCATGATGTCCTCAAGGTTCATCCACACTGGAGCATGTGTGGGCATCTCCTTCCTTTTGAAAGCTGAATCATATTCCATTGTATAGATAGACCACATTTTATTTATCTCTTCATCCACTGAGGGACACTTGGGTTGTTTCCACTTTTTGCCTATTATGAATAATACCGCTATGAACATGGGAATACAAATATCTGTTCAAGCCCCTGTGTTTGATTATTTTTCTTTCCCTTTCTTTCTTTCCCTTCCTTCCTTCCTTGCTTCCTTCCTTCTTTCCTTCCTTTCCTTTCTTCCTTTCCTTTTCCTTTTCTTCTTCCTTCCTCCCTTCCTTCCTTCCTTCCTTCTTTCTTTCTTTCTTTTTTTTTTTTTTT
>NW_012116655.1:145141-151647 GCF_000951035.1 Colobus angolensis palliatus
AGGATGGTCTTGATCTCCTGACCTCGTGATCCGCCCGTCTCGGCCTCCCAAAGTGCTGGGATTACAGGCTTGAGCCACCGCGCCCGGCCAACTGGGCATCCTAAAGCTGTTTGTTTGCCCTTTAGTGAATGGGACTGACACAGAGACCCATTTTTGTTTTAAAAAATTATAAAATATGGGCCAGGTATTGTGGCTCACACCTGTAATCCCAGCAGTTAGGGAGGCTGAGGCTGGAGAATCTCCTGAGCCCAGGAATTTGAGACCAGCCTAGGCAACACAGTAAGACCTTGTTGCTACAAAAAATATTTAAAAACTTAGCCAGTCGTGGCAGCACACACCTGTCATCCCAGCTCCTCAGGAGGCTGAGGTAGGAGGATTGCTTGAGCCTGGGAAGGTCGAGGCTGCAGTGAGCTAAGATCACACCACTGCATTCCAGCCTGGGAATAGAGTGTGAGATCCCATCTCAAAAAAAAAAAAAAAAAAATTAGAAAATAAAGAAGCACTTATTATATAAAGAGAAAGCCCTTAATTTCTCAGCCCAACTAGGCTCCCCAGAGGTAATGCCTGGTGGCTGCTTAGTGTGTGACCCTTGTTCCATGAAATTTCTTTTGTATAAAGGGGATCCTACTGTAGGCTTCATTTTACAGCTCACTTTTGTACATTTTGGAGACCTTTCCATGGCAGCATATTTAGATCTATCTCGTTGTGCAAAGCATTCTACAGAATGGATGTACAGTTTATATAGCCATCTTCCTCCTGGTGGGCAGTGGCTTTCTTGTCCTTATAAATAATACTGGAACAGCATATCTTTGTGTACTTCTACATTTGTATAGTTTAGATTCCTAGGGACAAAAAGCTCATGTCGGACTATAAGAGCTTTGGAAATTTTGATGGAGACTGCCAAATTGCCCTCTAACTGAGCCCCTCACCAACAGAACCTGAGTGACTCTTTGCCCTGCACTCTCATCAATATTAGGTGTCTTTTAATTTCTACACATGTGAGGAGGGGAAAAGGCATTTGGTTGTCGGTCAACATTGTCTAATGGAAAACCACCCCTAAGACATGTGGATGAAAGTTGCCTTCGGCTAACTTCCTTCCTAAGCAGCATGTCCCCATGAAAATGCAGAGGTAGGGAATGCCTGCTGCTAGAGCTGCTGAGACTCGTTCCTCCTGCATCCTTGGCCTCCCCTTGCCCTGTAAAAAGGCCATGCAGGACCTTTACATTTCTTGAAAGGTTTTTTGCTAAGAACTCTTTGGTCACCATTCTTCAGTTAATTTTCTTATAGTTTTTATTCATTTGCCTTACCTGTCTGCTACTCCTGAGGAAACCAAATTTTTCTGTTGCCACTCCAGGGTAGCAACCTTTTATGCGCAAACTCAAATTCCCTGTATTTTACTGGTGACACACCAGGCTTAAGAATCTCTTCCTAGTTCCTCCTTTTTGTCTCTAACCCAGTAAGATAAAGTGAGATCAGGCATGTTGTATATCCTTTAATTCTGGTCAACAGAGAAGTATGATTCTGTTTCCTCTAAATCTGATGAACGTTCTCAGAGACTGTATCTCAGATCTGGTCCTTGCCAGGGTTAGGAAAGGGGTGGATGGGCAAGGGAACTGCTGTCTACTGGGTGCTGGCCATTTTCCTCGCAGCCCCCCAAGGAAATGGGTATTATTATCTAGGATTTATGGATAAGGCTGATTCACATCCCAGAAGCCTCTCAGGGAGTAGGTAGCAGAACCAAAACTTGAACAGGTCTGCCCCACACTAAAGCCCTTACCTGCCTTGTTAGGTTGGCTCCAGGTAGATCCCTGGAGACATCTTCCCAGGGATCCTCTCCCTAGTGGGGAAGATGAAACAGCACCACCTTCCTGGTAGGTCCTCCCTGCCCATGGGCCACCAGAAAGAAGAAACTGCAGTGTCTGCTCTCTCTTTTCCCTGTACACCAAGGCCCTGGCCTAGGTTTTCCCAGACCTTGCAGTTTCCATTCTCCTGGGGACTACCTTCATGGTTTTCCCTTATCTACAAGCCACCTATGCTGTCACAGATTTTCTGTGTGTTGACTCACTTTTTTTACTTGGGCACATTTGCTTTTAAAAGGCTTCTGTAACTCTCAATTGAAAAGTAGTTTCATTTGGCATTAATCTAAAGTAACACAAAAACTAAAATAAATAAATATGTTGAAATCAAAGCAAGTTTCTACTAGCAGGATCCTGTTGCCTGCCTAAGGCTCCCTGCCACTCATTAGAATGGCAGCATACAAAGTATTGGAACAGCAACCAGGTGCAGTGGCACGCTACTTAAGTCCAGGAGCTCGAGGCCGGCCTGGGTAACATAGCATGATCCTGTCCCTTAAAAAAAAAAAAAAGAGAGAGAGAGAGAGGCTAGGCGCAGTGGCTCACACCTGTAATATCAGCATTTTGGAAGGCTAAGGCAGGTGGATCACTTTAGGTCAAGAGTTCAAGACAAGCCTGGCCAACATGGTGAATCCCTGTCTCTACTAAAAATACAAAAAAAGATGCTGGGTGTGGTGGTGCATGCCTGTAATCCCAGCTACTCAGGAGACTGAGGCACAAGAATTGTTTGAGCCCAGGAGGAGGAGGTTGCAGTGGGCCGAGATGGCACCACTCCACTCCAGCCTGGGCAACAGAGTGATACTCCATCTCAAAAAATAAAAATAGTCCAGGCACAGTGGCTCATGCCTGTAATCCCAGCACTTTGGGAGGCCGAGGCAGGCGGATCACGCGGTCAGGAGATCAAGACCATCCTGGTGAACACAGTGAAACCCCATCTCTACTAAAATACAAAAAACAATTAGCCCGGCCTGGTGGCGGGCACCTGTAGTCCCAGCTACTTGGGAGGCTGAGGCAGGAGAATAGTGTAAACCTGGGAGGCAGAGCTTGCAGTGAGCCGAGATTGCGCCACTGCACCCTGGCCTGGGTGACAGAGCAAGATTGTCTCAAAAATAAATAAAATAAAAATAAAAAATATAAAGAGAGGGAACAGATTCAGTGTTATAGCATTGCCCTGGCCCACCTAAACTTGCCCACTGGTGATCTGCAGGCCACTCTCTGGGGGGTGCTTTTCTAGCTTCTGGCCACTTGACTGTGCACCTTTTCAGGACACACCACCAGCCTTCTGGCCTTTGCATCTGTCCTTCCCTCCCCAGGATGGCTGTCTCCTCTGCTTCTTGCTTATGTGGGAGATTCTGCTCCTGCAAGGTGAGGCTTGGATGCCACATTTATTGAGACATGTCTTCTGACCAGAGAGCCACTGTCTTCACCCTAGGTGCCCTGATGACTCCCTGTGAACTTTTTTCATGTAGCCACCCTGGCACAGGCCAGATTGTAGCATCGGCGTGGGGCGGTATTTATCTTGTAAGATTCTAGCTGCTGGAAGAGGCACTTTGTAACATTTATTCTCCTGATCCAGTTGGGCCTCCTTGAGGGCTGAGACAGGCTCTTGTCAGAGATAAAGCCTTGTGATGTGGCATTGTCTGCACCGGGCCCCATGCCCTATGCTTTGCTGTGCTAGATGTTCAGTAAAGTCGCTGACGGTGAGCTGGGTTTTCCTGGCACAATTTCCACACTGTTGTTTCCCATTGGAGAGCATCACCTGGGCCTGGGAAAAGGTGGAGGCAGAGACCCTTAATGGCAGGTGGCAAGAATAGATATGTTTGGGGTAAAAGGCTCCTGTGTGAGAAATGCATGGCATGAAGCCCACATGGAGGGTCCCTGAAAACATTCAGTCAAGGTGTCCCTGACCTGCGTTCACCACATGGCTCCAGTTCCCCATTCTCTGGTCTGTGGGACAGTCACTCCTTATGTGGCCCTTTCTGGCATTTTGACCCCTGCTTGGCACTCTCACTTTTTGGCTTTGCCCAATACTTACTCTGAGCGGCCCCAGCTCTGTACTCCAACTCTTTCCCCCCACCCCTCACAGGATCAGCACAGATCAGGGGGGCCTTTGATCCATCAGGCAATAGGAGGGAGGCTGGGTGTGGAGAGTGTGGGGCTGATAGGGAAGGGAGAAGCAAGCCCTTCCTAGGACCCCTGCCTCTGTGCACTCTGCTGATCTCACTCTTAGCAGTGGAGGTGTGGACTGAAGGCGGAGTTGCAGGGCTGCTCAGCAAGGCTGTGCTCTGGGGCTGCTTCCACTCTAAGAAAGGGGTACTTTTTGTTTGTTTGTTTGTTTGTTTGAGATCAACTCTCATTCTGTCACCCAGGCTGGAGTTCAGTGGCATGATCCCAGCTCACTGCAACCTCCGCCTCCCGGGTTCAAGCCATTCTCCTGCCTTAGCCTCCCGAGTAGCTGGGATTACAGATGTGTGCCACCACACCCGGCTGATTTTTGTTTTGTATTTTTAGTAGAGATAGGGCTTCACCATGTTGGCCAGGCTGATCTCGAACCTGACCTCAAGTGATCTGCCTGCCTCATCTCCCAAAGTGCTGGGATTACAGGTGTGAGCCATCACACCTGACCAAGGGGGCACCTTTTTTGATTGTACAGAAGTGCCATATGGGCTAGCAGCAGCTCTGAAGGGCTGTTGCCCTCCCCAGCTGTACTTGACACTCTCTCCAAGGTAGGGACTAGGGCATATTTATCTTGGTATCAAGAGTACCCAATACAGCAGGTCTCAGTGAAAGGTTGATAAACAGAATTTAGTACACTTGGTCTTTCAAAATGAAACTATTTGACTAAGGAACTTAATGAAAGACAAATATAGTATCATGATACAGTCATTTAATGTCTCTGAGCCTTGGTTTCCTCAATTATGACTAATATATATCTCTTAGAATTGTTTAATGTTCAAATTGGATAATGCATGTAAAGCACTTGACTCATTAATTTTCTTTTCCTCCGTCAAAAATATTTCTGAGATGAGTGGATTCTGAATTTGGACTGTAACCAGGTGTATTCTGGAAAGAGTATATATTTTTTAAAAAATAAAACAAAGATTTTTATTTGTTTATTTTAACAGTGTGACCCCTCATGCTACCAAAAAAAATAAAAAATGAATACAACTTATTGTACTTTCTGGAAAGAACAAAATCTTTGAAATCAGACAGACTTCATCACTTTGAGTTCCAGCTCTACTAACCTCTTTGAGCCTGAGCTTCCTCATCTGTAAAATAAGAATAGAAGTCCTATTTTTTTTTTTTTTTTTTTTTGAGACGGAGTCTCGCTCTGTTGCCCAGGCTGGAGTGCAGTGGCCGGATCTCAGCTCACTGCAAGCTCCGCCTTCCGGGTTTACGCCATTCTCCTGCCTCAGCCTCCCGAGTAGCTGGGACTACAGGCGCCCGCCACCTCGCCCGGCTAGTTTTTTGTATTTTTTTTAGTAAAGATGGGGTTTCACCATGTTAGCCAGGATGGTCTCGATCTCCTGACCTCGTGATCTGCCCGTCTCGGCCTCCCAAAGTGCTGGGATTACAGGCTAGAGCCACCGCGCCTGGCCTCGGAAGTCCTATTTTTAAAAGTATGTGTCGGGGCATTAAATGAGACGTTTGCTAGGGCTACCATAACAAAATACCACAGACTGGAAGGCTTAACCGAATTTATTTTCTCATACTTCTGGAGGCCGAAAATCCAAGATCAGGGTGCATGCAGGTTTGGCTTCTTCGGAAGCCTCTCTCCTTGGCTTGCCGACAGCTACTTTCTTGCTGTGTCCTCACATGGTCATTCCTTTGTGCATGCATGATTGGATTAGGGCCCCATTTAAACTTAATCACCTCTTTAAAGAGCCTATCTCCAAATTCAGTCAGTCATATTGTGAGGTACTGGTGCTTAGAGCTTCAACATGTGAACTTGAGGATGGCACAATTTAGCCTACAATATTTGCAAAACAGAAAGCTCACTGGCCTGGGCACGGTGGCTCATGTCTGTAATCTCAGCACTTTCGGAGGCTGAGACAGCAGGATCAGTTGACCCTATGAGTTCAATACCAGCCTGGGCAATATCGTGAGACCCCCCCCCCACCATATAAAACTGAGAAGCTTACTGGATGGTAGTAGCTCTTCCTATTTAAATCCCAGTTCTAGTGTTCTTTCCTGTTCCTTGCTGAAGATTGTATTTACTGTGTGGGATTGTCCTGAGGGCTGATATTACTAGTCAGTACTTTCCTAACCTTGAGACACTTCTGTTAAAATTAGATCAATACTTAGGTTGGCACGGTGGCTCACGCCTGTAATCCTAGCACTTTGGGAGGCTGAGGTGGGCGGATCACTTGAGGTCAGGAGGTGGAGACCAGCCTGGCCAACGTGGTAAAACTCCATCTCTACTAAAAATACAAAAATTAGCCAGGCATGGTGTCACATCCCTGTAGTCCCAGCTACTTGGGAGGCTGAGGCAGGAGAATGGCATGAACCTGGGAGGCAGAGGTTGCAGTGAGCCAAGATGGTGCCATTGCACTCCAGCCTGGGCAATAGAGTGAGACTCTATCTTAAAAAAAAAAAAATAAGGCTGGGCGCGGTGGCTCACGCCTGTAATCTCAGTACTTTGGGAGGCCGAGG
>NW_012116655.1:151812-172787 GCF_000951035.1 Colobus angolensis palliatus
GAGGCTGAGGCAGGAGAATGGCGTGAACCCAGGAGGCGGAGCTTGCAGTGAGCTGAGATCGTGCCACTGCACTCCAGCCTGGGAGACAGAGCGAGACTCCGTCTCAAAAAAAAAATATTAGATCAATACTTAGACGGTTATAATGAGCTGATGTTTAGAGAGCAAAACAGACCTCCTGCAGCCTCTGCACCCATTATCCTAGCTTAGGGTCAGTAACTTGTGGTTTAGCAAACAGGCTTAACTTTATAATGTTAGCAAAGGATTAAGTTTTAAATATATCAGAATCAAGATGGGAAAGAAACCTAACAAAATGCTAATAAAAAATGGAATTGGGTAAAAATATTATGCTTCATGAAAGCAGACACAAACAGCTATGTATTGTATGACTGCATTTATAGGAAATATTCAGAATAGGCACATCTATATAGAGAGAAGGCAGATTAGTGATTGTAGGAGGCTGGGAGAGGGAGAATGGGAAGTGACTACTAACAGGTACAGGATTTATTTTTAGGATGATGAAAATATTCTGGAGTTACATAGTGGTGATGGTCGCACAACTCTGTGAATATATATACTAATGCCCACTGAATTGTACACTTCAAGAGGGTAGATTTCATGGCATGTAAATTATATCTCAATAAAGCTGTTATGAAAATTTGAATTAGGGCAGGATGTGGTGGTTTATTCCTGTAATCCCAGTACTTTCGGAGGCTGAGGCAGACAGATTGCTAGAGCCCAGGGGTTGGAGACCAGCCTGGTCTCCAACATGATGAAACCCCGTCTTACCAAAAAATAGGAAAAATTTAGCCAGGCATGATCGTGCACCCCAGTAGTCCCAGCTACTCGGGAGGCTGAGGTGGGAGGATCACTTGAGCCCAGGAAGTTGAGGCCGCAGTGAGCCATGATTGCGCCACTGCACTGCAGCCTGGATGACACCAAGACCTTGTCTCAAAAATATACATCTTTTTTAAAAAATAAAAAAAAGAAAAAAGATTGAGTTAGGGTGGTGGCAGACTTAAGTGACTAGCTTTTCTTCTTTTTTTTGTTTTCTTCTGGTTTTCTATAATTACTTTTTCTCTTTTTTTAAATGGAAAGAGTCCTACATTTCATTAAGATACTTAAGATCCAGTTTTATGTGGTGCTGAATTATAGCTATGCAGAGAAAGTCTCCATGAAATATTAAGGTCACTTTTGCTCACAAAATATCAATGATTGACTAAGATGTATAGGCTGTAAACAGAAAATGGGTATGTATATGATAATGAAGCTTAATGAAGTTTGATCCCATGTAATGTGGGTCTCCCTAAGAAAGGGTCTATCTTTTCATCAACAGCAGATCTGTGGTCTGTGTTGTCTGATGAAGTCCACTTGGTATTACACATTGAAATCCATGTTTGTTTCGATGTATAAGTGTTCTCTCAGAGAACAGCTGCTTCCCAGTTTGACACTGTTTTCAATCCAGTGCCAATGCCAAGAGATTTCTGAGCCATATATATTTTTTAATATAAGTTAAATAATTCATCAAGGACTGAGTAAGAGAAAGAGAGAGAGAGAGAGAGAGAGTGTGTGTGTGTGTGTGTGTGTGTGTTGAAACATTTGGCTCTTTCTACCTAATTTTTAACCTTGTTGGTCCTACTGGCAATCTGTTTCTTAGCTAATGACTGCATAAAATCATCTCTGAAAAGAAAGCTAAAGACTTTTGCATTACCTTTTGCCAGTTTCTGCTTTAAATCCACCCTTTGGTATTTGCAAAGGTCAGATGAGCTATTTCGGTGTCCACGGCCCTGATTAATGGGAAATTCTACATTTCCATTGGCCCCGGAGGATGAAGGATTAGTGTGGCGGCGGCGGTGCGGGCAGCATCTGCTGGAATGTCAGGAGCATGGTGTTGGGAATTGCAGGAGCAGCCGGCCTATGAAAAATGGAGGAGGAGGGGAGCTCCGCTAGCACTAGCCCCTGATGAGTTTTTCTCCATTGCCATCATGCAGACATCTCTGGGAGCATTTGTTCTCGTCTGTTAGGCCTTGTCGCTAACCATTTAATATGGAGAGCACAAGTGCGGGCCTCCTGTACCCCCACCAGAAGGCTTCCGTAGCTCCCTGTTAGTCGGCATGTTTGTGTTCAGCTTTTCACCTCTCCTTGTAGGAGACGTTGGTTTTGTACTACGTTAAATAAAAATCATTGTGTTAGCTCATAGATTTTCACAAGAGAAGCAGGTGCCTGGTGCTTTGGGGAGAATAACTCTGAATACGGGAATCTCTTTCCCCACCCAAGAGCAGATGGTCTGTGTTAGTTTGTCTTGTGACCTTTCTTTGCTTCTAAGACACCAAATCTCTGATGCCACGGATCATAAATATTCTTTAGGTTTGCAGCCATGGAGGTGAAGGGAGCGTCAAGCTGTCGGTGTCATTTTCCATTTGTCTGGAACCTTTCAAAGAAACAGTTACAGCATTTTTAGGCACTGAATTAGCCTCCTGCAGCCATGAGCTTACAGACTCATGAAGGGCACCGCAGCAAGGCTGCCTCAGCCAAGGTCAGGAAGGAGCCCTCTGCTCAGCATCCCTCTGCTCAGCATCCCTCTGCTCAGCGCCCTGCCATCCTCACCTGTCCACTCACCAGGCAGCCTCTCACAGCATCCGCTTTGTGCCAGGCACTGTGATGGCTCACACAGCCCCTGCCTGCCTGTCCGGGGGCTGCATTATTTATGTTACTAGTAGTGTTAATAGGTACCTTATATTGATCACCTTGTCTGCTGCCTCTCCCTGCCCTAGAGGCCACCTTCTCATCCAGAGGAAGACCCTCAAGTGCAATGTGGGGGTGCTCTGATAACAGTGGCATGCACTGATAGGGGGCAGAGTGAGGACTGCCTTCACAAAGGAGGTGGCATCTGAGCTGGTCTCCTGTAGGAGTTTACCTGGAATGGGAGGGGTGTCCAAGGAAGAGAGGACATTGGAGAAAAGGGGCCTGTATGTTTGTGGCAGCTAGACCTCAAGCTCTGGATGTTCACATGGGGCCCTGGTAGTGGGGCTCTGGATGTTCACGTGGGGCTCTAGGAAGTGGAAGTCAGGGCTGGCTAGAGATAGTCACCCTGAGGATCAGTTTAAGGAGTGTAGACCTTATCTGGAGTGAAGTGGGGAGATCTGGGAGGTTTTTAATACTTAGGGGGAAGATGAGATCAGATTTTCTGTTTGGTGCAGACCACCTGGGGGAGGGTAGAGTGTAGACCATGGGAAGAGAGACTGGAGGAAGTGATAACAATGGGGATGCTGCAGCAGCAATCCTCAAGAGACCTGGAGGCAGCTCAGCCTCTGGGCTCCCCTTTCCATGCTTTTGCACTGGCTACTCCTTCTCTCCTTTGCCTTCACATTCCTACATTTTCCTTTGGATCATCTGCATTCTCTCCATACCCAAGTGTTGCTACCTTGCTGAGGCCTTTCCTGCACTCTCCAGGCAGCAGGGTTCAGCCCTCTGTCACACCTCATCGGCAGGCTGGTCTGCCACTGTCTGACCCCTATTGGAGACTGCTTTGCCTCCCTAACTCGCCAGCTCTAATTAGCAGCACTTTGGACCCATATAATAAAGATGGAAAGAAGAAGGGTTTTTTTTAAGTGACTATTACAGTGGATTGGAGAGGACTCAGAATTTGGGGACGGAACATAACCCAGTTTGAGACCTGCTTCTGCCTTATACTTTCTCCAGGAGATGAGGTATTTTTTTGTTTTTGCTTTTTATCTTCTTATCACAGAAAGTTTCAAGTATCAGTATGATTTGGGAGAACAGTGTAATGAACCTCTGTGTACCCATGACTCAGCTTTTAAGCATCTGGCCAATCCAATCTTGTTTCATCTAACCATCCTCCCCTCCCACTCTGCATTATTTTGAAGCAGATTCCAGACATAACAATACTTTATCCATGAATACTGAAATAGATAAAGGATTCTAAAAGATAAATAGCTTTTTGTGTACCTCTAACAGTCTTCATGTCTCTGAGCCCCAGGTTCTCATCTGTAAAATGGAATGGTGATGGCGCATCCCAGGGCTGTCGTGAGTAAAGCTGGCAAAAGCCTTTCCTGGAATTCTGACAGCTAGCTTCCTTTTCTGTACTAACTACGGTGCTGATGTGGGTGCTTAGTACCATTGTAATGACAGTAAGAACACAGTCTTTGGAGCAGACAAACCCAAGTCACATTCTCATCCCAACACTGTATCTTTTGGGGCAAATTACTTAGTCTGAGCCTACTAAGTAGCCTCATTTTTTAAAATGGGGGACATAATAGCTTCCTCATAGGGTTGTTTTGAGATTTAAAAGGGACAATGTACATATCGGCCCATAATAAACTCTTAATACATAGTAGCTAGTATTATAAATGTCCTTTACATAGATACAATTTTCTGGTTAGTATAGCAATCCTGAAAAGTATATAGTTTTTAATCCCCATTTTACATATGATATGACTGAGAGTTAAAGCCAGGATTAATGAACTTGCCTGAGATCTTGGGGCTGATAAATTACAGAGCCAGGAGTTTGAGCCTAGGTCTGCCTGACCCCAAGGCCCCCATCCTCATTACTGCTATTTATTAGTGGAGCCTTTTTTGCAATGTGGCCGTGTGAAAAAGAACGTGCTGATCTCGGTCAGGCAGATCAGGGTCATCTGGTCCTTACTTTTCTCTGCTATTTTCAGCTAGCAATAGTTTTTTATAAGCTGGCAAACTGGATTACAAATGTTCCTTAGACTCCTTTGTCCATATCTCCTGCCTTCTTCCTGCCTCTCATTTTAGGAGCTGTTAGTGCTCATAAGCCCCTGTAATGGAGAGAAGTAGAGAGAACAGAACATTCAAATAAAAAGTTCACTCACATCAGCCCTTTTGTGCTACATTGTTGTGGGAAAGAGGCTGAGACTTTTGTTTTCTAGAGATGAAGTTTTGCTATATTGTCCAGGTTGGACTTGACCTCCTGGCCTCAAGGGATCCTTTCACCTTCCCTCCCTAGTAGCAGGGTCTATAGGTGCATGCCACTGCGCCTGGCTTAGAGGCTGAAACTCTTTAAGGCAAGGTGAGGTTCGTAGGTTATCTGTGGATTTTTGTTTTTCAGTCAGCCAGGATAGTGAGGCATGGACAGGGCTTATTTATCCATTTCCACTGTAAAATTGCTAAAAATGGAAAATTGGAAGATAATGTGGCAGAGCCAGAAATCAAACCCAGGTTTGACCCACTCACTGCCTGGCTGGTTCCATTGTTCCACACTGCCTTTAGGGACGGGCAGGTGAGGGACCCACAGGGAGGACTTAGACTGCCTGTGGATATCTCCTCATGGCTTGGAATCCCTATTCTAAAAGATCCGATCTAGTTCTGGCTTAATGGGAGTCAGCATAATGATGATTCTCAGCTTTTTGTCTAGCTTTTTCACATATGTTTTGTTTTTCTGCTGCCACGAAGTTTGAACTTGTTTAAAACCAAGCTTTTAAACAAGGAAGTCAAGCAGATAAGGGAGTCGTCCGTAGTCATCCGAGGGCAGAGCCAGGACACAAGTGCCATCCTTGGACTGCAGCCAGTCCTCTTCCTGCACTTCCCTCTGGAAAGCCCACTTCCTGCAAAGCCCTCTGAAATTGCTCAGCAGTAGTGCCCCAGCCATCATGTAGGGAACAGAATCTCGAGTTGGAACAGGAACTTTGGGGGCCAGTAGCCCCTCTCCAAAGTGCTCAGAGAAGGGGCAGTTAGCAAATATAAACGCTTTCCTCCTGAGATGACCCTTCCACCTGTTCACTGGAGAAATGGTCTCCAGTGGCTGTGTTCTGGGGTGCTATCTCTGGACAGCCATCTTCAGAAGTGTAGTTTCCCCAAAGAAAACACTGGAACAGATTTTAGCAGAAGACTGAGAATCCCAGGGGTACAGATCTTACAAGTATGATTTGCAAGTGTCGTAGAGAAGTCTCCTTTTTGGGTGGGAATGCAAAACCAATCACCTCATTGCTCGAATGACAGTCTGGCTTTCTTGGGATCCAGCCAAGAAAACAATTTATGAGACTGACCCACACACTTAACTAGCTAAAGCTTTGGGCTGTAATCCAGAATCCTTATTATGGAAAGCACTGTTTCCTCTGAAACCCTGTGGCTATTTATTTGAATTAGCGAGGTCACCCCAATGACAGCTGTGGAGACCAGCCTTTAATTAGGAAAAGAATTTGCCTTGAACTTCATCAGAATGGCATTTCTGAGGGTCTTGAGTGCTTTTCTTCCTTCATTCTTTCAAGCTTACCTTATTCCTGCTCTTTGTTCAGGAGTCACAGCTCATTTCTTCCCTGAAAGCCTGCCTTCTCCATGCTCTGCACCCACAGGACTCTTTCCTGGCTATGGCATGCCAGAGTCCATCCCTGAGTTGGGTGGGGGCAGTGCTGATTCTGAAATTCAAATGCTCCCTTATATTGGCAGCGTGACTTTTTGGACAAGTTATCATACTTTCCTGAGCCTCATCTTCCTCATCTATAAAATGATTCTAATAATATTTATTGCATAGGGTTGTATAAAGCTACATTTACTGATTACTCTTGCTATGTGCCAGCCACTCTTATCAGTGCTTGACACGTATAAACTCATCTCATCTAAGTAACAACCCTATGAAGCAGAGTTCTTTTTTTTTTTTTCTGAGACAGAGTCTCGCTCTGTTGCCCAGCCTGGAGTGCAGTGGTGTGATCTTGGCTCACTGCAACCTCTGCCTCCCAGGTTCAAGTGATTCTCATGCCTCAGCCTCTCAAGTAGCTGGGATTACAGGTGCCTGCCACCACGCCTGGCTAATTTTTGTATTTTTAGTAGAGATGAGGTTTCACCATATTGGCCAGGCTGATCTTGAACTCCTGACCTCAAGTGATCCACCTGCCTCGGCCTTCCAAAGTGCTTGGATTTACAGGCATGAGCCACCGCACCTGGCCCGAAGCAGAATTCTTAACACTTCCATTTTATAGATGAGGAAATAGAGGCTACTACAGAGCCTGCTACATAATGGGGACTCAACAAATGTGTTTATTGAGTTTGAATCTCTCCCTTATACTTTCGTTACATTTGTAATCTCTGCCCTGTTTAACTTTTCTCTAAGAATATTGAATGTGTCAATTTTATCTTCAAATTTCCTTTTAAACTTTGTGTTATAGAAAATTTTAAACATTTGCAAAAATAGAATAGTATAATGAACTTCAACAAACCCTTCATAGAACTTCAACAATTATCAATTCATGACCTATTAGATTTTGTCAATATGCATACCCATTCCCTCACCCTGCCCATATTATTTTGAAGTCCCCTAAATCATATTATTTCAGCATATATTTCAGTATGTATCTCTAAAAGAAAATGACTCTTTTTAAAAACAATCATAATACCATGATTGTACTTTTAAAATGTAATTTCCTATCATATATCCAGCTAGTGTTCAAAATTTCTAGTTGTCTTATAATGTCATATATTTTTAAAGACAGTTTGAATAGGATCTGCTAAGGTCTACCACAAGTACAGTGAGGTGACTGTGGGCAGTGGCTGGGCACAGCCCATCTGGGAGGCCTCCACCAGATGATAATTAAGGTTCTTTTCAACTCTACAAGCCAGCTGCCAACTTTTTGCCCGGTATTAGTCTCAACACCAAAAGGTAGGCACTGTTAGGGAGGGAAGGTCACACCAGGGAGGGCTGGCCTCTCTTTGCAAAGGTTTAATTCAGATGGAAGATACTTCAGTAATTGGTAGAAACAAATTACTTAGAGGCTGTCTGTATATCAAGGTCCTTCATTTTATCCTTTTCATCCCATTACTGAGTAGCTACATTATAACTTATTGGTGAAACACTTGGGTTCAGAAGTCAGACAGAATGGAATTCTAGTCCAGGTGCCACTGCTGGCTGTGTGTGTGTCTGGGCAAGTCATTTAGCTTCTCTGGGCGGCCCCTCCCCAGTGTGTAGAAAGTGAGAATTAAAAGTTTCAACCTAGGCAGGGTGTGGTGACTAATTCCTATAATCCCAGTACTTTAGGAGGCCAAGGTGGGGCGGTCACTTTAGCAAGACCTCTTTACAAAATATTTAGGAAAACAAAAACAAAACCCTTTCAACCTTAGCCTCATGGTGAGGATTAAATAAAGTAATGAGGTAAGGCATATAGGATATTATAAGTCAGTAAAGGTTAGGTAGTGTTGGTTTGTGACTATCTGCCTGCTAGGTTGCGTACCGTGCGTTTGTGAGTATGTGGGTAGAAGTGGAGTCTGGAGAGGTTTGTAACCTCATGCCTAACTTGAGTCTCATTGGCTTTTTCCAGAGCACCCCGTCACTCCATTCTCTAGTGGAGGATTGAGTGGCTCCCGTATTCCTCCCTAGTGCCTTTCCTCATAGTCATTTATTATATAGAACATCCTAGTCAGAGCGGGACTGTTGTTAGCCTTATGTTACCAGTGAAGAAGGCAGCTTCAGGCCACTACAGTGAAATCAAAGACACCAAGGGTCTAAGAGGTAGAACGAGTTCTGTGGGTTGCTGAGGGCAAAGTCTTCGGCATGTCAGGCCCCCCCTTCTAGAATGTCCTGCCAGGTGGCTACCAGCCCAGACTTGTATACCTCCAGTAATGGAAAACTCATCATCTCATAGGCAGCACATCCCACGTTGGTCTCTTCTCCAGTTAAATGAAAAGGACTTGCTTAATTTGATCTAACTCTGCCTCCCTCTCATTTCTACCTGCCAGTCCTGGGTCCTCTCTTCTTCCCATTGCACCACGCTGGGTGTGAGGGAGGAACACAGAGGGAGGTCTCTGCTCTTGGTGGCATTGTGTTCTGGAGAGAGCCCTCCAAAGCAGAGCCACCGTATGGCAAAATCCCAGCCAAGCCTTTGTGTGGACATCAGTGGAGACCTTTCTGTGAGTGGCAGGAATGGAGTGTAATTCTCTATTAGGCAGTGTCAGATGCAGGTGGACTGGTGAGACATGAAGGAGACCAATGCGGGAGCTGTCTTTAAGCTTAAGAGCTATGATTTGGAGCCCAGTGTGGAGTGCTAACCTTTCCACATGCCCCCCTCCACTGTGCAGCTCTCTCAAATGTCCTTTGTTATGCTCTTGCGTGAGTGGTGTTCACCTCTGCATTATTTAGTGCCATTTATCCTTGCACTTTCTCATTCCTACAGCCTGCAGGAAAAGAGACTGTAGCATGTGGGCTGTGTGTCATTGCTGAGCAGTTTGTCAGCCTTAGAAAGCTGCTCATGAGCTGAGAGCCCATGATACCAGCAGGTGACGCAAAGCCTGCATGACTTGGGGTCCTCAATCACTGGGAAAGGCCCTCCCCGACTGGTGACACAAAAAGGCAGGAAAGAACCTTTGTTTCATCTGGTTCATATGTGCCAGCCCTCATTTGCTACAGATCTTTGGCCCTCACCATTCTTACCTGTGAAATTCCCCTAATCCGAGCCTGATGGGACCCAGGTGTGAGGCATTGATCATAGCTGGTTATTCATCAGGGGTGGATATTGACACACAGGCTACCATTTCCTTATTGGTTGACTCTGAACAAAGATAAAAATAAAAATGTCAGTGTTCCTTGAATAGGATTATAGTAGAATGCTTGTTACAAAGCCGGAGGAGGGAATTCATTAGGCTTTTATGATTATCACTTCTGTGGGAGGAAGGGCTCATGTTGAATAGCCTGCCAGATAACTCTGGAATATGTACCACTGGAGTAGGGACAATTTGCTAGGCATTGCTGTCCTTTATCCTTTGGGGCTGCAGGGACAGATGGCCTCCAGCCTTCTTTCTGCTCCCCTGGCATTTGTCACAACATGCTATGGGTCAGGAGACCCTAAGTAGAACGATCGTGGGAGGCCAGCACGGCAGGGTACAAGAGGCCAGTTCAACTCTGAGACCTCATGGTATGAGGCAGCTTTAGAACAATGTGGAAGAATCAAAGAGGTTGAACTTAGACTGTTAAAAAGCCTTTTTCCCCTGAAAATTTGAAAGCAGGAAGCAATGTAGAAAAGTAGAGAAAAATATTCATTATCCTACTACACAAAGGTTACTACTATAAACATTTTGGCGTGTTTTCTTTCTGTATTATTAAAACATTTTTCTTTGCAGAGATAATGCTGTAAGTACAATTTTGTGCCCTGTTTTTCCCACTTAATATAGAATAAGCATTTTTAATTAAAAAACAAATTATAAATATCATTATTAAATGACTACATAATATTCCCTTATGTGGATGAATACATTGCATTTCACTTTACCATTCCCCTAATGTTGGACATTTAGATTATTTATTTTCTTTTTTTCCTTGCTATTATAATTAATGCAGTGATAAACATCTTAGGGTTTGTATCTTTGTCTGCATTTTAGATTACGTATAATAAAGTCCTTTAAATAGAATTACTATGTCAAAGGGTATGCTTATTTTTAAGTCTCTTTTTCTCCAAAAAATTTATACTGCTTTACATATGCTTCATTTTTATGGAGACCCCACCTAACCTGGCCCAGGTTGGGGCAGGAGCACTAGTGTATGGAACAGGGTTGGGGAGAACTTCCTGGAAGAAGGGTTTTAGGCCACATTCTGAAGGTGTTAAATGTTAACAAGAGTAGAAGCAGATAGGATGGTGGGGAGAGACTGTCCTATATATCCAGGCAGAGAGAACAGAATGTATGAAAACCCAGAGCTGCTGAAGGGCACAGGCCTGGGGGAGCTAAGGCCAGAGACTGAAGGGAGGGTGGAAAGATGGGCTGCAGAGGAAGGCAGGGCAGGAGCAAGCGAGGCCAAGAGACAGAATGTAGACTTTGTCTAACAGCAGTGGGAAACCATAAAGGAGCTACAAGCAGGCCAGTGACATGATGAGATTTGCATTCCAGAAAAGTCACTCTAGCTGCTGGGTGGAGGATGGATTGGGTGGGACAGGAGGGGAAGACCTCCCTTCTGGGAGACCAGTTCAGACGGTTGCACAAGGCAGGCACCGCCAGTGTGCGTCGTTCCTCAGAATTTGCTAAATTGATAGGTGGACGTGCATTTCACTTCAGTTTTCATTTCTGTAATTCCTGCTGAGGTTGAATATTTTTATGTTGATTTGCCAACTGTATTTCATCACTTGTGACCTGGCTCCTTATGTCCTAACGGCTCTTGGAGCATTATGGCATCATCGTTGGACTTTAGAGATGGTATAATCAGGTGTATAATTCAGCTTTGCATTGGATCCCATAGAGACCCAGGGAGGAGGTGATTTGCCCTGGGTCCCTGGGACCAGGATTGAGGCTTCCAGGTACACCATCCTCTGCTTTCTCCAGTCCTCTAAGCTATCTCCTAGATCAGGCACAGTTACCAGGACCTTGGAAAGCACAGCTCAGCATGCTCAAGGTCTACTGACAAGAAAGAGCAGTAAGAGGATATGGAGGTCACTTTTCTGCCATTCAGATTCGGAGGAAGAGGTTCAGAATACAGCAAGCCCAATTTAAATCCAGTTGCTACTGGGGGCATCTTTGTTTCAGAAGAAGCTCAGCTAAGGCTGTTATTTGCCAACAGATTATAAGCATTTGCTAGAGTAGAAAGATGTATAGAGAATAGAGCCTTCAGTATGAAGTTACCTCCCTAGACCTGACTCATAGTTCAGCTGCCTCCCCAAAGTTAACAGCATCCAGCTTGTAGATCTTGCCTATTAATGTATTTATTAGTTTGCTTGTTTGATAGCCACAGAGGCTTCCTGAGGAAATTGCAGGCAAGAGTTTGCCAAGAATGTACCAATTGGAAAAACTTTTCTTAATAGCTGGCTGCTTGCTATGCTGCGGGGTCTTGCGCGTTTTGGTTCCTCCCAGAGGGTGGCTGGCTGGCTTTGTATGCAGTGCACATGGTGCCCTGAGTTCCACTCTAATTGCTATGTGCAGGATAGCTGAGTGCAGCACGGTGGCTGAGTAATGAACCCGCATTTCTCTTTGCAGCTTCTCGATTAGGAAATCGCAGGGACCTGGAGCCTGTGTTTCATTCTGAAGTGTTTTCCCCTGTTAAATCTGAATGGTTTCAGATTGTTAAAACACTACCATTGTAGGCAGTGGCCTTGACACTGTGCCCTGCATACACAGTCATGCCCTTGCTTTGGCTGCCATTCTTATTTGTCTTTTAATTTTACCCAAAGACCAGATAAGATGAGATATCACATATTGTTATTTCTGATGGCTGTATAGGTTGACACATTTTTAAAAATCATAAATCTTGTTACAAAATAAATATGTATGTTTAGGAGAAAAATTTTAGAAATGATCCCTCTAAACAAAACAAAACAGAGTAAGACATAATTACTCTTACTAAGATGTTTACCATTGTTATCATATCAGGGGCTAGCCTTTCAGGCTTTGTTCCTTTGCCTAGGTATATACTGTTTTTTTGTGTGGTTTTTATTTTTGAGACAGGGTTTCACTCTGTCTCCCTGGCTGGAGTTTAATGACATGATCATAGCTCACTGCAGCCTTGACCCCCTGGGCTCAAGTGATACCCCTCCCTCAGCCTCCCAAGTAGCTGATAAGCACACCACCATATCTGGCTAATTTTAACATTGTTTTTGTAGAGACAAAGTCTGACTATGTTGCCCAGGCTGTTCTCCAACTCCTGGACTTAAGCAGTTCTCCACCTTGGCCTCCCAAAGTGCTGGGATTGCAGCACTTTGGAAATGGCTACCATGCCCAGCCAGGTATACACTTTTAATATAAAACTGTATATAGTATAAAATATAAAAAATATACTAGTTTGTGTCTTTATTTTCCCCCCACTTAATGTGTGATACACACTTGCCTACTCAGATTTTTATTCCCTAACCTAGTATCTAAATGTGTCTGCAGACTGGGGGCAAGCCTTTCCAGGCAGTGAGTCACCTTGTGGGATGATACTGTCATCTCAGGCAGGGTCTCATGCTTCAGCCATGTTTTGGGCCCAAGTCACATTCTTTAAATATTGTCAAAGGTGGCAGATCATCATCTTTTGAAGGATGGATTTGATTTATCAAATAAACCAATAATTTTTCACACCCCAGTGATGGATGCTGAGCAAGGCCATTTAGGGCAAACTTGAGTTATGATTGTAACAAACAAGAGTGGGTTTTCTGGGTGACTTGTAGGGGAAGGAAAGAGGATGAGAGTAAATATCCATCAGACACCTATTATGGCTCCACCAGGCTAAATGCTTTAAAGCCAGATCTAGACCTCTGCATAAGTACCGTAAGTGTGGTGGTGGCCCTCAAAATGATGCTTAGGGGGCATCAGAACCTCCTGGGGAGCTCGGTGAAGTGCCCGTGAGGCCAGGATTGATGGGAGTCAAGGGAAAGAGGCCCCAAGGGAACATGAACCTCATCTGTAATTGCAGTAGACACTGTTCCACAGGCTCCCAATACCCGTTCCTCATTTCTCCTTTACTGATGGAGCCTTGATTTTGTTTGGAGTGCGTATGTGCCCAGCTAAAACATTCTCTTACTCAGTTTCCCTTGCAGCTAGGGGTGACTGTATGGCACAACTCTGACCTATGAACAAGAGGCAGGAGCTCCTGGGGAGAGCACCTCTTCATAAATAAGATGGCAAAGTCCTTTGGCCCTTTCACGTTCTTCCTGCCTGCTTTATAGACTGCCAGGTAGAGCAGTGGTGCCTTGCAGCTGGAAGGATGGAAAGGAGGGAAGCCTCAGGCCAAGGATGGCAGAGGAAGGAGACAAAAAGTTCCTGGGTCCTTTATGGAATACTTGAGTGGATTCCATAAATCCACTCCAGCTCTATACTGTCTGCTTCTAGATTTCTTCTTGTTCCCTGAGAAAAATAACCCCCATCTGTTTAAATGACTGTTAGTTTTTTAATTGCTTGCAGCTGAATGCAATCATAACTGATAAGGTAATGTTTTAATATTTTACAAGGGGGAAATGTATTTACATATTGTGCAATTAAAAATGAAAAATAATTTAAATCCCCACAGATTTCTAGGCCCCACATCAGATGCACTGAAACAGAACCTTTGAATCTTTGGGGATGGGACTCATGTAGCTATATTTTTAACAAACTCTCCAGATGATTCGGGTGCACAATAAAATGGGAGAACCATTTCCATATTTATTAATAGTATTAACTCCATTTTATAGATAAGAACATTAAGACCCAAGGAGTTGAAACAACTTACCCCAATATTTAAAAGTAATATTTGCATGTAGTTCTGTCTGGTTCCAAAGTACATTCCCCACCACATCCCGTGCCTGCTCCAGAGAGGCCTGGTTTTCCCCCAACAATACAGCCATGCTACTTCTGAGGGAAACTTCTAAAATAGAAGATTCAGCTGTTTGTGAAACAGTTTTACACTGCTGTCCAGGGACAGCATTACCGTAATGCATCTATCCCCAGGAAACAAAGGGACGTATGTTTTCTGGCATGTCTGTTAGAAAAGAGGGCTGGGCATGGTAACTCATATCTGTAATCCCAGAACTTTGGAAGGCTAAGGCAGGAGGATTGCTTGAGGCCAGGAGTTTGAGACCAACCTGGGCAAAATACCAAGACTCTGTCTCTACAAAAAATAAAAATAAAATAATAAGAATAATAAAATAAAAAACATGCTCATAAGTTCTTGGTCTTGTCTTCTACTTTCAAAACAAAAATTCTTTGAAATTAGCTTTTTCCATAGATTTTCTAGGGTTAAGTCACTTAAGAATTACTAGAACATCTCACCCATGAAAGGTAATTATGGTTGTTTTATGAGTGTGGAAGACATATAGCTGGTAAGTACCAGAATAGTCTCCTGTGAGTTATTAGAACTCACAATATTCATGTTATACCAAATTAGCCATCAAGGGCTGATAGATTTTATCTGTAGTTCATCAAAGCATTGGTCAGTGATATACATTCATAACAATTAAACACACCCCAGCTCCCCTTGATGGGATCTTTGGGTAAGGTGGCCACCTCGGGTTATAATAATGTGATTTGCATGGGTATTTGGAGACCTGTATGATAAGAATGATTTTCTGACAAGGAAGAGGATCATTATTGTGTGAAATAGGAAGTCAGTGTGTTGAGACCCCCAGGGGGCTAACAGTGTCACGTGTGTAAAGTTTGGCCCAGGAGTTAGGAGCTTTGTGTTTTGGACCTGGATCTGGCATGAAGCTACTGCATGTCAGACTCTCTGATGTAATTCCAAACAGTGAGGCTTTTAGATAACTCTGCAACTCCATTTTTGAGGTCCCCTCGTGTTTAAGGTCTTCTGGGAGACCTTCGTTGTATTGCCTTTCAAGGAGCTCCTTTTGTATGGAGGAGGGGGAGAGAAGACAGATACCCAAGTCTCTGTTATGCCAGCTATTGCCCCCCAGTTCTCCTGAGGACTTCTATGGGCCAGGCCCTGTTTCTGTTCTATAGATGTGGAAACTGAGGCTCAGAGACATTTACTTATTTGGTTAGGATCATACAGCATATAAGCAGCAGAATCAGATTTGAGCTCAACTGGCATGACTCCAAAGATCTTGCTGCCACCTCTGTATAACTTTGCCTTGTCAGTGCTCTGCCTTGCTTGGCAGTACAGGGGCATGGGATGGTAGAATGAGACCTCTTTTGATTAGAGAATTGGGGAAATCTGTGTAAAAGCGGCAGGATTTAAAGAGGATAGGGTGAGTAAAAATAGGTAATAACGAAAAGGTGGCGATGTGTTCTTGGAAAGAGGAGTCTGGTTTGATTGAACGTGTAGTTCTTTGTGGGGATGGGATGGGCAAAGTAGGAAAAGAGGCTGCAAAAGTAACTGGGACAAATTGTAAAGAGCAGTTAATACTAGGCTAAGTTACAGGAAGAACATTTTATATTTTATATAAAACTGTTGTTGAAGACATTTCATATTATGCTATTCATTATTCCTTAATATGAATGACTGCAATAAATCTCAAAACTTACTGTTAGGAAAAAAAAAAACCCCCTCCTAGTGGAATGCCTTTTATTCTGCCTTTAATCGGCAAGGCAGGACTATGGAAACTTATTGTCTTTCCCTTCTTGCCCAGGCCACCAGGAAGCACGGGCCTAATTAGTGTCTAGTTGCAATATGTGTCTTATCTCTCTGATTCTTGGTAAAACAGTTCTTCTTTTATTTCATTTGGTTTTCAGCCTTCTTGTTTTATTTGTCTTGGGTATAAATTATTACTAAAATTACCCTAAATTCCTTTTGGAAGTAGATGGAACATACCCTTCTTGTACCATCACAGGGAAAGATAATAAAAGGCTGGAACAGGGCAGTGATGTGACTAAAGCTTGTTTCAAAATATTTTCATGGCATATTGATGAGCTGTTTGCAAGAGGCTGCTGGGAAGGGTATTTTATCTATTGAACAAGAGGTGGAATAAGTCAGACTTAGGAGCCCCAAGTGTCAGGAGGGGCCTGCCAGGTGTGTGTCTACCGTGAGGGTCTCTGCATTCCTCCTTGTGCCTACCAAGTTCCAGGTTAGGTCCTACACATTCCCAGACCCCCTTTTTTTAACCACTTTTACAAGAGTCTCTAATTTGGTCATTTCCTAAGACCATCTGGACCAATTTTTTGGTTTTTGTTAGGAGAATGGGCTAAAGTTTGTATGTTGGTAATTCTCTATACCCCGCTTTCTGGAGCACTTAAGGCAACACTCAGCAAAATGACTCTGCATAATGAGTAGTGTCAGCATTCCGTCCAACAAAAGGAGGCTGTCTCGTGGTCTGTTGGCCTTAAGGACTTCAGGCTTGGCAGTCTCATTTCTGAAGAACTAGAATGAAGTGTCTTTTTTGTTTTGTTTTTGGAATGGAGTGTCTTAACCATGGTGCTCTTGCCTTCCTCTGTGTGCCCAGGCATGGGCTCTGTATCTCTGGTAGTGGTCTTCGTGAAGACGCAAAGACAGCCCTGCCGACAGAGCTGTCACTCACTCTCTGTAGTACCTCACTCATCGCAGCTGCCTTGCTGTTGTGGAAATTCATGTTATGTTTAACTTGTCTAAGTGTTCATATTAACAGCCACAGCTAAAGCTCTAGGGCAGGAGTGGTATCTGACTGAGGCCAGGGATTGGTGAATAACCCGTTGAAAGTGTGTACAGAATTGTGTGTGTAATTCTCTGGAAAGGTCTTATCAGATTTTCAAAGGGAATGTATTCTATCTTTAACAGCTTATCCAAAAAGTAAACTACTGCTCTGAAAAATGACAGTCTATGGATTTCTTCCTGACTTCTTTTTTTTTTGAGATGGAGTTTTGCTGTTGTCGCCCAGGCTGGAGTGCAATGGCACGATCTCGGCTCACTGCAACCTCCGCTTCCCGGGTTCAAGCGATTCTTCTGCCTCAGCCTCCTGAGTAGCTGCTAAGATTACAGGCACGCACTACCACGCCTGGCTAATTTAGTATTTTAGTAGAGATGGGGTTTTTCCACATTGGTCAGGCTGGTCTTGAACTCCCAACCTCAGGTGATCCACCCACCTTGGCCTCCCAAAGTGCTGCGATTACAAGCATGAGCCACCACGCCCGGCCTCTGACATTCTTGAATATCCCTATCAACCCCTCTCACCCACCCAAAGCCTGCTGCTCAAAGCAGCTCTAAGCAGAAGAGATGGAGAAACATTCAGACTGGGTGGAGCATGGCCCAGGCTGTGCTGCTGCCCACTTCTGTCTAGGTGGGCAGCTCTTGACTTCTCAGCCTGACGCTGCTGAGCGGCCACAGTCCTGACTGCATTCTGGCTCTTACCCTTCACTATAGTGCCAGCCACAGAGAGCAGCCATGCAGCATTTTTAAGTAGCCAAGGAAAGGCCCGTTCTCACAGCAGTACTTGGGGAATCTTCAGACTTGGTATTAGGAACCATAGCAATGAGACTTGTTACAAGCTTGCAAAACAAAATGGGATTTTTCTGTGTGGTCCAGCAAGGATCTAGACAGGAAGTCTGCTTGATTTTGTTTTGCCTTGCTGGCTTCATAAACCCACATAGCAGAAACACTTTGTGAATCAGAAATGGAAGCATTGTTCTCTGATACTGAGGAATGCCTTTCCTGAATGGCTACTGTGGGTGGGAATAGCTCTAAACAACAACAAAAAAGAAATCCTGAGACACAGACAGCAGCTCTTTATGTTCTATTCTGTTTGACGCACATTGAATACCTACTGTGTGCTGGTAGAATTCATGATCCGTCAAGGAAGGCAGGTCCATGAGGAACCATTACACAAGCAATAAGGGCTGGATGAGACTCAGCAAGTGAGGACTGTGAGATCTCAGAAGAGAGCAATTAATTCATCTGGTGTGTGCATGCTCACGCGGGGGCGGTCTGGGGCCCTCACTGAGAGGAGGCAAGAGCTGAGTGTTAAAGGGAGGATGTCGCCTTCTGTGTTCTCTTTTGACCCTTTCCATTATGTGAGCACGCATTTTTACCTTGTGGCGATTAGTATGCACATGATATTTTATCCTGCCTGTTTTCCACTTAGCATTCCTATACCGATTTCCACTTAGCGACTAGGCTGAAGTATTTATCATTTTAAAAAGCCACATAGCATTTTTGCCTTATTGATGTACCCTCATTGCTTAACCATCTTCTCGTTTGTTGGGAGCAGCAGTGTTTTTCTCAATTATGCATCTTTGCGGAATCAGCTCTCCCCTTCCCCCTTACTTATTTCCTTAGGGGGCTATTGCCGGGTCAAAGTTATGAATGGTTTTATGCCATCTCCTACTGATTTTTTTTTGTTAAGGAAATTTCAAACATATACAAAAGGAAAAAGACTACTATAATGAACCCCCACATACTCATCAAGCTTCTACAATTATCAATTCATGGCAGTTTTGGTTCATCCATAGCCCCACACACTTTTATCCTGAATTATTTTTCAGTAAATACCAGACATCATATAATTTCATCTATGAATACCTGAGTATGCATTTCTAAAAGATAAGGAATCTTTTTAAAAATATAGCTGGCTGCATGTGGTGGTTCATGCCTGTAATCCCAACACTTTGGGAGGCCTGGGTAACATGGTGAAACCCTGGCTCTACCACAAATACAAAAATTAGCCAGGTGTGGTGGCACATGCCTGTTGTCCCTGCTACTCAGGAGGCTGAGGTGGGAGGATCGCTTGAGACTGGGAGGTTGAGGCTGCAGTGAGCCAAGATTGTGCCACTGCATTCCAGCCTGAGTAACTGAGTAAGATCCTGTCTCAAAAAAAAAAAAAAAAAAAAGTATAGCTGACAGCTTATTATCATATCTAAAATAAATTAATCATAATCCTTAATATCATAAAATATCTAGTCATCCATCCAACTGACGGTTTAAGATTCCCTAGTGTTTTCTGTGGCCGTTCTCACGAGGTCAAATGTTTATTTGCTCCACCATGTTCTTCAGGGAATGTTTCACTTGATGGATCACTTTGAGGTTGAGTTCTTTATCAAGGAAGGTCTGCATGGAGGTCCTGGCCTCAGAAAGAGATGGAGGGAAAGAGGAAGGGATAAAGAGAGGCCTCTCTCCACAGCCTGTGCAGCTGGCCTCATGTGGTTTGCGCCACACAGGGTGGTAGGTTCTCTCTGCCCATTACTCACGTGGTAAACCCAGCTGTGCTGCTTTATCCACATACCAGCTTGACTCGGTGCAACGTGCTGAAAATACTGTCAGGCCTGTCCCTTTGTACTCCACCCCATTAAAGAATGCAGTATCATGCTGTTGGTTTTTTTAGTGCTAAAGAAACTGGATAGATACTATGTTTATTTTTCTACAGTAAAAATCCAAAAAGCTAGGAAAATGCCTATTCCCTATTGGATTTTGATCTTATTTGCATGTTTCCCTTGGCAAGCTTTGTTTTGTATTATTCAAGGTGACCCAGTTAGAACTACTGTTTAAAGTCACATTGTCATTAATAAGTTACACAACCTGTGTGTGATAAGTCTTTTAGCCCTGACTATTGTATAAGCAGGAATACATGCTTGTGTTGGGGCTCTTCTTCATATTTAAATATGGTTACATTTCTTTTTCTTTTTTTTTTTTTTGAGACAGAGTCCCTCTCTGTCGCCCAGGCTGGAGTGCAGTGGTCATCTTTGCTCACTGCAACCTCTGCCTCCCAGGTTCAAGCGATTCCTGTGCCTCAACCCCCCGAGTAGCTGGGATTACAGGTGTGTGCTACCAGGCCCAGCTAATTTTTGTATATTTTGTAAAGATGGGGTTTCACCATGTTGGCTGGTCTTGAACTCCTGAGGTCAAGCAGTCCGCCCACCTCAGCCTCCAAAAGTGCTAGGATTATAGACATGAGCTGCTGCACCAGGCTCAAATATGGTTACATTTAAATGTAACGTTCCCTGTTTGTTCTCACTGTTGATATTCCTGACCTTTCTATGTTGATGAATAGGAGTCATTTCCCAGATGATCTAGAACCCTATTATATTTGGCTTTGGAATGTGAATCACATGTGTACATTTATGTCTGCATCTCCCCTTGTGCCAGTCCAGACTGGCTCTCAGTTTGGTCCTCCTTAACTAGCTGGGCACCCTAGGTACCTCCTTTGGGACAAGCAAGAGTTAGCAGGGAGGCCTGGTCAGAATATAATGCCTTTTATTTTTCAGAGATATTGGGGTTGCCAGGCTTTTATCCTTAGTCTGTATATTCAATAACAAGGCTTACTTGTATTTAGGCCAGCCTTAAAGCTTGTACCTAGCCTTTTTTTTTTTCAAGAGACAGAGTCTTACTCTGTCCCCCAGACTGGAATACAGTGGCATGATCATAACTCACTGCAGCCTCGACATCCTGTGCTCAGGTGATCCTCTCACCTCAGCCTCTGGAGTACCTGGGACTATAGGTGTGTGCCACGGAGCCCTGCTAATTTTAAAATTTTTGGTAGAGGAAAGGTCTTGCTGTGTTACCCAGCCTGGTCTTGAATTCCTAGGCTCAAGTGGTCTTCCTGCCTTGGCCTCCTAAAGTGCTGGGATTATGGGCATGAGGCACCATGACTAACCTATAGCCTATATCTAGCTTTTTTTTTTTTTTTTTTTGAGACAGGGTCTCACTGTGTCACCCA
>NW_012116655.1:173827-180559 GCF_000951035.1 Colobus angolensis palliatus
CGGGGGGCGGAGCTTGCAGTGAGCTGAGATCCGGCCACTGCACTCCAGCCTGGGGGACAGAGCGAGACTCCATCTCAAAAAAAAAAAAAAAAGAATTATTACTTATAATGGCTGTATTAGGTTGTTCTTGCATTGCCATAAAGAAATACTTGAGACTAGGTAATTTATAGAAGAGGTTTATTTGGCTCGTAGTTTTGCAGCCTGTATAGGAAGCATAGTACTGGCAGCTGCTTCTGGAGAGGCTTCAGGAAGCTTTTACTCATGGCAGAAGGGGAAGGGAGAGTAGGCACCTCACATGGTGAAAACAGGAACAAGAGACAGAGAGAAAGAGTGGAGAAGGAAGTGCCACACACTTTTAAATGACCAGATATTGCAAGAGCTATCACAAAGACAGCACCAAGCCATGAAGGATCTGCCCAGCAGGCCCCACCTCCAGCATTGGGAACTACAATTCAACATAAAATTTGGGTGGGGAGCCGGGCGTGGTGGCTCACGCCTGTAATCCCAGCACTTTGGGAGGCCGAGACAGGCGGATCACGAGGTCAGGAGATCGAGACCATCCTGGCTAACATGGTGAAACCCCATCTCTACTAAAAATACAAAATTAAGCCGGGCGTGGTGGCTCACGCCTGTAATCCCAGCACTTTGGGAGGCCGAGACAGGCGGATCACGAGGTCAGGAGATCGAGACCATCCTGGCTAACACGGTGAAACCCCGTCTCTACTAAAAAAAAAAAAAAAAATTTGGGTGGGGACAAATATCCAAACTATATCAATAGCTATATAATACTCAGTGGAATCAATATATTATATTTAATAATCTTTTTTATTTTGTATTTGAAAAGTTTTAAGAATTTTATTTTATTTTTGAGGCAGGGTCTCACTCTGTCACTCAGGCTGGAGTGCAGTGGTGTGATCACGGTTTGCTGCAGCCTCAGTCTCCCGGGCTGAAGCAATACTCCCATCTCAGTCTCCAAATAGCTGGGACTACAGGCATGTGCCACCATGCCTGGCTAATTTTGTATTTTTTGTGGAGGCAAGGTTTATGTTGCTCAGGCTGGTCTCAAACTCCTGGGCTTAAGTGGTCCTTCTGCTTGAGCCTCCCAAAGTACTAGGATTACAGGCTTGAGCTACTGCACCCAGCCAAGGATTTTAAATAATACTACATTGAACACATTCCTAGTAGCTTTTCTCCCATTTTTCAATAGCTTTATTGAGATGTAATTCATATGCCATGCAATTCACCCATTTACAGTGTACAAGTCAGTGGTTTTTAGTATAGTCACGGAGTTTTTTTTAAAAAACATTGTATTTACAGAGTTGTTCAGCCATTTACCACAATCAGTTTTAGAACATTTTCACCATTCTGTACCCATTAGCAATCACTCCCCATTTCCTCCAGCCCTTCCAACCCTAGGCAATCACTAATCTATTTTCTGTTTCTATAGATTTGCCTATTCTGGACATTTTATATAAATGGAATCATACAATATGTAGTCATTTCTATCTTTTTTTTCCTTTTTCTTGTGTGTGTGTGTGTGTGTGTGTGTGTGTGTGTGTGTGTGTGTGTTTGAGACAGAGTCTTGCTCTGTTGCCCAGGCTGGAGTACAGTGGCACCATCTTGGCTCGCTGCAACCTCTCCTCCTGGGTTCAAGCAATTATCCTGCCTCAGCCTCCCGAGTAGCAGGGACTACAGGTGCACACTATCGTGCCCGGCTAATTTTTGTATTTTTTTAGTAGAGACAGGGTTTCACCATGTTGGCCAGGCTGGTCTCAAACTCCTGACCTCAGGCAACCTGCCTGCCTTGGCCTTCCAGGATGCTGGGATTACAGGCGTGAACCACTGCACCTGGCCAGCACTATGGCTTTAATAAGCACAACAGGTATGAGCCTTGGGAAACCTTTGGGAGTCTTTCTACTGGCTTGGAATTTTGTAATCACTCTTTGAGGCCTCTTTATAACCTTGTTCCTGGTGATGCCTGTGGTCCCTGGTTGGCCTCACAGGCTAGTTGGTGCCTGGTCAACAGATTGCAGCCTTGTCGTGGTCCTCTCTGCTCACACTCCAGGAGGGAGTTAAGGTGGCCACTTCACTTTTCCACCTGGAGGCTGCACTAAAAGCACTGGAGACAGTCACCCTCCCCTTCTGCTTCCCCGCTGGAATTCTGTCTTTCCTAAGATGCAGTCCACAGAATACACAAGTTAAGAATTGTGGTTCATGTTTATTGCGCCCACTATGTTCCAGGGTCTCTGTTTCGCATCTTAACATCACTAACTTATTTGATCTTACCACACCCTGTGAGGAGGTACAACTGTTTTGCCAGTTTTATGGATGAAATTCAGGGAGCGTGAGAAATGTGTCCCAGGTCAGAGAGAGCCAAGACTGACCCCCAGTCCCCAGATTCAAAGCCATGACCTTGACCAACATGCTGTCCTGTCTCCTTTTTTCACTGAGCAGTTGTGATAACCTGCCCCCTGCTTCCTGCCTGCAGTCTCTCCACTCCAGTACAGCCCCCATGCTGTTACCAGAGCGATCTGTCTCAGACATAAATATTCTTGTCACTCCTGCTGAAAAGCCCCATGTTGCCTCCTGTGGAAAGCCCAGACTCCTTAGAGAAAATGAAAGGACTCTCCAGAGCTGGCCTCCTCTCACCGCTCCCTTCACTGAGGCCCTGGCCCTGGGAGGCCGTTTGCACAGCCTATGATGTTCTTCTCTCTTCAAATTCCTGCTCTTTCATTGTACCAGGCCTGTTTCTTAGCTTTCATAGTCCCCTCTGCTCCCCTGTTCAGCCTCAGGTCTGTGCCCTGTGTCCTGGCTGGCTGTCTGCAGGTCTCTCCTGGGGAGCGCTTTGAGAGTAGGGGCTCCATCTTGCTTCTTTCCATCCCAGTCTGGCAGGGAGAGGCCTCACAGTTAAAGTTTTTAAATTGATCTGGGAAGTCTTTGGATAATCATTCCCAAGGAGTGGCATTCATATCTCTGGGGTGTGTCTCTGTCATCGCGAGGAAGCTCGAAAAAGGGCTTGTGACAGTGCGGCACACTGTAACATTCTCAGGCACACCTCCTCTCTTCTCTGAGAGTGATGGTGGTGAATGGTGGGCATGAGGGCAAGAGGAACAGCCCCTGAGAGGCGCTCTGGGGAAGAATAAATTGGCAGCAAAGCAGACTACACGAAGAGGCTGAGAGGAAGACAGGACAGGTGAATCCCAACCCGCTACACGCCTGCCCCCACTTTCCCTTTATCTGCTCTGCTTTAAGCAGAAGCTGTAACCTGAGCACAAGGTCCCAGAGGACCTTTGATCCTCCCAGACAACCCCAACTGTCTGACATTACTGCACAGTCTGCTAGGCTGGGACAAGCTGGCCACAGCCCCCTCTTCCCCAAGCCTGGCACCATCCTGGGGCCTGGCTGGCTCCTGCAGAGGCCCCTCCTCCCCCATGGCCCATTTCCATCCCTGCCCTAAATTGGCTTCTTCCCCCAGCTACTCTCGCACACTGACTCACACGTAAGTTATTCCATTAAGTACAAAGAACAGAATACATCAAATACCAGTGGCTCTGCTTCTAGAGAGCACACCCCAAATGCATTTTAAATCTGTGGATCCCCCTCAAGGGAATTCCAGTTAAAAAAGAACTTGGGTCAGCAGCCTCAGGCCTGTGTGGCTAACAAGCTTCTGTTTTCTCTGTTGTTTGGCTGGCCTGAAGGGTTCCTTTGTTTGGGGAGTGGGAGGATGTGGTGCCATAATGAGGCCAGGGTGTGGAATTGGGGCTCACACAGAGCTGTCCTTTAGAACTGAGCTCTCCAGACAGGAGAATAAGTTGGGGAGTTTGCGAGAGTTTGTTGGTCTTTAAAGAACACAGAAGGTTTCAAAAAGAGGAAAACAAAATGCAGTGTGGTATTCTGGATCAGATCATGAGCAGAAAAAGGACATTAGTGGAAAAACTGGAGAAATCCAAATTAACATCTGGAGTTCAGTTAATAGTACTATATCAATGTTAACTTTTTCGTTTTGGCCTGTGTACAATGGTTATGTAAGATGTGAACTGCCAGGCACAGTGGCTCACGCCTGTAATCCCAGCACTTTGGGAGGCCAAGGCAGGTGGATCACCTCAGGTCAGGAGTTTGAGACCAGCCTGGCCAAACTTGGTGAAACACCCGTCTTTACTAAAAAGACAAAAATTAGCTGGGCGTGGTGACAGGCGCCTGTAATCCCAGCTACTCAGGAGGCTGAGGCAGGAGAATTGCTTGAACCCAGGAGGCGGAGGTTGCAGTAAGCTGGGGTCGCACCACTGTACTCCAGCCTGGGTGATAGGGTGATACTCCATCTCAAAAAAAAAAAAAAAGAAAAAAAGCCGGGCGCAGTAGTTCACTCCTGTAATCCCAGCAGTTTGGGAGGCCAAGACGGGCGGATCACGAGGTCAGGAGTTCAAGACGAGCCAGGCCAACATTGTGAAACCCTGTCTCTACTAAAAATGTAAAAATTAGCCGGTGTGGTGGCAGATGCCTGTAGTCCCAGCTACTTGGGAGACTGAGGCTGGAGAATTGCTTGAATCCGGGAGGCAGAGGTTGTGGTGAGCTGAGATTGCGCCACTGCACTCCAGCCTGGGAAACAGAGCAAGACTCCATCTCAAAAAAAAAAAAAAGTGAACATTAGCAGAAACGGCAAGAAGAGCAAGTGGGAACTCTGTTCTATCTTTGCAACTCTTCAGTAAATCTAAAATTATTCCAAAATAAAAGATTTATTAATTAAAAAAAGAATAATAAGAGAATAAAGTGACCCAGCATCTAATTTAACTTGACACTTTCACCAGCACTCTTCTTTACACTTCTTAGCTCAGGGTCTTTAGCCTTCACCTAAAAATCAGGAGGGTGGGCTGCATCCAACACTCTGGACCATCTATTGTGGAGGCCAGGGTCTTCTTTGCCCTGTGACCCTCTACCTGAGGATGGATCAGGGTCCAAGGCCAGGCTTACCAGGAAGACCTGGGTCATGTGGTTGGCAGTATTGCTACCTCGTGTCTGCACACTGTGGGGCTAGTCACCCCACTAGGCTTCATCTTCCTGTTAGAGAGAGAACCTGCTTGGGGGGGGTGGGGGGTGGGATGGTAGGGTTAAATGAGGTAATATCTGTCAAGAACCTGGCTCAAACCAAATAGGCAATTCTCTCTTCTGTTTCTCCATTTTTTTGGTGAGAGGACTGACAGCCATTTCCTTGAAGACTTGAGACCAGTGGTTCAGTGGTCACTTTGAGAGCAAGAAACTGCCCATAAGGAGCTTGCAACAACACCGTGGCCCCTCCTCCCTCATGCCCCACTTCCTGGGGTCCAGGAAATGTGAACTTATGGGAAATCTTTTTACTAGATGGTCTCTAAGACCTCTTGGAGTTTTAACATTTGGATTCTTAAGGAAATTGTGGTGTGGCTGCTCCTTTACCCTGCAGGTGGGGCAACCCAAGTTTGGGGGCTTCCTTCTGGAAGCATGGAGGTCTTCCTGGCTCAGTAACCCAGAAATCCAAAAAGCTAGAGCTCCCAGGTTATTGAATCTGATGGGTGTAACTTGTGGATGACTGTTTACCTGTAGGTGGCAGTGGTGACACGGGAATGGGAGAGGAGGGGGTTGCAAGGGGAGGGCACTGGCAGAGCTCCTTTCAGAAGAGCTGTAGTAAGGATAGAAGTAACAGCAAGGAAAGGTCCTCTGTATTAGAGGCTCTGTCAGGTGTTTTCTGTATTATTTAGTCTCCTTTAACGGTCACTGTGTGAGAGAGTGCTATTATTGCAGCATTTTACAGCAGTCCAAAAGGCTTGGAGAGGTCAGGTTATTGCCTGGAGTCACACAGTAATTGGCGGAACTAGAACTCACCAGAATCTGAGTTCACACTGCCTGTTCCTAGACTCCATTATGATGCATATTTCTCCTACTTCTAAGTCTGAAGAGAGAACCGAGGACAGCTGGGAACCCAGCTCTCATCTCACCAGACTGCCCAGTGCCTGTCACCCGGTGGCCTTGAAAGGATTTACAGTCATCATTTTACTTCTAAAGGGCCCTCATCAGCATAAGGTCAGGCCTTCTCCACATGAATATGTCCTGCCTCCAAGCAGCTTCCAGTTTAGGTTGGGGGCCAAGAAGGTACTTATGACTCATTAAGCCGGTAAGATTTGAAAAAGTTCTCAGAACATTAGAATGGTGTTGAAGGCTCAGTCCTTGTGTGAACTGTACCATCAGGTGCTGGAGCCCATCAGAGGGCCTCTCTTGTGGGCAGCAGCAAAGAAGGCTCTGGAGAGGACGTTGGATGGGAGCTAGATATGGGCAGATAGGCTGGAGAGAAGGCTTTCCAGACTGGAGAAGTCTGAGGTGACTTTCTCAGGGCTTGCAAAGACCTGCGGATCCTGATATGGTTCCTGTTTTTACCCTCTTGCAATTTTTTATGGAATAAGGACTCAAATGGGTCTTCTCTTCAGCTTTGTTTGCTCTCATGGTGTATAGCTGTGTTTTGTAAAACTATATATAGGCGCAACAATGCTGCCTTTCATCATTTCTATTCAGCATGGTATTGGAAATTGTAGCCAGAGCAGTTAGGGAAGAAAAAGAAATAAAAGGCATCTAAATGGGAAAGGAAGGAATAAAATTATCTCTGTCCCCTGATGACATGACTTTACATGTAGAAAACCTTGAAGACACCACACACACACACACACACACACACACACACACACACAACTCCTAGAGCAAATATCATAA
>NW_012116655.1:181549-182075 GCF_000951035.1 Colobus angolensis palliatus
TGTGTTCATAGATGGGAAGACAGTTTTTTTTTAAGGCAGTCTCATTCTGTTGCCCAGGTTGGAGTACAGTGGCACAATTATGACTCACTGCAGCCTTGACCTCCCGGGCTCAAGTGATCGTCCCACCTTAGCCTCCTGAGTAGATGAAATGATAGGCGCAAGCCACCACTCCTGGCTAATTTTTAAATTTTTTGTAGAGACAGGGTCTGCTTATGTTGCCCAGGCTGTTCATAAACTCCTGAGCTCACGCAGTCTTCCCACCTTGGCCTCCCAAAGTGAAGGGATTTACAGACATGAGCTACCACGCCTAGCCTGGGAAGCTGATATTTTTAAGATGACAGTACTACCCAAAGTGATCTACAGATGTAATGAAATCCCAGTTAAAATTGCAGTGAAGCTGGGCATGGTGGCATGCACATGTATTCCCAGCTACTTGGAAGGCTAAGATGGGAGATTTGCTTGAGCCCAGGAGTTTGACTCCAGAATGGGCAACATAGCAAGACCCTGTCTCTGAAAAAAAAAGAAA
>NW_012116655.1:182530-225654 GCF_000951035.1 Colobus angolensis palliatus
TTTTAGACAGAGTCTCGCTCTGTCGCCCAGGCTGGAGTACAGTGGCGCGATCTCGGCTCACTGCAACCTCCGCCTGCTGGGTTCAAGCAACTCTCCTGCCTCAGCCTCCCGAGTAGCTGAGACTACAGGTGTGTGCCACTACACCCAGCTAATTTTTATATTTTTAGTAGAGATGAGGTTTTACCATGTTGGCTGGCCAGGAAGGTCTCCATCTCTTTACCTCATGATCCACCCGCTTCAGCCTCCCAAAATGCTAGGATTACAGGTATGAGCCACCGCACCTGGCTAATTTTTGTATTTTTAGTAGAGACAGGGTTTCACTGTGTTGACCAGACTGGTCTCAAACTCCTGACCTCATGTGATCCCCCCACCTCGGCCTCCTCAGGTGTTGGGATTACAGGTGTGAGCCACCGTGCCTGGCCCTAAACAACCTTTGAAAGGAACAAAGTTGGAGGACTCACATTTCCTGATTTCAAAACTTACTTCAAAACTATAATAATCACGACATTGTGATATTGGAATAAGGAAAGACATATGGACCAATGGAATAAAGTAGAGAACTCAGAAATAAACTCTCCCATATATGGTCAATTGATTTTCAACAAGGGTGCCAAAACTATTTAGAGGGGAAAGGACAGTCTTTTCAACAAATGGTGCTTGGAAAACTGAATATCCACATGCAAAAGAATGAAGTTGGACCCTTATCTTATACTATATGCAAAAATGAACTCCAAACAGACCAAAGACCTACACATAAGAGGGAAGGGAAAACTATAAAAATCTTAAAATAGGCCGGGCACAGTGGCTCACACCTGTAATCCTAGCACTTTGGGAGGCCAAGGCGGGCAGATCACGAGGTCAGGAGATTGAGACCATCCTGGCTAACACAGTGAAACCCCGTCTCTACTAAAAATACAAAAAATTAGCCTGGCGTGGTAGCGGGTGCCTGCAGTCTCAGCTACTCAGGAGGCTGAGGCAGGAGAATGGCATGAACCTGGGAGGCAGAACTTGCAGTGAGCCAAGATTGCGCCACTACACTCCAGCCTGGGTAACAAGAGCAAGACTCCATCTCAAAAAAAAATCTTAAAACAAAAAGTGGAAATCATGCCGTTGGATTTAGCAAAGATTTCTGAAACATGACACCAAAACCACAGGCAACAAAAGAAAAAATAGATAAATGGGACAATCCGAATTTAAAACTTTTGTGCATTAAAGGATACTATCAAGAGAGCAAAAAGAAAACAATAAAATAGGAGGGATTAATATTCAGAATATGTAAAGAACTCTTACAGCTTAACAACCAAAAGGAAAAAAAAACTACTCAGTTTAAAAATGGGACCAGGCATTGTGCCTCATGCCTGTAATCCTAGCACTTTCGGGGGTCAAGGCAAGAGGATCATTTGAGGCCAGGAGTTCAAGACCAGCCTGGGTAACATAGCAAGACCCCATCTCACATAAATTTTTTAAAAAAAATTAGCTAGGTGTGGTGGTGCATGCCTGAAGTCCCAGCTGCTTGGGAGGCTGAGGTGGGAGGATTGCTTGAGCTCACTTCAAGATTGCAGTGAGCTATGATGCTGTGATTTGGCCACTGCACTCCATTCTAGGTGACAAAGTGAGATCCTGTCTCTTAAAAAAAGGGGTCGGGGGGGCAAAAAAAATTGAATAGATATGTCTCCAAAGAAGATATACCATGGCCAAAAAGGACATGAAAAAATGCTCAACATCAGTAGTCATTAGAGAAATACAAAACAAAACCACAGTGGGATAGCACTTCACACCTGGTAAGCCAGGATCCCATCATTGAATTGGTGGTACCAATATTTGATCCTAGTTCTGTCTCTAAAGACTGGGCATTTGCGTGATATAGTCTCACCTGCTGGCAAAGTCTGAGCTTGGATCTGAAGTTAGTATCTTGGAGGAATTCTGAAACTGCCCCATCCTAACTCTCAGTTCGTGAAAGGATACCATCACCACTATTTTAATAAAAGTTTCATACAATCCACGCTTCTGCTCATACTCGGATAATAACATGGAAGACCTCTGTACAGGCTGGAAGTATCCTTGTTTTACTGGATGCAGTTATGGTGAAGTGACACTTGTTTTTGACGT
Organism: Colobus angolensis palliatus; assembly: GCF_000951035.1. NCBI lineage: Eukaryota > Metazoa > Chordata > Mammalia > Primates > Cercopithecidae > Colobus > Colobus angolensis. Next base: position 184,640 of record NW_012116655.1, read on the forward strand.
AACATACTAGATAGAACTCACACATCCAAACAAAAGCTATACTTTACGAGCAGTGACAGCACACTTCAAAAATATAGCTTTTGCTCAAAACATTTGTGCAACAGTCTTCTGACTGCATTAAAAAGCCTCATTGTTTTATTTACTGCTCTTTTTAAATTTTTTTACCTGTAAAAGATATATCCCTAACCTTTTCTCTTTATTCATCACACTTGGCACTTAAAGACTTTTGACCACCCAGGTGCCTCCAAGCCCCTGCTCTGAGAAAGCAACCCCACCTGCAAATAGTAAGAATCTGACTTCAGATGAATGCAATACACAGGCAGAGGACTGGGCAGGGGCTTGGAGGCTCTTGAGATTTGGAGAAATCTAACCAAAGTCAGTCCTCAGATGGCACCAGGCTGGCAGATACCGAAGCAGTATTTGATACTTGTCTACAAGGTGGGGAAAGTGGAGGAGGAGAGGAAGGGATGAGAATGCATGTCAGCAATGGTTAAGAGCCAGATAGGCCCCAGAGATGCCCTACCTGCTCCCTGCCCTTTTCATGCATGTGGAAAAGAGAGTAAAAGTCATAAAGCCAGCAAGGAGCAGACCTGGGACTATCAGGGAAATCAGAGCCCCCTGAGGGAGGGCAGGCAGGGCTGGGAAGAATGGAGGTGGTGGTAGGCACCATCCGTTTAGTCTAGAGAAGAAAAGACTGAGGGCAGAGGCTCCAGGAAGGTTAAGGGGGTGGACACAATGTAGTCACTGAGACAGCAGTGTCCTCTGTCACCCTATGGCTTATCCAGAGGCAGAATGAGCCCCAGGTGTGCTGGGAGCCTGCAGTGGTGAAATGGTGCCTGCCTCCTGCCCCTGCTCTTCCTGCAGCTGTCTCTGAACACCCCTCCTCTTCAAGGTGTCCACTCCCAGAAGAATGACTCACCACCTGGGTCACACACAGTAGGGGCATGTCTGCAGCCATAAATCCAGCAGCCTCCTCAGGAGGAGACTTATCCTGATGGAAGCAGCTCTGCCTGCGGGCCTGGGCTTGCTGCTCTTTTGAGCCAGGAATGGGAGAGGACAGCTGGCCAGGGGGTAGTTGTCTCTCCCCTTCACAGAACTCAAGCTGTGCCACAGACTCTCATGGAGAAGAAAGTACGGAGATTGCACTTTGTTAGGGCCACAAGGGATACAGTCTTGGGAGGCTTAATAGAGGAAATATTAAATCAATGAAACCTCATTTCCAAGTTCGGTTTAGCAGCAGAATCCATTAACCTTATATTCACCCTCTCCTTTCCTCTTATGATACTGGGGAAGGGTTCAAAGGCATGATAACTTATCCTCAGGGTCAGCGCATTCTATTCAATTACTGGGATGCGAGTTTTCAAGCTGAAAGATATATACTCATTTTGATTATAAAGAACCAACCCAAAAAGAATGCTTCTTTCTTTTCATTTTGCAGAAAATGCCACACAAACACAACCATGGATATTTAGCTCTACTGAAACAGATGAGGGAAGTAAGGCTGACAGAGGAGCTCAAATCAGTTCTGATTTTTCTCTTCATAAAATAATTTCCAGCTAATCAAGAGCAAAGTTGGATCTGATTGCCTCTGGAACTAAGGCCACTCAATGTGGGCTCCCTCACAGTCCTGTCCCCAGGCCAGAGGAAAGCAAAGTTCAGTCTCATTTATTTTGTCACCTAAATCGTCAAAACCTAAAATAAAACCTGGTGCAACAGCAGGAACAGAGTGCTCTAGGGAGCAGTGGGGCAAGTCATTCCCACCAGCCAGCCCTCTGGACGGATAATTGTAAAGTGCTGACCTCTCTGGTGATATGCTAATGGCCAAGGACTGGGCTGGGAAAGAGGCTGGGTAGGGCGGGCCAGGCTGGGCTGGACTGGACAGGGCAGGGCAGGCCTGAGCTCAGGTAATCAGATACAGCTCCCATTAAATCTTCAGTGCGAGAGCACCATAGCATCCTTATGCCGTTGCCATGGCATTTTCTCTCGCCTGGGGTAGAACCCAGGCCAGGATGCCCTGAAGCCTTGACACTGACAGCAGTGATAGTGCTGGCTCTGAGCATGGTTTTTCTGCCCACCCACCCTCCCATGCTCTCTGAAACCTAAGGCAGCCCTATTTGGAGGAGCCTCGCAATCCAGCGGCTTGGCTTTTTGGCTGCCGCTTTCTGCACTTTGATGTTAAATATAGTGACTTCAGAAGCAGCCAACACCAGAAGGCAAAAGAGGACTGGTTTTAGCATTTTGCATTCAGCAACATCCTTTTGGTGAGAATGGAGGAGAAAACAGCCAAATGATCTGCCTCCCCAACCATCAAGAGTGTTGGGGGCTGGGCACGGTGGCTCGTGCCTATAATCCCAGCACTTTGGGAGACTGAGGCTGGTGGATCACCTGAGGTCAGGAGTTTGAGACCAGTATAGCCAACATGCCAAAACCCATCTCTACTAAAAATACGAAAATTAGCGAGGCATGGTGGCACATGCCTGTAATCCCCGCTACTGAGGAGGCTGAGACAGGAGAATTGCTTGAACCCAGGAGGCAAACGTTGCAGTGAGCCGAGATCATGCCACTGCACTCCAGCCTGCACAATGGAGCAAGACTCTGTCTCAAATAATCATCATTGTCATCATCATCATCATCATCATCATCATCATCCCTGAATCCCACCCCATACCATTCAAAGTAGTACCTCTGGGGCATGAGGCTCAGGTATTGGTGCGCTCTAGAAGCTCCCCAGGTGGTTCTCATGTGCAGCCAGGGCTGAGATCCGCAGCGTAGAGGAAGGGATGCTAATTCGGTCATTCATCTGATGTAAATGCATTGCATTGCTGCCAAGTGCTGGGCACTAGGGACCCAGTGGAAGGCAAGACAGACCTAGTCCCTGCCCTCCCGGAGCTCACAGCCCAGAGGGTTAAGGGAGTCAAGTGACCCTGGCTCTGGTCCTAGCTCTACCACTGAGGATCCTGAGCCCCGGGACCTTTCCCTTTGCTTCTGCAGGCCCCGGGTTTCCTGTCGAAGGAGACTACAGACCCAAATGATCTCTGATCCCTACCCTGCTACTCCCTTACCAACAGTTCATTGACCTGTGTGTAATTTTTCTGTCTTTTTTGGTGGTGGTTTTTAAAATACACATAACATTAAATTTATCATTTTAACCATTAAACAAAAAATTTTTTAAGAGACAGGGTCTTACTCTGTCACCCAGGCTGGAATGCAGTGGCTCAGTCATATCTCACTGCAGCCTCAAACTCCTGGACTTAAGCAATCTTCCTGCCTCAGCCTCATTAGTAGTTAGTACCACAGGTACAAGCTAGTATACCCAGCTAATTTTTAAATTTTTCGTAGAAACAATGTCTTGCTATGTTGCCCAGGCTGTTCTCAAACCCTGGATTCAAGTAACCCTCCTGCCTCAGCCTCCCAAAGTTCTGAGATTACAGGTGTGAGCCATCTTGCCTGGCCCATTTTAACCATTTTAAAGTGTATAGTTCAGTGGCATTAAGTATGTTCGCATTGTGTGCAACCATCCACACCCATGTCCAGAACTCTTTCATTTTCCCCAAACTGAAATTCTGTGTTCATTAAACAATAACTCCTCATTCCCCTGGACCCCCCAACAGCCTCTGGCAACCACCATTCTGCTTTCTGTCTTTAAATTTGACTCTTCTAGGTACCTGATATAAGTGGAATCATCTCATATTTGTCTTGGTGAATGGCTTGTTTCACTTAGCACAAGGCCTTCAAGGTTCAGCCATTTTGTGCATGCAATAGGATTTCCTTCCTTTTTAAGGCTGAATAATATTCCATTTTATGTATACCCATTTGGCTTATCCATTCATTAGCTGATGGACACAGGCTGTTTACAAATCTTTTGACTGTTGTGACTATTGCTGCTATGAACATGACTCTGCAAATATCTCCTCAAGGCCCTGCTTTCAGTTCTTTTGGGTATATACTCAGAAGTGAAATTGCTAGATCATAGGGTAATTCTGTGTTTTGTTTGTTTGTTTGTTTTGTTTTTGAGATGGAGTCTTGCTCTGTCGCCCAGGCTGGAGTGCAGTGGTGCGATTTCGGCTCACTGCAAGCTCCGCCTTCCAGGTTCACGCCATTCTCCTGCCTCAGCCTCCTGAGTAGGTGGGACTACAGGTGCCCGCCACCAAGCCCGGCTAATTTTTTATACTTTTTTTAGTAGAGACTAGGTTTCACCATGTTAGCCAGGATGGTCTTGATCTTCTGACCTGGTGATCCGTCCGTCTTGGTCTCCCAAAGTGCTGGGATTACAGGCATGAGCCACTGCGCCTTGCCAGGTAATTCTGTATTTTAACTACCATCCTGTTTTCCATAGCAGCTGTACTATTTTACATTCTCATCAAAAGTGTAATAAGGTTCCAATTTGTCTATATCCTTGCCAACACTTGTTATTTTCTACTTTTTTGATAGGAGCCATCCTAATGGGCGTGAGGTGATGTTTCATTGTGGTTTTGACTTGCACTTCCCTAATGCTTAGTGACGTTGAACCTCTTTTCATATACCTGTTAGCCATTGGTATATCTTCTTTGGAGAAATGTCGTTCAAGTCCTTTCCCATTTTTTAATTGGATAGTTTGGGGTTTTTTGTTGTTAAGTTATAGGAGTTACTTACATCTTCTGGATATTAACCCCTTATCATATTTATAATTTTGCAAATATTTTCTTCCTCTGCAGGTTGCCTTTTCACTCTGTTGTGTCCTTTGATGCCTAGAAGTTTTTATTTTGATGTAGTTCAAAATGTTTCTTTTGTTGCCTGTGCTTTTGGTGTCATATCCATGAGATGATTGCCGAATCTAGTGTCATGAAGCTTTTTCACTATGTTTTCTTCTAGGCATTTTTTAGTTTGAGCTCACATTTATGTCTTTGATCCATTTGGAGTAAATTTTTGTATATGTTGTAAGATAAAGGGCCCAAGTTCATTCTTTTACATGTGGCAATCCAATTTTCACAGCACCATTTGTTGAAAATACTGTCCTTTCCTCACTGAATGGTCAGAAAGTCATTTTGTGGATGAGATAAAATAATGTACATGAAGCACCCAACACCATACCTACAGTGGCTTGATAACCGATGGTCCTTTCTTTCTTCCCCTTATCTGAAATGTAGTTTTTAACTACAGCAATTGATTTTTAATAATCCCAATAGCAAATACCTGTATAGCACTGTGTGCCAGGCTCTGTTCTAAGTGTTTCATGTGTATCAACCCATTTAATTTTCATAACATATATCAGGTAAGTACTGTTGTTTTCACTAGCTTTGGCACCTAGAAGTTAAGTAATTTACCCAAGACCACACAACTAGTAAGTAGTAGAGCCTGTATTTGAACCTAGTTTGGTAGGTAGTTTGGCTCCAGACTCTATGGGTTCATAAGCCTAATATCCTCATGTTTGGGGTGATTTTTGATGGCTTAGGCCTGTCATAAGCTTTTCAGTCTAGAGTTTGGTGAATGAAGAACCTAGTTATAACTCCAGCCTTCAGGCCAGGACCTTTCCTGGGTGTTCTCTTGTGATAATAGCACTCCTAGAATGGCTCTGTTGGCTCAGCCCATCTGCTTGGGATGAGAATGTGGTGGTTCTGGTCTCTTCCCATTTCCTGCCAAGGCCCACTTATTCCAGGAGAAATGTAAACCCATTTTCTCTCTGATTTCACAGAAAAGGCAACAGATGGCTCCCTGCAAAGTGAGGATTGGACATTGAATATGGAGATCTGTGACATCATCAATGAGACGGAGGAAGGGTACGTGTGCCCCCCTCTCCTGGGAAGCCTCTCTCAGCTTTTAGGGGCCACTCAAAGCTTGTCAGGGCCTGAGGGTGGCAGGTTTTATTTTTTGTTTTGTGTTCTAGTCTGTTTGGTTTGGCATAGAATAAGCTGACACTCTGAATTATCTGTCCTTTTTGTCTTCATCCCTCCCCCACTTGCCCAGTGGCAGTGCTGGAGGTAGAACAGAGACACCTCTTTTAATCACATGCTTTTAATCACAAGTAGAAATGAAGCTGCTTGATTACTTGGTTCCCAGTGGCCATTAGTCTCTGCAGCCCAAGTGTCACCTCTTCCCTCCCCTCCTTCCTGGCCTCTGCCTCTCCTTCACAGCCTGTCTCTGCCCTGGTTTGCCAGGAGTCAAAAAGCACCACAGTGTCCATGGAGGGAGGTCCAGGGCATGGAGCAGACACAGCCGGGAGTGGGAAAGCAGCATGAGTGGACTTAGACCATGTTGCCCCTCCTGCATTCCTGCACTGCTGGATCCGCTCCTGTTGTTATTTCCTGTATCCTCTTCTTTTGTTTTATAGCTGCACTAGATTTGTACTTCCTCCAAATTGGTCTGTATTTAGCCCGCTGTCCATACCACTAACGCTTACTTTACTGTAGCCATGCCCTCTTAAACCATTTTCAGAGTGGCAAGGAGAGTAGCTGGGACTCAGGCATCCCTGGGCTGGCATCTCAGCACTGTCACTCTAGCCTTGCCATGTGTGAACTGGGGACCAGCCTCTCAAGCTTGGTCCTGTTTTCATGCAGCAAGTGTTTCTTGAATGACTACCTTGTGCCAGGCCTATTGTAAATACTGAGGACATAGCAGTGAACAAGATAGATTCCTTCCTGTTGGGGAGCTACCATTCTAGAGTATTAGGGAGGCAGGCCATAAACAAGATAATTAAACATATAACCTGGTCAGGTGAGGATAAGACTGTGGAAGGGAGATGGGGAGAGAGGAGGCTGGGAATTAGTAATTTTAAATAGAGTGATCAAGAAAAGTCTTGGCTGGGTTGGGTGGCTCACATCTGTAATCCTAGCACTTTGGGAGGCCAAGGTGGGCTAGTCGCTTGAGCCTAGGAATTCGAGACCAGCCTGGGGAACACGGTTGAATCTTGTATTTACAAAAAATACAAATGTTAGCCAGGCATGGTGGTGCATATCTGTAGTCTCAGCTACCTGGGAGGCTGAGATGGGAGGATCACTTGAGCCCAGGAGGTCGAGGCTGCAGTGAGCCATGAGCATGCCACTGCACTCCAGTTTTGGTGACAGAGAAAAACCCTGTCTCAAAAAGAAAAGACAAAACAACAGAAAAGTCTCATTTAGAAGGTGATATTGAACAAAGACTTAAAGGAGATGAGGGAGTAGGGGGTGAGGATTATACAAGGGAAGAACTGTCAAGGCTCATGGAACAGCAAACCCAGAAGTCCTGGGACAGAGGGTGTCTGATGTGTTTGAGAAATAGCAAGGTGGCTAATGGGCCCGGAGTGGAGTGGTCAAAGAAGAGGGTACCTGGAGAGGAAGTTAGTGACATATTGGGGATCCAGATAATGCAGGGCCATGTAGAACCAGAGCAACTCTGGCTTCAACCTTTTTGGAGATTCAAGCAGAGGAGTGGTATGGTCCCACTCTTATTGGAAATAGGTCACTCAGTCTATTTGTTCAGAGTGGTCTGGCTGGGGGCAGGCCAAGGACAGATGCAGAAAACCCAGCAATGGCCTGGCATAGTGGCATGCACCTGTAATCCCAGCACTGTACGAGGCTGAGGCAGGAAGATTGCTTACACCTAGGAGTTCAAGGCTGTGATGAACTAGGATGGTGTCACTGCATTCTAGTCTGAGGGACAGAGTAAGACTCTGTCTCTAAAAAGAAAAAGAAAAGAAGAAAGAAAACCCAGTGAGGAGGTCATCACAGTAATACTGGTGTGAGATGATGGTTAGAAGTGATGGGATTCTGAATGTGTTAGAAGGTAGAACTGATGGAATTGGCAGACATGGGAAAGGAATGAAGAGTCAAGGGAAATTGCAAGGTTCAGGGCCTGAACAGCCGTGGGATGGAGCTGCTGTTTCCTGAGGTGGAACAGGCTGGGGAGCAGAGATCAGGAGTAGATCTGTGCTGCCAGCCAAGTTCCTGGAAGATGTGACAGGGAACTGCACGGGGAACTTGAGTTGGGGCAGTGGCCCGCACTGGATGAAAAGGTGGGAGTCTTTGGTGAAAGGTGGCATATTTTCACCAGCTAAATATAGGTGATCAACTTGGTACCTGGCACACAGATGTGACTCACAGAGAGTTGTTAGGGACTACACATCTCTAATCCCATCCTTACCGGGCTCAGAGTGGCTACCTTCCTCACGTCCTCTTCACACACCACTCATTCACTTGTTTGTCCAGTCATCCAGCCATGTTTACTGACCCCCAGGGGTGGAGGTATAGCAGCTGCAAGATGCCAAGGTGAATGTTCCAGCCCGCCCTTGAAGGCTCACCTGGCAGGACTGGGAAGGGCTGTGGCCAAGGCCTGTCCCTGATACCGTGGTCCCAGAGGGAAAGGTGGGTACAGATGCCTCGTGGAGGGGCTGTCTTCCGGGATGGCAGGAGAAATGTGTCCCGTAGCCAAGGGTGACGTCAAAAGGGCCAGTGTGTCAAGGGATACAAGTGGTCTAGGGTAGACAGGGTGATGTTGGGGGAGCGGGAGGGTCTGGAATCCAGCTGGAAAGGTAGTCAGGGTCAGGTGCCGCATTCTCTGGTGTCTGCGCGTTATCTTAGAGGTGGACCTCTGCTTCAGCCCCTTCCCTCCTGTCCCTTCCTGCTGCTGAACCAGCAAGTTGATCCCTTGCCAACAAGCCTTCAGGGCCTTCAGAGGCACTTAGGGTAAAAACCCTAACCAGTACTCTCCTGAGGAGCCCCAGACCCCTTGGCAGATCTGCTTTGAGCTCTTCAACCCTGCTGATCTTTCAGCTCCTTGAATTTTCCGCATTCCTGGGCCCAGCTTGAAATTCTCTACAGATTTGAGCAATATACAAATATGTTGGCAACTCTTATCTTCTAGTGAATTGCTCAAATATCTCTATGGCTTGAGGGCAGGAAGCCCAGGAACCCCAGGAGCTTCCTCATTCCGAAGGGGCCATGCCTTCTTTTTCAAATCCTCAATTCCCAGAAGGTCGGTCACACACATCTTCCTCTTCAAGTGGCTAAATCTCCTGTTGCTACCTTTTTGACTGAGAGCACCTCAGTGATTCCTGAGAATGTTTTCTCCTTGCTTCTGCTGTGAGGTGTCTCAAAATCTCTTCCTAGCCAGGTGCAGTGGCTCATGCCTGTAGTCCCAGCTATTCAGGAGGTTGAGGCGGGAGGATTGCTTGAGCCCAGGTGTTTGAGACCAGCCTAGGAAATGTGGTGAGACCCCATATCTTAAAAAAAAAAAATCTCTTCCTAAGTGGAAGAAACTCCCACAAGTTGGACTGACAGTAGGGCGCCCCACCCACCCCTTTGTGCCCTCCCTGAAGGGCCTCTGACCTGCTGTCCCTTCTGTTCTTGTCACCTCTCTCACTAAGTAGAGCCCATCATTCACTGGATCTCTCAGTTTGAATCTCATTTCCCTAACCCCCTTCCCTCCTGATTTGGACAAGTCCTCTGTTGTATGATTTCATAACCTGTGTTGTACTGATGTTCATCACAGTTTAAACTTAGAGTTCTGTGGGACGGTTGTTAGTGTCTGTCTTGCCCTACAAGCCCCACAAGGCTGTGAGCTCCATGAAGACAGGATTTCCATCTGTTTTACTTACCATTTTGTCCCTAGCACCTAGCACAATGCATTTGATTAGCTGTTAATAAATATTTGTTAAATAAGTGAATAAATGAGTGAAGTCTCTAAGGCACTCACAGTCTGATGAGGAATACAGGCATATAAACATAAGCATAACACAGCATAACAAGTGCTGGGTGGGGGGCAGGGAGAGAGAGAAAAGCTATGTATAGCTACAGAGACTAGTGCAGTGGCAATGGTCAGCTTTGGGACTTTTGGCAGCAAAGCCTTCTTGGAGGAAGTGACACCAGACTGGAGTCTTACAGAGTGCCAGGTTATCAGCCAGATGAGGCAGGTGGATAAAGGGGAGGAAGGTGGACACCCCAGGCTGGAGCAGTCCTAGGTCACCACTCGCTTATTGTGCTATCCTGTGTGAGTTACTTCATCTCCCTGTGTCTGTGTCCCGTTTCATTTATAAAATGGGGTTGCCAATAATACCTATCTCATAGGGTTGTTACGAGAATTAAAGGACTAAATATATATGAAGTATCTGGCTACATAACTGTATCTTCATATTCATACTATATATATGGATTTACTATTTCCCTTTAAAGATTTCCATTGCCCTTGACTTTTGTCATCAGTTTCATTTGGGTGTCAGTTATCTGCCCAGTCTTAGTGACGATCTCTGTGGATTCACTGCCCTTACCCTCTCTGCCATCTCTGAGCACTTGCCATGTGCCAGGCCCTGTGTCCAGCCCTGCAGTACCTCATCACAAGCAGCACCCCCTCCCCCCAACAGTTCTATATGGTAGTGACAGTCTGTTTCAGTGTTAAGGAAACTGAGGCTGAGGAGTTTGGTCACTTGCCAAAGGCCTTGCAGCACAGCTTGGAAGGGCACATGCAGGATCCAAGCACAGGCTCACCTGGCCGCAGCCACTGAAGTGCTGCCTATACTTCTTGTATTTGTACAATGCTTTACCAGTGGGAGGCTGTGGCCCTGGTGGGTGCAGATTGGTAAACTGCCCCAAAGGCCTCTCCTTGGACTTTCCCTAATGTCCAGAGCTGAAATCACCATCGGCCTGAGGAATGCAGATGCCTAAGGCCTTGTGTGACAGTCCTTCAGGCATTAACCAGGAGTGGCTGACTGAATAACCTACCTGAGACTCTTTTTATTTATTTATTTTTGAGATGGAGTTTTGCTCTTGTTGCCCAGGCTGGAGTGCAATGGTGCGATCTCAGCTCACCACAGCCACTGCCTCCCAGACTTAAGCAATTCTCCTGCCTCAGCCTCCTGAGTAGCTGGGATTATAGGTGTGCACCACCACGCCCGGCTAATTTTGTATTTTTAGTAGAGACAGGGTTTCACCATGTTGGCCAGGCTGGTCTTGAACTCCTGACCTCAGGTAATCCGCCTGCCTTGGCCTCCCAAAGTGCTGGGATTACAGGCGTGAGCCGCAGCACCCAGCTGGGACTGTTTTAGACTCTGTTTTCCAGGCCTCACCCCAGATCTACCCAGTGAAGTCACAGCTTGCGGATTTGGGAATTGCACTCCAGGTGACTCGGATGTGCAGCTCTCATGAGGACCGCCTGACCTGGGTTGTTTTCATGGCCATCTCTGGACCCTCCTCAGCTCATAGAATCTTTCTCTGTGTTCTACCTTCTAAGCTGGAGAGGGCACAGAGGAGAAACTGAAGACATGCAATAGAGCAAGATAATAATGGGGAGGGGGTATTCCGAGTGATGGCAGAGGGGTAGCCGTGTCCTCCTTGGGGGTGATGAGGAGAAAACTTTTCCAGAGGGTAGTTCTGAAGCTGAAGGACATTATAAAGGCTGTGGCTGGAGGGGTGACAGGAGGCTTGTTTGGGAATCAGGGAAGAGTTCTTATAAGTCTAGGGTCCAGGGAGACTTTGAGGAGCCTGATCATGGCCCAGAGGCCAGATCACAAGGCTGTGAGCACTGCATGAGGAGCCTGACCTTTCCCCAGAAAGCTGCTAGGGCTTGGTGCCATCTCAACACAGGCCACTGATTCTTCCTGATCCTTTCTTTCTGCTCCCTCTTGGCTCTTGACACACGCTTCTGTCTCTTCTCCTGGTTTCCAACTCCACACTATCTAATCTGCTACAGCTTCTTGAAACTTTGTGATTCCTTTGACATGACTTTGATCCTCCTCTCTGAAGCTTCTCCCCCGGGGAGAGAGATAAATACTTGCTTTTGTGCTCACCCATCACTCTCAGCCAGTACTTCCCAGAGCCTGTGGATGAATTTTCATTTTAAACCTCATCCAGGAACCTGCTGACTGTCTGATTTCCCACCCTGTGGCCCCCACACCAGGAGAGCCCTGAGTGTGCTGGTCCTCCGCCAGCCAGAAGTGATTGCAGCCCTGAGGCGCTCTTCCTATTTTCCTGTTCCATGGAAGTTCAAGAGGACAGAAGAAAGATAGGACTGAGGTTTGTGGCAGCTGTGGGTCAGGGACAGCGGTGGTTTGGCAGAGCCTTGGAGAGAGGATATCAGTCCATGCTCTTGGCCAGTAGCCACAGAATTTCATCAGCTCTCAGGCCACAAATAGCCCTCAAAGCAGAGAGCCAGTTAAGTCCCGTATTTGCAGAAATCAGCATCCCCTTTTGGAAATGGCAGCCATACTACAGATATAGTTGGCCTTGGGCCCAGTCCCCATGGAGCCTTGTGTCTGTCTCATCAGCCCTTTGACCCAGGGGCCAAGAATTCCTGCAGGGCAGCCATATGTCAAGCTGGGAAGGGGAAACAGGTGATTCAGGGTGTTTTAAAATTTTCTTTCAGAAGCCTTGCTCCTTTCACTTTCTTTCTTTTTTTTTTTTTTTTGAGATGAAGTCTCACTCTGTCACCCAGGCTGGAGTGCAGTGGCATGATCTTGGCTCACTGCTACCTCCACCTCTCAGGTTCAAGTGATTCTCTTGCCTCAGCCTCTAGAGTAGCTGGGACTACAGGCACACACCACCATGCCCAGCTAATTTTTTTGTATTTTTAGTAGAGACAGGTTTTCACCATGTTGGCCAGGCTGGTCTTGAACTACTGACCTCAAGTGATCTACCCACCTCGGCCTCCCAAAGTGCTGGGATTACAGGAATGAGCCACAGTGCTGGGCACACTTTCTCTTTTTTATTTTTCTGGAGATGGAGTTTTGCTCTTATCACCAGGCTGGAGTACAATGGCGTGATCTCAGCTCACTGCAGCCTCCGTCTCCCAGGTTCAAGTGATTCTCCTGCCTCAGCCTCCCAAGTAGCTGGGATTACAGGCAGCTGCCACCACCCCCAGCTAATTTTTGTATTTTTTCGTAGAGGCAGGGTTTCACCATGTTGGCCAGGCTAGTCTTGAGCTCCTGTCCTCAGGTGATCCACCCGCCTTGGCCTCCCAAAATGCTGGGATTACAGGCGTGAGCCACTGCGCCCGCCCAGTTTCTCTTAAATTAAGCTGATTAGCAGAACGTCAACCCTTTCCCTTCCTCAACTTCCTCATACACATTTGAAGGGGCCTTTTCATTTGGTAAATAGAGTATAAATGTTTTAAAACTGTAGGAATAGGAGATCCCTGACTTACAAACATTCAAGCTGGGAAAGACCAGTATATTGACACATAGATTAGTGGAAGGCTGGAACCCACGTGTGATAGCAAAGGGCTGGCCCACAGCCGGACTAGGGGCTCTTCAGAGCATAGGGTAATGGGTCTGCACAGGGGCTTTGTGCCAGGGGCAGCTCCAGGCCCACAGCTTTGTTGAATCCTGAGTTAGAATAAATTAAATTACATGTTAGACATAAGACCTACACGTAATACGTATACTTAGAGGGCTGGCTGGGAATCCTAACTCTAAGGTATAACAGTAATTAAGGAAGAACTCACTCCAACTTCCAAACAACTCCACTCCAACTTTTGGACATGGCCCATTTGTGAACTGAGTACTCTTTATAATTCTACAAGATTTTCTCTGGGAATCCACCTCAGATCTGTCACCTAAAAACACAAAACTTGTTGGGTTTTAGGGAGACTCACTTAAACTTTCTCTGGGAAAAGGAGTTCCATGGAATTCAGGAAGAGCCGGGCATCCAGGGCTCACAAGTACCTGGCACTCTCTCTATCTCTCTTATGGTTTCTCTGGAAAAACTCTCTTCTGTGTACCCACACACCAGTGGGTTAGTTATGGTTTTGAATAAGTAATACTTGCATGTGATACAGAATTCAAAAGGTCCGCAAAAAGGCAGTCCAGGGAAAAACCTTCCTCCCCCTTTTGTTCCCTTCCTTAGGGGCAGCCACAGTTACCAGGTTGTTATAGCTCCTTCTAGAGAGTCTCTTCCTTACGCTGGCATGTGTGCTATGTACGTTTGCTTTCCTTCTATAACTCAACTAACAGCAAGCTTTGTACACTGTTATGCAAAGAACTTCATGCACATGTCTTTGAGTTTGGTCCATATTGGTACATGAGTTTCTTTATCCCTTTTTTGCAGCTGCATAGTATTCCATTGTGTCAATGGTTTTATTTAACCTGTTGTGTATTGATGGACATTCAGTTTGTTCCCAGTCTTTTACATTTACAAACATGCTGCAGCCAGTGAATAGTCTTGCATATATGCTAGTTCACATATCTGCAGGATCGTGTCCTCAAGTGAGATTGTAAGTATCTTTATATGTCTGTTCTTTTTTCCAGGCCAAAGGATGCCATTCGAGCCCTGAAGAAGCGGCTCAATGGGAACCGGAACTACAGAGAGGTGATGCTGGCATTAACAGTGAGTGCTATTCTCCTTGCGGAGGGAAGTCATCTGGGGAACTCCTTGCTCCTGGCCTTGCCCCCCTCACAGGGCCTTCCCTCCGCCCACTCAGCACAACCTCTGAATGGCTTGGTGCCTGGACCACTGGAGTCCAGCAAAGCCTTCTGGTATTACCTTTGGGTTTTCCTGTCCTCTGAAACAGGGAGTAGTGAGCTTCAGTTTGGTATATGTATACCAGGAGAAGATAAGGTATGTGCAGTGCTGTCAGGTACAGAAGACCAGAGCAGAGGAGCTAAAGGTTTTGGGTGGGTCCCTTTTCTGCCACCAGCCTGCTCTGCGACTGAGACCAACTCCTTCTCTAGATATCAGTTTCCTCTTTATAAAAATGTTGGCCAGGCACGGTGGGTCACACCTGTAATCCCAGCACTTTGGGAGGCCAAAGCAGGATGGTCACAAGGTCAGGAGTTCAAGACCAGCCTGGCCAACATAGTGACACTCCGTCTCTACTAAAACTACAAAAATTAGCCAGGCATGGTGGTGCGTGCCTGTAGTCCCACCTACTCGGGAGTCTGAGACAGGAGAATCACTTGAATCCAGGAGGTGGAGGTTGCAGTGAGCTGAGATTGCACCACTGCACTCCAGCTTGGGCAACAGAGTGAGACTATGTCTTAAAAAAAAAAAAAAAAAAAGGTCCACCTATTGAGTACATGTCCCTGCCCCTGCCTGGGACTGTGCTGAGCTTTTTGGACATTAATGAAGATGTTTACAACCACCATTCAAAAGAGATTTCACTATCCCCCTCATACGGATGAGGAAACTGAGGCTCAGAGAGGTCTGGAGGTTTACTCAGCCTTCACAGCTAGTGAGGTACCGAGCTATGGATTGCCATCATAAAGTGGTCTTTCGCATGGGGTAAAAACTGAAAATAGCTACAAAGACTCTTGAAAAAGTCAGCCAAGTGATTTTTTTCAGGAAGGAACAAACCAGATTTTTGCCCTTACCAAAGCTGTCAGAGAATTTAAAGACGACTTCAGGTGTTATTTCTGTCTTGAGAACTAACAGTTTTTCAGATGTGGCAAAATCTGGGCCACAGTGAGTTCTTAAAATAGAAACTGTAACAGGTCACCAGGTCGACTTCTCTGGGGCTTTGAAATAGTAGGTTATTTTTCCAAAACAACTATGTTTCCTTTTAAAGCAGAGAACCTGTTTGGATTTTTTGCCCAAGCGAAACCCCAAAACTTATTAAAAGAGTTCTGCCAGGGAATTGGGATTTGAATAATAAAGGAGAAAAGACTGGTTGAGAAATAGGGAATTGAAGCTTTTATTTATTTATTTTCTCAGAATTTGAGCCACAGCATCCACTAAACCAGGAGTGATGCCCAAAACGAATGGCTTTCAATAACTCATATCACCAGGGAATTAGCTCTAATATGTCAGGGCATTTTACTGCTATCTAAAACTTCTCCATTTACACACCCAACTTCATGGTAATAGTGTTGGATGAAAATTTTTCTAAAGTGAACTCTGCGTTTACTTGCCTTCCTCTAACAGGGCATGATGGACACTGCTTGACACTTTGACCTTTCCTGTGGGTTAGGTCTTCACTACAAACCCAGCCATGCCTTTGGGAGGCCTGTGAAATGCACAGGGCTGCCGTCCGAGGCCCCATCCTAGCACACTTTGCATGGTCTCGCGTCTGCTGATAGGGCTTCACTTACTCTGTTAGTCTCTTTCAGTCCTCCTGTTTCCTCTGGCCCTTTCCTGACTTCATATCTGTACCCACCAAGATTGTTAATATTTACCCAAAATAAGTTAGTAAGAAGCCCTAAGGGGCTCTCTGCTTGTGTCTTCGTTTGTGGACTTAAACATCATTTCTGATTGCTTAGAGGTCCCTTTTGCTTTCTCTATGGCTTTTGGCTTCATTCTGGAAAATTACCACTGTATGTTTCATGCCTTTCAACCCATAGGGACAAATCTGCCAGGGTCCTATTTGGCAGGGTGGCCTAAAGTGGCTCTTGCCAGCCCAGGGAGGATCTCCTGTATCTCCCGCTGAGATAGGCTTTGGGGCTGCTCTGTGACACGTGCATCTCTGTCCAGGGCACTTCCAAGGCCAGGCTGGAACACACTGACCTTGAGGACTGCTGTGCAGGAGAAACTAAGCATGTATTTCCCTAAAGGCAGGCAGTGGTTCCTGCCCACTGCTGCTCTGAGAGTGGAGTGGAGCCCCAGGCTGCCCCACTCCTCAGACCTATGCCTCTTTTTCCAATTCTATTTCCTACTCACAATTGCAGCCTCGCCTTTCCCACCTGCTTCTCACAAAATAAAGCATACTTCTTCCCATCTGCCTTGACCCCAACACCCCACTGCCTGAGTTGGGAGGAAGGTTTTAGAGAATCCTAGAGAGAAGGGTGCCTGTAAGGCCCTTGAGGGCAGAAAGAACCCCTCTAGTTCATCTCAGTTCCCCCATGGATCACTGCGAGAGAGTGAATGCCAGTTACCTCATGGTTACCAGAATCAGGCACAAGCAGAGACTCAGAAAGGAAAATGCCTCCTTGGCTCAGTAAAACCTATGGTTGCTCAGGGGCCCTGAGGGTGCTAACCTCCAGAGTCTTCCTTGGCAAGCCCACAGGAACCCGGGGCCTCCTAAGGTGCAGCCAGCAGCGAGGCAAGGAACGATTCTGGCTGGCTGCGGAGCTGCCTGGCATGGGATTCCCAGCTTTGGCCTCCTAGGTTAAGTTACATGGTACCTCTGATCCTCCGCTTCCTCATCTCTAAAATGGGATGGTTCCCTCCTTACAGGGTTATTTCAAGGACCAAATGAGGGAACAGTAAATCTAACACGTGTTGCTTGTCATGTGAGGCACTCTCAGCTGATGTGGCTGCTTGGAGGAAAGCTGTGAGGGAGGGATGGCCCTGTGGCCTCAAGGTGGGTAAGGAGACTGGGGCTCCAGAGAAGGCTGATCACAGCTCCTGTGCTCCTGTTGGCACTGACTGACAATTTGTACCTAGATCAATGTCTTCATCTTTCTAAACTGCTTAACTCTAAAACATGGGATATTAAGGTCCACTTAAGGAGAAGTAATTAGTTGTGAGAATTGGATAACATTCCATATGTTATGGAAGGATCTCTCATAGTGCCTGGCATATAGTCGCATTCAGTCAGTGTTCCAGTTATGGAGCTTTCTTTACAGCTGTGATTTGTCCAGGTAAAGCCCAATTGCTTGGACCCAGCCCTGTGGGATGGCTACGGAAGTTAACCAGTGGTTGGATTAGTTTGAGCAAATGAGAATAACTGAGGTAGTCAGAAATGTTCCCTGTTGCTGGTGACATCGTTTTGAGGAGGCATTCCCCAGTTAGCAGACTGTGGCACTGGGGGCTGGTGGCATGGGAAGAGCCAGGTAATCCTATGGATTGCCTCCTTGGCTCAGTAAAACCTATGGTTGCTCAGGGGCCCTGAGGGTGCTAACCTCCAGAGTCTTCCTTGACAAGCCCACAGGAACCCGGGGCCTCCTAAGGTGCAGCCAGCAGCAAGGCAAGGAACGATTCTGGATTGGTTTACAGAGTGCTGGGAAGTTCAGAGAGCTCCTCCCAGTTAGTACCTCCAAATTCCAAGAGGCTACACACCTGTCCTATGGGAGGATAAGAGGCCATCCTCTTCCTCGTGTGTACAGCAGCCTTCTGAATAGTAATCATGTAATCACATAATCATGGTCATCAGTTATTGGGCACCTCCCCTATACAGGATGCTTTGCTAGGTGCATTATTTTATGTATGTATGTATGTATGTATATATGTATGTATGTATGTTTTTGAGATAGAGTTTTGTTCTGTTTCCTGAGCTGGAGTGCAATGGCACGATCTTGGCTCACTGCAACCTCTGCCTCCCAGGTTCAAGCGATTCTCCTGCCTCAACCTCCCAAGTAGCTGGGATTGGCGGCACGTGCCACCAAGCCTGGGTAGTTTTTGTATTTGTAGTAGAGGCAGGGCTTCGCCATGTTGACCAGGCTGGTCTTGAACTCCTGACCTCAGGTGATCTGCCCACCTTGGCCTCTGAAAGTGCTGGGATTACAGGCAGGAGCCACTACGCCTGGCTTATGCTTTAAATGTATTCTTGCTAATCTTTCCAACTGTCTTGCAAAGGAGAGCTCATCATCTCATCATGAGGATGCTGAGGCTCAGAAAGGTCTGTCCTGGGCCATTCAGGGAGAAAGTGGTAGAGCTGAGATTCGAGCCCTCACTGACCATCTGGCCATAACCAGTATGCTGGCTTTTCTGAGCAGCTAAAGCCTGTGTCACTCATTTTCCCAGATAAGGGAGGAGCAGGCAGGGTCTGAATCGAACATGGACATTAAAGTCACCTGGCAGCTGAGGTTCATAAACCATTTGTCAAGAGTGGAAAATCCTTTGTCATTGCCAATTTTGGTTACAGAAGCAGGGTTGACTGGGGGATGTGTGTGCGCATTTGCTTTCTCACATATAAGGGCCAGTAACTCATGAAGCAATTCAAGCTGTCATAGCAGCCTCGTCTTGTGACAGAGCCCATGTCCCATTGGCTAATGCCTCATACCCAGAGGCCCAGAGAGAGGAGTTAAAATGCTAATTTTCAGGGACCGCTCAGTCATTTTGATCCCATTAAAACACTAGCATCCTTCTCATGCAAAACTGGTGCCTCAATTACCAACTAATTGCCTGATTATTGTGCAGGGACAGGAGACTTCAGTCAGTAAGGGGCTGCTGTCATCCCTGGAGAATGGAGTGTGGGAATGCGTGTGCCATGCAGGTTTGACTGTGGAGCAGA
Source organism: Colobus angolensis palliatus (assembly GCF_000951035.1). Taxonomy (NCBI): domain Eukaryota; kingdom Metazoa; phylum Chordata; class Mammalia; order Primates; family Cercopithecidae; genus Colobus; species Colobus angolensis. Next base: position 203,684 of record NW_012116655.1, read on the forward strand.
CGTATCAGAAAGCTGATCTAGGAGCAAGACAGAGGGGGTGGTGGAAACTCAGCTGCGCTCCTCAGTTCCCAGTGTCTTCTCCAGCTCCCACTGGGGTGACCCCTCTCCTTCCCTCCCCACATCAGGTGCTGGAGACATGTGTGAAGAACTGTGGCCACCGCTTCCACATCCTTGTGGCCAACCGAGATTTCATCGACAGTGTTCTGGTGAAAATTATCTCTCCCAAGAACAACCCTCCCACCATTGTACAGGACAAAGTGCTTGCTCTGATCCAGGTAGGTTGGACCCCTTGCCCAATATGTTGGGACACAGTAAGATGAAATCTCTTATTTATGAGTCCTCATGCTCTCCCACCATTTGGAGGAAAAAAAAATGGAGGCTTCTACATTTAAATATTTGGTGCAAAATACTTAAAAAAAATTATCATCCCACTGGAATTAAATTCTAATTGATGGCTCTCCAGCCAGTTGACAGAGCCTTCATGAAGCTTTCTGGGTGCTGTCCCTCTGCTGCCCACAAAGTCAGGTAGGGTGGCCTCAACAGGCCTTTGAGAAAATGTGGAGTAGGAAGAAACATGTTGGAGCTACATGTGGGTTTGGTGAGGTCACAGAGCAGGGGCCAACTCTGGGTCAGACACAGCAAGGTGGGGGACTGGGGATGGTTTTAAGGGATGTGTCACTGAGGAGATGACATTTCTGTTGGACCCTGAAGAATGATGGGGAGTTTGGTGGAAAAGTCAGTGTGAGAGACATCACAGGCAGGGAGAATAGCATGTGCAAAGGCCCAGATGCATCAAAGAGAGCAGCTGGCATATTTGGGTTGTATTTGTTATCACTTGCTCTGTTACGAAATTACCTCAAAATGTAGCTGCAAACAGAAAATGTTCATTATCTCTTAGTTTCTGTGGGCCAGGAATTCAGGAGCAGCTGGCTGGGCAATTCTGGCTTGGAGTCTCTCTTGAAGTTGCATTGTCTGAAGGCTCGACTATAGCTGGAGGTTTCACTTCCACCATGGTGCACCCACGTGGCTGTTGGCAGGAAGCCTCAGTTCCTTGATGACTATTGTCAAGAGACCTGAGTTTATCACCGTGTGGACATCAAGATTAGGTCTTGATGACCTAGCCTTGGAAGTCACATACCATCTTTTCTGTTATGTTCTATTTGTTAGAAGAGAGTCACCAGGCCTAGCCTAAGAGTAGGGGAAATAAACTCCATCTCTTGAAGAAAAGAGGATCAAGGAATTTGTGGACATGTTGTAAAGACCACTATGTGGGGAAGGCGGTGTAATGAAGAATGTTGGGGGCAGGGCTTGGGGCGGGGGGAGCAGGCAGGAGATGGGGCCAGAAGGATGCCCAGAGGCCGGTGGCCATCATGCTGAGGAGCTGTGCTTGGTCCTGTAGGCAGTGGGAAGCCATCGAAGGGCTCTGTGCTGGGGTGTATGCAGACCTGGGTTTTAGACAGAGCACGTGGTGACAGGGCAGAAGGCACGTAAGTCAACAGGCACATCCAGCCTGAGTGATTAGTGCCGTGGCAGAGGCAAGACAAGGGCCTGCGGGAGCCAAGAGGAGAGACCAACCCAGGACTGGGCGTGGAGCTCCAGCAAGGCCACAGGGAGGCAGCCAGGCAGAGGCAGCGGAGAATTCAGGAAGTGGAGTACCAGGGCAGTCCAGGCTCTCAAATGGGTCAGGTGTGCAGCTGGAGAGGAGCCTCTGTCCATTCCCTGTGCTCACTTCTCTCTGCCTGAAACGTCCTTCCCCAGCTTTCAGAGCAGTGACTCCTCCTCATTCACATGTGCCTCGGAGGCCTCCGACTGGTTTTAAGCACACACTCTCTCTGTCTCACATCATCCTTTTTTGTGGTCTTCAAGACTAGCTTTGCTAACATTTCTTTTGTCTGCCTCACTCTTCTTTCCCTAAGAACCCAGGGACATCGTGTCCCCAGGGTCTAGAGCAGTGTAATGTGTAGAGCGGGTGTTCAGTATTTCTTTATAATGAATGAGTGAGTGTAGTTAATTCTGAGGAGCTCTGGGAGGCCTTCCCATGTTTCCCCTAGGGTTGTCCCTCGCCCCCATTCTGCCCACCCAACATCCTTCTTTCTCTCTCTCTCTCTGACACACACCCACGCGCGCGCGCACGCGCGCGCATGTGCACACATGCATGTACTTTACCTTCCCCATATACCCCACCCTACCAGAGCCCTTCCTTCTGGGGCTGCACTCCCCTACCTCAACACCTCCAGAAATTCATGTTAGGAAAACAAATTGTGGCCTGTCTGGGCCCAGAGGGATGGCCGGCCCACCCCATGGCAAGCACAGCTATCACAACGGGTGTGGACTACACTGCCCCTGCTGACTGTGTAGGGACCATGGCTGAGGGCAGACACAGCCTTCTTCACTGACTGTGGCCCACGCCTCTACCCCGAGGATGCCTGTCCTCGCACACCCTGCCCTCACCTCCAAGCTTTCCATTCAGGATCACCCCTCCACACATTCCAGCTCCTCCCAGCTTTCACCCACCCCTGCTGCTAACCTCAGACAGGTGTAGTAATTTATGTGGGCATCTACCACCTTATCTGTAAAATGGAACTTGGGGTTCTTGCCTGTCTGCTCTCAACCCTGAGCCCATGAGATCAGCCCATGGTGTGACGTGACCAGCACCATGTTCTGAGGCCTCCCCCTGCTGGCCTGGCAGTAGCAGTGTGTGCTGGCCACAGGGACCTGAGCAGAATGGGGCCTTGAGATGCCTTGCAAGCTTCTGCCTGACTGGACACAGTTTCCTGATCCAGCTGTGAAAAGCATGGGCTTCAGATAAGGGTGCTACTCCTAGATGGGGGTTGATAACCCAGCTGGAGAGTGTTCTTCCTCTCCGGATTTGCAGTGTTCCTGAAGAGCTCTCGCTTTTGGTAACGGCTGCCCAGCAGAGGACAGCAGGCAGCATTCAGCTGTGGGTGGCTTGGCTTCTGTAACAGGGGGAACCAATAGAATAAACAGAATCCCTAGCCGTTTCTTTTTTTTAATTTTTAATTAAATTATATATACAGGAAATCACACATAAAAGTGTGTACAACTTGATAAATTTTCACAAACTGAACATGTAACCAGCCCCTGCATCTGGAAACAGAATATGACCACACCCAAAACCTCCCACCTTCCGGATGACCACTTGCCTGAGCTCTCACAGCATAGACGAGTCTTCTCTGTTCCTGAACTTCGTCCAGAGTGCTCTGTTGCCTCTGCTGTGTTTGTGGGTGTCACACACATTATTGCCTATGATTCTAGGTCTTTTGTTCCCATTGCTGTACCAAGTCCTATTGTGTGAACACGCTGCAGTTTATTTACCCCTCCCACTGTTAATGGGGACTTGGTGTTTGCAGTGTGGGGCTACTGTGAAAAACGCTGCTATGAGCATCTAGCACTTGACTTTTGTTGAGCATATATATTCCTTTTTAATGGGAATATATTAAGTTGAATATGTGAAAGTGCCATCTTTGTTGGTCAAAAATGGCCAAATATTAGCAATTTCACATGTATCCACCTCATACTGAGGTATGAGGTTGCTGGGTGGTGGGGAATGGCCTCCGTGGGACTCTTGGGTGTTCTCGGTCACCAGCACCCAAGAGTGTTAGTTGCTTCGCATCCTCACCCACACACCTGTTTTCAATCTTCTTCATTAGAGCATGGAGTAGTATTGCATTGGGTCAACCTTTTTTTAGCCCCTTTGAGAAAGAAAGTACTTTTGTTTGCATGTTGAATATACTTTAGAAAACCTTAAGGCTCCCCCAGAGACTCTGACAATTCCCCCAGGAGAGAAAGTGCTGCTCCCACCGTGAGACAAAAATGGGGTTGGAGGTGACAGGTCGCTGGCTGCCTTGCCAGCCTGTGAATAGGTAGCAGCTCTCATATCAATGCGGCTAGGCTTAGAGGAGGTTCAGCTAAGTGTGGGCTGCCAGAGCAGTAACAGACTCCTCTGCACCATCGTGGTGTCAGGATGCTTCTTGGTGCTCTTCAGAGAAGTGGGGCAGGGTCAGTCCTGGCCCTACCCTCAGGGAGCTAGCAGTTTAACTGGAAAAACGAAGGTCTGCAGATGACAGAGGGCAAGGGCCCAGCCAGGAAGGACTTAAACTGGCTTTTGACTCTTTGTAGGTTGGGGGTGGAGTGGGACACAGCCTTAACCTTTCCATTCTGGAAAAGTAGATTGAATGTATTAGCACTTGAAAAGCTTTCAAGGTAAAGGGGCCACACAGACGTGCCTCCCTAATACCTTCTGCCTCTGAGGCATGGTTGGGGGTCCTGGCAGAGGTAGAACCCATGGCTCTGATTACCAGCTGCTGGCCAAAGCCCACTGCCCCTTTGGTTGCCCTGGGGATGGTGGAAGCAGAGCCGCAGCCAGATGGAGGGGAAGGGGGAGGTTGGGCTCCACACTAGCTTTTCCAAAGTCCCCCTGTGCCTATAGGGAAATGGGTGATAGAGCTCATCCGTGCATATCTGCCTGCCCCCAGCCCACCTTCTGATTCCCTTTCAGAGTACCATTCGCAGGCATGGTCAGCCTACCCAGTGGCTTGTTTACCATCAGTAGCACCCTGGCCAACTGCAAAGAGAATCCAGCTGATGACTACCCCTCCTTCCCCCACTGCACTCCTTCCCTTTCCGTATGGGGGCTTTCTGTCTTCTGGCTGCCCTGCAACCATCCGTAGCCACCCTGTCCCCCTCAACCCACCAAAAGCCAGACCCAGCAGCATGGTTCTGGGACCTTTTACCAACAGGTGCGAGGGCTCAGTCGGCTTACCCTCACACAGGGTCTGCCTTTCTGGATGGAGCTGGTCTCCCTGGGAGGATGGGAGGAGAGACACATTGAGAGTGGTGCAGCCTGGTTAGTAGCTTGCTGACACTCACTCCTACCCCCGGGGTACCAAAGACTTCACTTCTGGCAGCTTTTGGCTTCACCCCGACGTTTTCACCTCATGCCTTGGCTAGTGTTTTGGCTTGTGTTCCTTTTTGTTTGCTCACATTAAGTCCCGTTTGTTGAGAAGACAAAAAGGATGCCCCCACTCTATGCCTTCCCAGAGCCTTTCCCTTGAAATTGTTTTCAGGAGCAGAAATGGAGTCATCCTGGCAGAGTCACCTCAGTGTGGTCGTGCCTCCCCGGTCCCCCTCCCCATGCCCCAGCAATAGTCTAAAAATACTTTCTTTCCACTGAAGAAAGTGAGCTGACTGAGGTGGGGATGGGAGTGGGGACAGGAGAAGCTGGAGGTGTGTGTTGTTTGAAGACATCAGAGCCTGGTAGCTGGGCTCTGGCCAGATTCTGTGTGGACAGCAGCTCCCTGGGGACCCTGTCACTGGGAATAGGAAGTCTGGTCTTGGGACATAAGCAGGAGCTGGCAGAAGCTCCCTTCTATCCAAAGGCATCCCAGAGCCCATAGTTTAAATCAGCCATGGTTTATTGGTCTGAAATTTGATGATTCAAAGCTTTGTCAAAACTTTGAGGGATACAGAAATGAATAGGATATGGTTTATGTTTGTGTCTGGTTTTAGTCTGGGGTTTTGTATACAGTCCAAAGGAATGAAGGAGATCTGAATTGATCTCTTTCCTTTTTTCTCCTCATCAGACCTTCCTCTGGGTCTTCCAAGCCCCTAATCTTGTAGCCACAGGCAGGAAAAGAAGGCTTCCAGTGAGCTGGCCACTTGGCCATTAACCAGCTAGCTCCTGTGACAGACCCTCAGAGTGTGCCCACACCACTACATCACTTTGCTTTCTGAAAAGGCAGCTTTAGGGGAGGGTAGCCTGCCCCACCCTCTCTGCTGCTTCCAGGCTTCAGGTTAAGGACTCCAAGAGTGGCCAAACCTCCTGAGGCTTACCACATCTCCCCTAGGGAGTATCCTCAGCTGGGTCAGCCTTCCAGCACCCCTCCTTTGTCACTGTCACTTCAGTCTGTTGACAGCCTAAGTGGCCATCTTTCCTCTGTTCTCTGAAATAGGAAAATAAGGATGCTTAGTAACTGTGAGAACTGAATTCAGTTTAACCTGACAAATGTTGACTGACTGCCTTCTCTGGACAAGGGTGAGAGAGACTCGGTGTCTGCCTTCAACAGGTATCTGGGCCAGGTGCAGTTGGCTCATGTCTGTAACCCCAGTACTTTGGGAGGCCAAGGCGGGTGAATCTCTTGAGTCCAGGAGTTCAAGACCAGCCTAGGCCACATGATGAAACCCCATTTCTACAAAAACTACAAAAATTAGCCAGGCATGGTGGCACGTGCTTGTAGTCCCAGCTACTCTGGAGGCTAAAGTGGGAAGATTGCTTGAGCCTGGAGGCAGAGGTTGCAGTGAGCCAAGATGGCGCCACCATTATACTCCAGCCAAGATGGCGCCACCTATACTCCAGCCAAGACAGGGTCTTTCTCTGTCCCATGCCCAATTATTGAGGCGTGTCCCAAGAAGATGCTAGGGACACACAGCATCTCTGGATGTCTCCCAGCTCTACGTTTTCACATATGAATAGGAGACACCCAGAGATGAAAGATACCCAGAGCTGCATTTCTTCAGAGACGCCCCCGCACCCTGTTTTTACCTCCGTTGGCATCAGAATCCTATTCAATAATCTGCTCTGTTAGCAGCCATCTCATCCAGTCTACACGGAGGTCCCAGATAGGGGTTGGAATTGTGGCAGGTGGGAAGCGGGTACATTAGCCAAGACTACTTGATTGCAAACAACAGATGCCAACTCCAGCTTGCCTAGGCAAAGAGAAGAGTTTGTCATGACAGGGCAGGATCTCCCAGAAGTCCAGGTCACCCAGCCCTGGGAAGGGACAAAAAAGATCAGGAAGGCCTTCCAAATCCTCTCTTGTACATCTGCACCTCTGAGCACTCTAGCTGCTCCTTCTGGAGAACATAGGCAGTCTCTGCTTCCAGTCCTGTGCTGGCACATGGCCCTGGAGTTACAGAGGACAATTCTGCCTACCTAGTGAGAACAACCCAGCTCCTAGTGCTGCTGAGTTCCTGGAAGGAGGAGCATCTGATTGGCCCAAGTTCGGTATGCATTTCCCTCCCACTCCAGCCTGTCTCTGTGAACATGGAAGCAGAGTGCCTTAGAAAGTGGACCCCAAGAAGTATCCTCGAACTGGAGAGAAGAGCCATAGTTCTTTCATCTTTATTCCTGTTATCTCAAATTTGGCTTGGGTAGAGAGCTAGATGAATTGAAAGGAGTCCCTGGAGCTGTTGGTATTCCATGTAGAGGCATGAAGTGGTGCCAGGAAAAACTGCCATGTGTTTTTTCCCCAGCCTCCCACAGTGGGCTGTGAAACTGGTTTTTAGACCCGAAAGTCCACACCCTAAACTAAAATGCTGGGGCATTTTGAGGTTGGAGTCACAGGACTTAGCTGGATTTTGAACCAGGTGACGGCAGCCAGGGCAGCTGGTGGGGGCAGGGCCAGAGGCACTCCCTGTGGGCAACCTACTTTCCAGCTGGACCTTCCAGGCAGGACAGTGCTCTGTGAGGCACCTTCTTTGGTCCTCCTCACAATCCAGAAGGAGTGTTGACCAAGAGGGGCTGTCCTGATCCAGTAGCTTTAAATCCCTGAGCATGCAAATTCAATAAGTGCATCAGGGAAAGCCAGGCTGACAGTACTGTTCCTGGTAAGTGAGATGCATCAGTCATAATTAAGGAGGTTTTTTAGAAACTGACCTTTTAACTTCAAGTGGGTCTGTTGGTTAGAGATAGAGTTTCTGTAGCTGCCTCAGGATTGGTTGTACCACATTGCTGGAGTGATGGAGGCAGTTAAATGTTGTGACAATGACAGACTTGGCAATGGAGTCATGGGCCCAAGAGGCTCTGCCTCCTCCTCTGGGTACGTATGGTGAATGGGACAACATGGGAAGGGCCATTTCTGGGGAACCCTTTGGATATTCTTTTTTTGATACAGTCTGAGACTTCCAAAGAACATAATTTTTTTTGAGACGGAGTCTCGCTCTGTCGCCCAGGTTGGAGTGCAGTGGTGCCATCTCGGCTCACTGCAAACTCCACCTCCCGGGTTCACACCATTCTCCTGCCTCAGCCTCCTGAGTAGCTGGGACTACAGGTGCCCGCCACCACGCCCAGCTAATTTTTTTGTATTTTTAGCAGAGATGGAGTTTCACTGTGTTAGCCAGGATGGTCTTGATCTCCTGACCTCGTGATTCATCCCCCTTGGCCACTCGAAGTGCTGGGATTACAGGCATGAGCCCCTGTGCCCGGCCCAGAATTTTTTTTTAATTTTTAAGTTTCACGAGTCAACAGAAATGATAATCTACTTGAATTTTTGCTGTTTCCTCTCTGTGATATGTTTTCACTGAAGGGAATCTAGTGATCATGTTTTCGTTGGATTTTTTGATTTGGGCACATGTGTGCTGATATTTTTGGCAGCGGACATCATGGAAGAAGCTTGGGTCTGGGAAAAGGACCCCTGGGGGTGAACTCCCCAGTCTGGCCTGGGTCTGGCTCCCAATGGGCTCTTCTTCCCTTGAACCACAGTCATCTCACCTACCAGCAGCAGCGCTATACAGAGCTAGGCTAGACAAGCTCAGCATTAGTTGTCTCTGATCTGAGGAAACCTGTAGTTAGCCTTTATTTCATGTCACACATCAATTTCTCCTTTCCTTTCTGCTCAATTTGTTCCCAGCTCCACCAGTAGAAGCTCTCAGGGCAGAGGTGCTCCTGCACAGAGGGCAGGCACCCTACTGAGCTGACAAGGCTGCACCTTCCCCTCCCTGCAGCTAAACAGCCCCAGCAATTGATTTCCTTGCCATTAGGGAAATGCCTGCTTTTTAGGATGCACCACAGCGCATAGGTGTTATTTCTCTGTCTCTTCTCCAAGGAAATACATGCTAAATTAAGTTTGGTGTTTTTTGTTCACGCTCAGCAGCACCGCTGAAAGCCAGGGTTTCACCAGATGTGTCATGGCAGCAGTTGTGGAAAGAAGGAACAGAATAGGTTTAGCCAGTGCCGTTTGCATGTGCATGTAGGAGAGCATTGGTCTCAGGGAGAGGACCTAGGCCACTTTGGATTTTCAGGTACCACAGCAGCTCTTGACAAATGCTTCCTAACAGGGCTTCTGTTCTCCCAGGCATGGGCTGATGCCTTTCGAAGCAGTCCTGATCTCACCGGCGTTGTGCACATATATGAGGAGCTGAAGAGGAAAGGGGTTGAATTTCCCATGGCAGACTTGGACGCTCTGTCTCCCATACACACACCACAGCGGGTAAGTTTCCAGCTGGCACTTTCTAGAAAGACCTACTGCAGAACGGGTGAGCCAAGCTGCTGCAGCCACCCTTCTGCTGCTGCCTTTGAATTATTCAGCTTGTCATCATGCTTTCTTAAAGCTTGGGGGCATTCCTTTTTAATAACAAGGGGCATGCAGGAGTGAGACAGCTGGTTGACTGGTGATTAAGTGGCAGCAGTGTCTGTGGAAGAATATAATAGAGGGATCAGTTCAGGGTTTACATGGAAATGGCTACTCGGGCGGAGCCATCCTGTGAGGGTCATTAGCACTTCCTTTTCAGAGGCCCCTAGAATCTGGTGTGGGAATCCTGTTGTCCCTCAGAGCACCATAGCACCTCAGAGCATACAGCGGTCTTGATGTCACTCTTGGGGCAAAAAGTAGCTTTCTGTTTTTTCAAGTATACCAAGTCAAATGGATCTAAAATGTATTTTGAGCTGTGAGCATTCAGCATCAATCCAGAACTGATTCTGGATTCAATCCTTGATTCCATCAGCCTTGGGATCAAAGCTCTGGGAAGGTCCCTTTAGGGGCATCCCACCAAAGCTTTTGCAGTGCCAACAGTAAGTCGAGCACCATGGAGGGGGCAGCTTGGCACTTCAGGGTTAAAAACATGTAGGTCATGCCACTCATGGTTTCGCAAGGAAGCTAGTCCCTCTACTGGCTGGGAATCAGCTCCACTCCTAGCCTAGGGGAGAGCCAGGAAAGCACCAGGGTCTGGGAGAGGCACCTCATCCCAGTACACGTCACCTTGCCTGCCCCCATTGCCCATCTCTGAGAAGGACAGCACACCTGTGCACGTCTCTCGTAGGAACACGACTTAATGTGCAAGAGGTCATCTGAGATGCCCAAAGGGTAAGCATGAGGGATTGCCTTTTCTTTTTTTTTTTTTTTTTTTGAGTCGGAGTCTCACTGTCTCGCCCAGGCTGGAGTGCAGTGGCGCGATCTTGGCTCACTGCACACTCCACCTCCCAGGTTCACGCCATTATCCTGCCTCAGCCTCCCGAGTAGCTGGGACTACAGGTGCCTGCCACCACGCCCGGCTAATGTTTTGTATTTTTAGTAGAGACGGGGTTTCATTGTGTTAGCCAGGATGGTCTCGATCTCCTGACCTCGTCATCCGCCCACCTTGGCTTCCCAAAGTGCTGGGATTACAGGCGTGAGCCACCGTGCCCAGCCAAAGGGACTGCCCTTTCTAGAGCTTGTTCTCATCATGATCCCTCCAGACTATGCGGTATGCTTTGTGAAATCAACATAACCTGTTTCACTCTTCTAATAATGACAGAGAGCAGTGTTGTTGTTCCTATAATTACAAAAAACATTTGGTAAATTGCATAATTACTATTTATAGTAGTCTAGTTTTAAAGGCCAAAAAAGTAATTCTTATGGTACGAAGTAAAGATTTGTGATTAGCAAAACTTAATAACCGCCCTCCCTCCACTTGGATCCCGAGGTGGTCTTAATAATAGGAACCATGACCAGAGGGCTCACAGAGCACTCTCAGTGCTGCCTTTTGGAGTTGCTTTCATTGTCTGCCACACACTCCTTGAGAGGTAAGTAGAGGGAGGAGCCATTGGCAGCCCCACTTTCCAGATGGAGAGCCTGGGCTCAGTGGGGTTCTGTGAGCCTCACCCGGGCAGCAGTGGAGCAGGGCCTTGAGCCTTCCATGGGCAGCTTTGGGGAAACGCCGCATGGGGTGGGGTAGGTACCAGGCCCAGCTATGCAGGCAGCCCAGGTAAACAGAGGACTTTGTTGTTGCCATGCCAGAGTGTCCCTGAAGTGGATCCAGCCGCCACCATGCCCAGGTCCCAATCACAGCAGAGGACAAGTGCTGGTTCCTATTCCTCGCCGCCTCCTGCTCCCTACTCCGCACCGCAGGCCCCGGCTCTGAGTGTGACTGGCCCCATCACAGCCAATTCAGAACAGGTACTTGCATACTTCGGGGCCATAGGCAAGCCGGCTGACTATCCTTATTCATCTTTCTGGGAGACACTTACCAAGGCCTCCCAAGCCAGGCATTATGCTGGGTGTCGGGGACACAGAGATGGAAGAGCTCAATCCCCAGGGGAGACAAATGCTGAGGCAGTCATGGTGGAGTGTGGTCAGGCTGTGCTGGGGAGCAGAACCAAGGACTCAGAGTTGTGAGCCCAGGGTTGAGTGGTGCCTGGGAGGCAGTGGGGACCTGACACACAGAGGGTCCTGACACAGGAGTGGGGCTTTGTCATGTGAGACCGCATGCTCAGCAATGACATTGCAAGGCAGAGGTGCAGAGGCGCAGGGCTCTCTCGGAGCAGCAGGTGGCTTGATTGGAGAGCAGACACATATGTAGGGCCCAGATCTGGGAGGAAACCATGGCAGAACGTGAGGCCAAAAGCATAGAAGTGCAGCTGAGTTGTGACAGGCTTGTCTGTCATGCAGAGGCTTAGATCTATGCTATAAAAAAAGTCAGCCATCAGAAGCCTGTGACCTGATCAGTGAGGCCCTCCTGAAGCACAAGAAGCCTGCTTTTATCCCAAACACTCCCCACCTTCCTGGGTTACTTCCTGATAAACTAATGCAGTTTTAACCCCACGCTGGATTTTTTAGATGAATTGGGGAGTGCTCTTTAGAAGAATCCATAGAATTTCAATTACAGTTTGAGAATTGGTCAGACGTGGAAAAAAAAAAAAATCCAATGTTTATATTTACCAAATTCTTATTTACTATTTGCGACAGTATCATGACTGTGGAACCTCACTGAAGCAGAGGGGTCAAGCAGTGTGTGTGTAGGGAGGGCAGTGTTATGTCGTGTTCCTCACACTTCCCTGCTAGCTCTGAGCAGGGAGTAAGACAGGAGGAGGAGTGAACTTGAAGCCCCCAGGGCCTGGGTGTGAGCCCCCTGCTGTGCTGCTCACTGTAGGCTTCAGTCAGGACATTTAACCCCGGTCTCCCATCAGTAGAACAGGTGATCTGTTACCCCACCAGGCAGGTGTGGGCTTGACAGACAGATGGAAAAGGTCCTCATGGTGGCTGCTACCCAAGTGCTGTGGGGAAGGTCTCTGGCTCTTGGCCCTGCTTCTATGGGCAGAACTGTGCCCTTCCTGCTCTGAGGGAAGGCAGAAAATGTTTGAAGTTGGACAGTTACCGAGCCCCTTCACTGACTCACAGTGTGGGAGGTGCTCGGGAAGGCCCTCCTAGTAGCCATAAGATGCTGAGTCTGGAGGATCTGGGCATAGGTAGCACAGGAGCCCTGAGGCCTGTTGCCCCTGGAGAAGCTGAATGCAAGCAGAGATAGGCAGGTCAGCACCCAGCCTGGCCAAGAGGACCCAGGGCTTCAGAGTCCACCGGGTGGCTACCCATAGCCTTCCGGGGCCTTCCTAGCCAGAAACCTCTTCTCTCTACCAAGACTTTGAAGAAAACCCCTGGATCATCCACCAGACAGAGCCAGAGGCTGACAAGAGCCTCTCGGGACCCAGACCATCTCCCTGGTAGACCACTGATTGAGGTCTCCTGTCCCTGTCTCTGTGCTGAGGGTATAAAGCACAACCCAGCTGAGTTCCTGCCCTAAGAAGCTAAGGGTCTGCTGAGCGAGCCCACCCACACGGGAAGGCTGCTACAGCTGCAATCGTGAAAGATGGCACAGCGAGTGGGAACCTGAGGAGGTGGGAGTGGTTGCTTCTACCTCAGAATGGGGTGGGGAGAGTCAGAAAAGGCTTCACTGAGGAGAGGAGTTATCACTTAAGCTGGGTCACAGTGCAGGAAGAATGACATTACAGTTCCTCTCTCTGGACCTTTGAGCAGGAACAAGGGCCGTACGTGTGTAGTAGAGAGCATACCTGCATGCCAGGCGCTACATGGGAACCTCACAGCAGCCTGGTAAGGTGTGGTGTTAGTGCCACCTTTCTGTAGGTGGGGAAACGAAGGCTCAGAGTGGCTCAGTTCCGGCTCTGGATGCTGCTGCTGAGTCTTCCAGGGCTCCCTTCAGTGTCCTGTGCAGTTCGTTACCTCTGTCCAGCGTTGTTTGGTCTCTTGTCACTGAGTGATGGGACCAATAAGCACTTCTATGCAGGTTCTTCTGTGATACTTCACCGTGGGCGAGGAAGGTCCCCGTGGTTTCCACAGATGCTTCGAGGGGGTTGAGGGAGTGAAGGGGCAGATCTGAGGCACAGGATTGAGGGCAAAGGGAGAAAGTGTTGATGTCTCTGTTGCTGGAGAGGAGCCTCGGGCCTTGGTCCAGTCCAGGCTTTGGGATCGCTGATGGGCAGCTTGGATATTTTTCAAGGGGCTATGTTACCATGTAGGGAGCTGGGTGGGGAAGGTGTCTCCCCTGTGGTCTTCCCCTGTTCTTCTCTCATTCTCGCCACAGCAGAAAAGTGCTGTTGACACTGCCCAGCCTCTCAGAGGATCCTAGTGTTTAGATATAAAACTCCTAGGAACAGAGTCTATAACTCAGAGCTTCGTAGAATAGGATCTCAGCTCTGAAGGGATCTCAGAGCTCCTGCCCTCCTGCACTTGGATTTTAAAGAGCAGGAACGGAAGCCCTGAGAGCTTCAGCTTCTACTCAAGTTCCCATGGTGGGAGAGCTGAGACAGAGAGCCAGCTTGGTGCATTCCTGACACTGAGCCCTTCACTACGTGGTACTGCTTTCGTGTCACATTCAGAGAGGCACAACAGACTGTTGGTAGCAGGGCCCATTCAGCTCTCTCAGAGCTGACAGGCAGGCCAGAGGGAGATGAGAAGGTGGCCTCTGCCATTGCGCTCAGAAAGGCGACCCAGATCTCCCAGTGAGAGGGATTGTCACTAGCCTAGGAGCAAGCTGATTCTGATATTGCAAGTGCAGGCTGACTGACCTTTCCTTCCTGCTTTCCTTCCTCGTGGCCCCCACCAGATTGCCAGGCTGCGGAGTGAACTGGACGTCGTCCGAGGAAACACAAAAGTCATGTCTGAGATGTTAACAGAAATGGTCCCTGGACAGGAGGATTCATCTGATCTGGAGTTGCTGCAGGTGAGTCATCTTGCAGAAGCACTTGGCCTGTGGTGGCAGCTCTACCACCGTGCACTGTTGGAGGATCCCACCCGGGGACACAGCGGCGAGGCGAGACGGGTCCAGTGGCCCTGTTGTTGATAGTCCATGTGAGCACACACGCAGCCTTACGTTGCCTACGGACAGGCAGAGGCCAGTACCACTGTCTGTCTTTTTTATATTCCTTAATAATGTTTTTTCCCGATTATAAAATGCCAGTTGCAGAATACATGCTGCCAGAAAGAAAGAGAAAGCACAGAGAAGAAAATAATAACTTTCTTTGACCCAAGCATCCATAAATAACCACTGCAGGTGCTTTGATGTATTTTCTTTCTGACTTTTTTATAGGTTTATTTTCAGTGTAGTTGAGCTTGTACTCTATTTGTGTTTTGGCCCCTCGGCATCATGTTTTGCAGGAGGGCCTGTTCAACCTTGACTGTGCACAGGAGCCCTTCTAGTGGCACCTCACCCCCAAGGTATCCTGAGACTGAGATCAAGTGTGATGCTCTCGTTCTTTTCCTTAACACTGAGGATTACCAGGCATATTGTGGTTGGCCATTGCACACTGGCCTTCCCGCCTCTGGACAGCCCATGGATCTGGGGGCATGGCAGAAAGGGGTCCAGGAGTGGGTGGCCTGCAGCCTACCCCTGAGACCAGGGTCAAGGGCCCTACCTCAGGCCTGTTTCCCAGGGCAGCCAAGTCCAGAGCCAGTACCCAGATCTCCACCACAGCCAGCCTCAGATGACCCTGGCATTTGCAGAAAATGTCGGTGGTACTGCCCTTAGAAGCAGTGACCTTCTGGAGGGTGGAAAAAGGATGCTGTGAACTGCAAGGACCCATACACTTTTCAGCAGGAGGCAAGATGCTTGAGGGAACAGGTCAGGAACCAGACTGACTTGGCAACCTGGCATGAGTGTCTTATGATACACCTGCTGCTGCTGTTGATACTGCTGTTTGTGTCCAGCCCTCCATTGTCAGTCTTGGTCCCCAAGTGCTACACCTTCTACCCTGCTGCTGGCACATGCGTGCCGCCTGTGAAGGCCCTGTCCTGGTCCCAGGTTGCTGCTTATTGTGCCCCCTTCCTACTCCAAAGCCATCAGCTCTTATGGGGCTGAGGGTGGGTGGAGACCTGTTCCAGGCCTAACACAAAGCACAGTCCTAGGGGCACAGAGGTGCATGAACTGTGGTCCCTGCTCCGGAGGAGCCTGCATCTTTTTGCAGGAAACAGACTGGGAAACAACTTGTCTCCATGTAACTACACCAGCCTGCTCTTGAAGCTAAGACAAGTACCCTTGGCCCAGCCCCACTGAGAAGTCCTGAGTGGTTCCCAGACCTCACTCCTGACACACCTGCATCAGACCAGGCTTGCCTCAGCTCAGCAGATGCAGCTGAATATGTGCCGCACTCCAGGGGACCTGGCTTCCCTTGAATGCATTGTCATTGGCCTCCATTCCCAGCCTGCAGGAAGGTTCGGCCAGGCGTTACCCAGATGCACAGGATTCTGAGGTCAGTCCAGAAACCGAGAAGGCCTCTTGAGGCAGCTTTGTGCTGTGTCAGCGTCGGAATTCCTGCTGACAGGGGGGTTTGCTCTGGATAGAGCTGTGCTACTGGCAGCAGGGGGTGTGTTGAACAAAGCCAAGATGCTTCCAGACAGCCAGAGCAGACCCAGACAGCAGGAATACTTTGTGTGTTGGGGGGAGAGGGGGGTTTTGGGTTTTTTTGTTTTTTTTTTTGGTTTTTGGTTTTTCTTTTTTTTTTTTAAACAAGCCCATCAGCCAAGACAAACAGAACCTAATCTCCTGGCGTCAGCTCACAGTTTTCAAAAATAGGTTGCTTCCCATGACGTTTTCCTTCCCTCTGTTTTGTTCCAACTCCAAGCCTCCCAGCCCTCACTGCTATCTTATAAATCAAACAGAAAAAGAATGACTCTGGGTGCCAGTGGGAGGCTGTCCTTCCAGCACATGAGATTCAGGAGCTGGGCAGCACTGTGGGCAGCCGTGAACAGACACAGCCCTCCAGGCTGGTTGGCTGCACGTCTCCGCCATCCTTGACATCTTCCCTCCCCTTCTTCCCCTGGCAGTCAGAAGCCAGCAGGCAGGGTCTCCCAGGGGTCAGAGCCACACTGAACCGCCAGCCTTCCATGTGGAGACATACCACTGTCTGCTTGGAAAGTGCTGGAATCAGAATGTGTCCCCAGGACCCTCCATCAAGCTGGAGGGCAGCCAGAGTGCTCGCGGCAGAGAAGTGCAGAGCTGAGAGTGCTGGCTAGGCCATGGAAACAAACAACCCAGATGTTCCCACCAACAGGAGCTGCTCCCAGTTCAAGTATAAATTGCTGGGGTAGGAGGTGGGGGGAATAGGAAGAGAGGTAATTGGTGGTGTCAGCCCCAGGATGATCATAACTGTGGGCAGGTTATATCCCAGTTGCCTCCTGCACATCACAAAGCACTTTTGGGTGTAGCTTCCTGCAGTAAAGCAAGAGCAGCAGGGAAACTTGGCAGTGTGAGCTATTTGCCTGCGGACTCATGGGTATGTGGCTGGTATTTGAGGAGAGGCTGAGGCCACTCTAGCACCCTGTGCTGTCAGCATAGCTGGAGCCCCTGAGGAGAAGGAAGGCAGGGTGCCCAGGGTGAACACAGCAACTCCTCCTCTTGAGCTATGTGTCAAATTGTCTACTCTCTGAGTTGGGAGAGACCTGCCAGGAAGTTGGTTCAGCTCTACACCTGTGTTCAGATTTCTTCCACAGCATCTTGTCTACTGGGTCTTTCTGCACATCCCCAATGACAGGCTATTCACAGCAGCCCACTTGCTTTCAAATGGACATCTTGGTTAGACTTTGGGCAGCAGCACAGCAGGCATACAAATTACACAGGCCTATGAATTAATGCCTTCCCATCCATCCCCTCCCACTGATGAGCTGGGTGATGCCAGGTAAGTCACCAGCCATCTCCAGGCCCTCTTCTCCTCTCTAGACTGGAGTGATCACTCACACCTTGGCAGTGCCTGGCGCAGGGCTGGGCTTAGGCAAGGCCTCACAAATCCTAGCTTTCATGACTGTTGTTAGAAAGCCTTTCACACATTGATCTAAAATGTGTCTCCCTGTAACCTTGATCCTGATCTGTCTTCTTAGACACTAGAACAAGACTAATTCCTCTTTCACATGGGTATATCCTTAAATATTTGAAGATTGTCATAAGCCGCACCCACTGCCCAGTCTCCACATGGAACAAATGTGGCAGTTGGCAGCCCACCGTGGGGATGGATAGGCAGTTCTTCACAGGAGGCAGACATTATAAAATGGAGAGTTTCCATCAGCTGAAAACCCTGCTGCGTCACTTCTCGTCTGATGGTTAAGCCTATCTTTGTCATCCTGTGCAAGGACCTTTAGGTCTGGGGCCAAAATTCAAGACACTGCGTCTGTCCCTGCTAAAGTGCATGCCCTTACCTACAGAAAGCCTGAGTTCAGTTTTCTGGGATATTTAAAGATTGCGATTCTGTCATCCAGTGCCCTCTGTCTCTCCCAATTTAGCATTTTGAGCTTTGTCTTCAATGAATAACTTTTAATTAATACAATGATGCCAAAAATATATGTTCTTCTGTGGCCATTCATCAGCATCAGATAATAACAGAGGCCTCCTCCTCGTTTCTCCAAGTAGCAGATGGCGTATCTCCTCTTGCTTCTTGCATCTCATTTCAATAAAGACAGAATGGCCAAGGCCATTTTCTCTAGAGAAATCTAGTTTATTCTACATGTTTAGCTTCATTATTCCCCTTTCTCATCAACAAAGACTTTCTTCTCCCTCCCATCTTTGCAGCAACAGAAAACAGATCTTCAGGACCTTGTTCCCTGTTCCTTCAAACTTGTGGAGAGCTCAGAGAAAATCCATAAAGATGATTAAAAGACTGTTGCGTGAGGTAGGGATGAGAATGTCCCTTGAAGAAAAGATAAAGGCATTGGGATTAATTAGATAGAAAAGAGAGGATATTTACCAAGGTGTTCTAATAGATGGAGGGCTTTTGTACAAGTGACCAGCTGTTCTTCCCTCTGTTGAGGACCAGAAATAGAAGAAGGCCAAAGCTGAAGTCATCAATGTTTAGGAAGTTCCTGTCCTGGCAGTTGCATAGTGGAAAGGGTGACCTGAGCAAGCAGTAGGCTCTCGGTTGTCTTAGGCCCAAAGAGAATCACTCTGTTTGAGTGATTTGGAGGTGGAGGAAGCAGAGGAAAGTCTCCCAAGTGAGCCTGCTGAGGGTCTGGCTGTGATGACACCACGGAGGACATGCAGGTGGTCAGCTGGCAACTGTGGTAGCAAAAGTCTTAACATCTGGCCCTCCTCTCACCTTCTGTCCTTTTTTTCCTTCCTTTTTTTTTTTTTTTTTTTTTTTGAGAAGGAGTCTCGCTTTGTCACTGACGCTGGAGTGCAGTGCCATAATCTTGGCTTACTGCAACCTCCGCCTCCCGGGTTCAAGTGATTCTCCCGCTTCAGCCTCCCAAGTAGCTGAGATTACAGGCACCTGCCATCATGCCCGGCTAATTTTTGTATTTTTAGTAGAAACGGGGTTTCACCATGTTGGCCAGGCTGGTCTTGAACTCCTGACCTCAGGTGATCCACCAGCCTCAGCCTCCCAGAGCGCTGAGATTACAGGTGTGAGCCACTGCACACGGCCTTTTCTTCCTTTTTGAAACAGATGTAAAAGACTGAAGTCAAGAGATGGTAAAGCTTTCTCTGTGCAGAGACCCCTGGAAATCCCTGATGTGGAAGCCCCAAGTCATAGTCTCTGGGCCTGTCTTTAGCATAGCTCTTTGGAAAGCCATTGGGATGCTTCTCCAGGATTGGAGCATAGAGGCCCTGCCTGTGGGGTTGGGAGCTGTCTAACCCACCACCCCAGTGGGAAGGCTGTGGGGAAGAGGCAGCAAACACAAGGCCGGAGCAGACGTTCCTGGTGCTGACTATTGATGAAATCACTGCATTCTGTGCCCTTGGGGCTCATTCTTCCTCCAAGCCGAGGTCACAATGTTAGAGCCTCAGAAATCATCTAATACTTTCCAAACTTTTAAAAAAAGTAATGGAGGCCAGGCACAGTGACTCACACCTGTAATCCCAGCACTTTGGGAGGCTGAGGCAGGTGGATCACTTGAGGTCAGGAGTTCGAGACCAGCCTGGCCAACATGATGAAACTCCATCTCTACTAAAAATACAAAAATTAGCCGGGCATGGTGGCAGATGCCTGTAATCCCAGCTACTCGGGAGGCTGAGGCAGGAGAATTGCTTGAACCCGGGAGGCAGAGGTTGCAGTGAGCTGAGATCGTGCCATTGTACTCCAGCCTGGGGGACGACTCCATCTCAAAAACAAAACAAAACAAAACAAAAAACAATCAATATTAACTAGGTCAAGGAGGGCAGATAGGTTTCAGCTCACTGGCTTCTTGGAACACAGGTTTGAGGAGGATGCTGAAGCCACATCAGGGCTTAGAAAAGTCTGTGATTAATTGTCGATATGTACAGAGGGCTTGGAAACAGGAGGTAGCAGCACTGAAATATTTGCTCTCCTTGAACTGTACCATCAGCCTAAAGCAGTCCATTGTCTGGAACTTAAAAGAAACTCACCACTTTCTACTTTCCACAGTTCATTTAGTTTGTACATTCAAAGTGTGTATATGACTCTAGCACATTGGTTATACTGAATGATACCAGTTTATAACAAATGAAATTATAACATTGAAAGAATAAGCATGACCCTCAAAATTCTTTCCTCTGTCTTGGTTTTCTGCTTCCTTTTAAAAAAATATTTCTCTGTCTACCTTCCTTTCATTTGACTTGAGTTAAACTTCTAGTGGCTATCAGTTGCTGTAATTCTAGCTTCTCAATATTTCATATATTTGTAGCCACTCTTTCTGTATCGGAGCAGATGTCTCTGCCTTCAGTCCGTCCAGCATACATGACAGCCAGATTTAATACTTAAAATTTGAATTGTCATGCCTGTAATTCCAGCATTTTGGGAGGCCAAGGCGGGTGGATCACCTGAAGTCAGGAGTTCGAGACCAGCCTAGCCAATATGGCAAAACCCCATCTCTACTAAAAATTGCAGTGAGCAGAGATCGTGCCACTTCACTCCAGCCTGGGCAACAGAGCAAGACTCCGTCTCAAAAAATAAATAAATAAATAAAGTGATGGAACCTTTTCCTCCACAAATAAAAGTTTACAGTGAATGGCAACGTTTGAAATCGAGAAAAGCAGAGCAGCCCCAGCTGCCCTGGCCCCGTGCCATGGAGGCTGCTGCAGCACGTCAGTGGCCCTCTGCAGAAGAACTTCCTCATGAATGCAGCCCCCTTGTTTTACACAGGGAGAAGCAGGCCTGCAGAGGACTGGAGACTTGGAGAGTGTATCCAGTCACGGGCTACTTGCTGCCTACAGCTTGGTCCCCAGCACCCAGCTGGGGCTAGGGCTCTTGTGGGAGAGACTGACATCAACCCTTGCTCCCTTCCATCAGGCCGCCGGTGCTTGGAGTATTTGTAGCCATGTTTCTGAGACACTTCCTACTGTCTACTGAGGAATCTGGTTTGGTTCTCCTCTAAATCCAGTGAACCACCCACGAGGCCTACTCTTTGTTTTGGGGCTTCTGCTGTGTGGAGTGCAGATGGGGGCTGGTCACCCCTTGCTGGAGGTTTTTCTAGGGGGGCTCTGATGACAGACTGGAGTGTGTTGAATGCTGTGGGAGTCTTGAAGAGGGTGGGATGGTGGGGGATCCCCAGAAAACACTGTATGTGAACGGGAAGATGAATAAATGGGAAGTATGTGTTAAAACTGGCACTGTAAAATGTTAATGGTACAATCTAGGTGACAGGCATATGGTGTCTGTCCACTGTAAAATTCTTCCTGTTTTGCTGTATGTTTGAATATTTTTGTGACAAAATCCTGAGGTGGGGAAACATCCTGAGGCCTTGAAGGATGAGTATGAGTTTGTTTGATGGAAAAGGAAATAAGGGACATTGTAGGTAGATGGCCAACTTCTCAGGAGCCCTTGAGCAATGTGGCAAGTGCCTGAGGCCACCTATATCCTGGAAAGTCTGAGGTGTGTTTGAAGATGGCCTATGGGCCTTGGGTGCTGATGCCCCAGTCTTCTGGAGGGTAACTTGGATCTATTTCCCACAACATGCTCCCACACTCCCCTGGCTTGCAGACGCTGTGCCTTGTGATTGGCCTGCAGCTTGAAGGAGAAGTGATTGACTTTTTCTTTCTCCGTCCCTAACCAAGGACAGCCAGGGCTTGCTGCTAGGCCACAAACCCCAGCGGCCATACTTTCTTGTAATGGGCCTGTTTGCAGGAGGGGGTGAGTCCTGAGCTAGGACTTGAGATCCTTTTGCTCATCAGAGATTTTCCGCAAACACCTGGAGTGCTAGAGCAAGGAGGAGCTCAGCAGTGCCTGGCCCAGTCCTCATGTGTGTTGGCACGTCCGCATCCCTGGGGAGGAGACCCACACGGTGGCCTGGAATAGTCCATGGCAGAGCAGAGAGGCAGAAGTTTGTTTGACCTCTTTTCTCTGTCCTACTGCCCAGCCTGTCTTTTCCATCCTGCACAGTTTTGCCAGGTCTTCCTCTGGTACTTCTTCCAAAGTGCGGGGTAAATATGCTGCCCAAGTGTTGGCCACTTATCCTTTTTTTCTTTTAGGAAGCAGGGGGCCGGGCGCGGTGGCTCAAGCCTGTAATCCCAGCACTTTGGGAGGC
>NW_012116655.1:225704-233285 GCF_000951035.1 Colobus angolensis palliatus
CCTATAGTCCCAGCTACTCGGGAGGCTGAGGCAGGAGAATTGCTTGAACCCGGGAGGCAGAGGTTGCAGTGAGCTGAGATCGTGCCATTGTACTCCAGCCTGGGGGACGACTCCATCTCAAAAACAAAACAAAACAAAACAAAAAACAATCAATATTAACTAGGTCAAGGAGGGCAGATAGGTTTCAGCTCACTGGCTTCTTGGAACACAGGTTTGAGGAGGATGCTGAAGCCACATCAGGGCTTAGAAAAGTCTGTGATTAATTGTCGATATGTACAGAGGGCTTGGAAACAGGAGGTAGCAGCACTGAAATATTTGCTCTCCTTGAACTGTACCATCAGCCTAAAGCAGTCCATTGTCTGGAACTTAAAAGAAACTCACCACTTTCTACTTTCCACAGTTCATTTAGTTTGTACATTCAAAGTGTGTATATGACTCTAGCACATTGGTTATACTGAATGATACCAGTTTATAACAAATGAAATTATAACATTGAAAGAATAAGCATGACCCTCAAAATTCTTTCCTCTGTCTTGGTTTTCTGCTTCCTTTTAAAAAAATATTTCTCTGTCTACCTTCCTTTCATTTGACTTGAGTTAAACTTCTAGTGGCTATCAGTTGCTGTAATTCTAGCTTCTCAATATTTCATATATTTGTAGCCACTCTTTCTGTATCGGAGCAGATGTCTCTGCCTTCAGTCCGTCCAGCATACATGACAGCCAGATTTAATACTTAAAATTTGAATTGTCATGCCTGTAATTCCAGCATTTTGGGAGGCCAAGGCGGGTGGATCACCTGAAGTCAGGAGTTCGAGACCAGCCTAGCCAATATGGCAAAACCCCATCTCTACTAAAAATTGCAGTGAGCAGAGATCGTGCCACTTCACTCCAGCCTGGGCAACAGAGCAAGATGCCATCTCAAAAAAAAAAAAAAAAAAAAAAAAAAAAACAAAAAAGGAAGCAGGGGAGGATGGTCTGTCAAAGTTAACCTAAATCTATGCTCCCCTGTCAGCCCTGAACAGATGCTCACTGCGTTTTAACAATTTATTAGAAATATTATGATTATTTTAATTGTTCACTTCTGTCCTGGCTGTTGGAATCCTTCACGTGATCTAATGTGATTGCTTCTTTCGTAAGTTTGAACATTTTTATTTTGTTTTTGTTTGTTTTAATGTTAAGGGCCTGGCTTGGTTTATCAGCATCACTCCTGAGCATGCTTCATTCTGTAATGAGTGTTTGCCCTGCGTTGTTGGTTTTCCTGTGTACAGTAATTGTGACTGGGTTTTGACCTGTGAGTGTCCATTGGCGCCTGTGGCCATTATTGCCTGGCAATCCAGACCACATCTGGCAGGCCTCGAGGCCCAGGCGGCTTCTTGAGAGCCCCTCTCCTGCCTGGCCTGGGGACATGAGCCATTCACAACAGAAGAGAGTGGACATTTTGTGGAGTTTTCTCTTTACTAGATAGCAGTGTCCCCTGCAATTAAGATCCAGTATTCACCTCTTCTTATTAATTCTAGCACTTATCTGTATGTTTATAAGTGCTTACTGCTGGTTCAGTGGGGCCTGGGATGAGTCCTAGAGAGAGAAAATTAGATCCTGGATGAACAAAAATTCCCGATTCTCTGAGTGAAGAGTGCTGAGAAGACTGAGTGTATGTGGATAACTGAGCTGGTGGTTTGTGGGGACAACAGTTCAGAATACTTTATTTTTTATTTTTATTTTTTGGAGACAGGGTCTTACTCTGTTCCCCAGGCTGGAGTGCAGTGGTGCAGTCTCGGCTCACTGTAGCCTCTGCCTCCTGGGTTCAAGCAATTCTCCCACCTCAGCCTCCTGAATAGCTGGGATTACAGGTGCACGCCACTGTGCCCAGCTAATTTTTGATTTTTTCGTAGAGATGGGGTTTTACCATGTTGGCCAGGCTAGTCTCAAACTCCTGACCTCAAGTGATCCGCCTCCCTCGGCCTCCCAAAGTGCTGAGATTACAGGCATGAGCCACCGCACCAGCCTCTGAATACTTTAGAGTCATTAGTTCTCTCAGAAGTACTTGGGGAGTGCCTCCCATGTGTCAGTCATGGGTACCAGGGAAATGCCTTCTCTGCCCTCAAGGAGCTTCAGTCTAGAGGGGAAGGCACATAAGACGCCCAGCCCCTGTGTGAGTGCTGTGTTGCAGGATACCAGGGACATGCAGGGGGGATGCCTTTCATTCCCCGCTTGGCTTGATTGACCACCTGCATGATGTGTTCAGCAGATGATTACTGGGCTTTTTCACTGTGTGACTCAGTGCAGGGCTTGAGGGCATCCTTGAGTGGATAAATGGCAACACCTCCTCGAGTTTATGATGTGGTAGGAAGGAAGACCCTCTAGCCAAGCTAGCCAGATTATGAGACAATGTGAGGAACTAAAGAGAGATTACCATGTCTCCTGTGAATAAATCAGTTACTTCTACCAGAAACGGTTTCAAAATGAAGTTGTTTTGAAGCTGAGCTGTGAGAACGAGGGACTTATCTTTCATGTCTTATCCTCTTAACTCACTGGCACCCTCCAGTGCCCAGGTAGGTGGGGACAGCATCTCCCTCTGCTTTAACCCTGTATGGCACACTGGGACTTGGCGCTTTGGTCACAGGCAGTTCCTGTAGTCAGGGATGCTTGGGGGCCAGCCTGGCAGGGTTGCCAGCTCCCTCCTCTGTAGCATACTCAGTCTGGCATCGAGATGGCAAGGGGCCTGGCAGGAATTGAGGGAGCTCTATAAGCAAATTTGAACAAGGGCATCAGTAAGTCTGCTGTTCTGGAACAGGGAAGGTTCATGGAAGCCAGGCCATAAAGTGCTAAGGCTCTGTCATCAGGTGGATGTTGCTTCTAAGGGTAGAGAGGGCTCCAGTGGCAACTGGGGTGTGCAAATGTCCTCTTTTGGGCAGCCAGGGAGCTGTCTGGGCTTCTGAGGCCTCGGCAAAGTGGCAGACATGCCACCAAAATATACCTAATGCAGTCATAAAATACACTCCTGCTATTGCTGGGAGTGTAAGTAAACTGATGTCATCTTTCTGGAGTGCCTTTTACTATTACTAATTGATGTTATAAATGACCATACCCTTTCACCTAGAAATTTCCCTCCTAAGGAACTCCTACGGAAGTGCTTGCCCAAGTGCATATGCATGTTTGTGTACAGGTGTTCATTGCTGCATTATTTGGGTTGGCCACAGAAAGAGAGACCACAACCTAAATGTCCAACAATAGAAGAATGGCGAGATACATTGTGAAACACACAAAGGAATGAGGCAGTCTGTACCAAGTGTTGGGGAACGGTGTCTGGAATATTTTGTTGAGAAAAAGCAATCTGCAAAGAATCACATTTTAATATTTTTTAATGATTTGTACAAGCATGTACTTTTATACATACAACATTATGTCCGTCTGGACATTTGTCTGCTGAAAAAGTACTTGCTTCCTCTGGGGAAGGACGGGCAGACAGTGAAGAGGGAACTTCTACTTTGAATTCGGCACATGTCTGGTTTTATGGACAAGCATGTACTCATTTTGTGACTTTTAAGAATCAGTACAAATTTTTTCAAAGGAAATAGAATGTGACAAAAAGCACATCCAGCAGGCTACCCAGAGGTGCATGTGTTCCCTAGGAGCTGAACAGGACCTGCCGGGCCATGCAGCAGCGCATCGTGGAGCTCATCTCCCGCGTGTCCAACGAGGAGGTCACCGAGGAGCTGCTGCATGTGAACGATGACCTCAACAATGTCTTCCTTCGATATGAGAGGTGGGAGCCGGATTTCTTTTTTTTTTTTTCCCCTCCTTGAAAAGATTGTTGCCATAACAGAGGGATTTCTTTCATAAACAAAGGAAAGAGAGGGAGAGGGAGAGAGATTAGAGTTGGAAAATACTCATCAGAGATGCTAATTTGTTCCTGGCTGACAGGGAAAATGCTTCTTGTCCTCCTGGGAACCGAGCAGCAGAAGCAGCAGGAAGTTGACGTGCAGAATTAGGCTCTGCCCTTTGTAAGCCCCAGGCTGCTCTGCCTTTCCCCACTGCCCTGCCACCCCCAGCCCCAGGGAGGGGTAGCACTTGGGGGGCTCTGGGTCCCAGAGCTTCTGCACCTGCTCCTTTGATGATCCTTTGAATTTGAAAAGGATTAAAGGGGAAAAAAAGTCTCTACTAAGAAAAAGGATTTCCTCTTTCCCATCTTAAAAAAAAAAAAAAGAAAGAAAGGAAAAAAGCTTTTCCCTTTGCAAATGTCAGTGTTATCTAGAGCATTCAGGGGAAGCAGGCGGGTGTAAGTGCCGGAATGCTGCTGCTTAGGGAAGCGTGCACACATTCATTTCAGTTCTTTCTGCAGCCAAATCATTTTTGGGTTTGAGATAACAAACCTGCACATTCTTTCTTATTTCCAAAGCCTTCCTTCAGGACAAAGTCCAAAATGTCTTATTTAGACCTAGTTTTAAATAGGAGGAATAATGGCAAGTACAGTTCCCATCTCATCACCTGATGGGAGCACACTGGGCTTTCATGAAGGACTCAGCATAAGGACCAGAAAGGACCATGATCAGGCCAGCCGTTTTCCCTTAAAGATGAGGCTTGAGAGGACAGGACAGTGGCTTGAGTCTCCTGCAGACCTGAGGTCCTGGTCCCCTCTGCCAACCAGCTGCCTCACACCCTACTGCTGGATTCATCAGGAGGACAAGGATCTGGCGTCAGGTAGAGTCAGAGGGACAGACGCTTGCATTTGCATTACCCTTTGGGGGCCTAAAGAGTGGTTTTGTTGTGGCCGTCAGAGCCTGGGGCCTTGTCTCATCCTTTGACGATGGAAGCACACACCAGTGGCTCTGTGCCCGCCTGACGGGCGAAGAAACCTCCGCAGTAAGTGGGGGGGTCCCCGGGACCCCCAGTGCATCAGTTGAAGAACAGGAGCAGATCTGAGGGGACTTGACTCCCAGCCGGAGGCCCCTTTGTCTTGCCATATGGTTCCAGTTTCTCCATGGTAAATGGGCTTGCATTTAACCTGTTAAATCTATTTAAGCCCTGCTAGAAAGCATAACAGGAGCTAACTAATGTGGGTATTTTCACCCAACAGTCCCCCAGTCCCAGCATGAGAAAGAATTCAGAGGCAAAGCCGGGGCTGGTGGCTGGAAGTGCTATCCTGGTTAGAGTGTCTTTGATGATAGTCATTGTTCATTGAAGATGAGTGTGGGAAAGTTACCCCAGGATTAAAATTGTTTCAGATGTATTACTATTCCTGTTCTCCTTGTAGACCACTGTTGAAAAAACACACAAGTCTTTTTTAAAACCACAGTAGACACTCACTGCCTACCCAGAGCATTCCTCCTGGGGATCCCTTGTCACCAGATGCTGACCCCAGCAAGTTGGGAGACAGATGTGGAGCAGCATAACTCACTAAAGCTGGGTGTCTAAGGCTCCAGCTGGAAAGTCTTAGCTACCGCTGCCCGTGACATTTGGAGTTTTTAAATACGATGCAAAACGTAATCTGTTCTGCCCCACCCCAACACACACCTCATAACTACTATTCCATTCCCCACCTGATAGAAGGATGACCTGGCCTTCGACAGTTGCTCAAAGCCAAGTCCCCCTGCACTGCCCGACTGGGTGCGGAAGACACTCACTCCACCCTCCTAGCAGTCCTTCGATGACTGGCCCAGGCATCTCTGTAGCAGCTACTGGCGAGCATTTCCCCAGGCGGTAGTCAGGGCCATGCATCTACCTTCCTCCTACTGGTGCCCACCCTATGCGTGCCCCACCCCCTTTCCCCAGAGATTGAGTTGGGAGCATGTTAGGAACACTAGCTGGGCGCTTCTCAACACAGCCCTATGGAGTAGGGAGTCTGCAGCTACTGCCTGGCATTGTAAACACTGGAGAGCTCTAAGGTAGGGTGGTTAAGCCACCCTCCCTCTAGGGACAAGAGGAGCTCTCTGGGCCCAGGTGTGTGAGGAGAGGCTAGGGACACTCGCAATGACCTCCATGATGGGCCAGCCACCACCCCTTTCTGATGCCCATTCAGGGTGCTGAGTGAGAGGCTGATCCTCTCAGAGGGAGCCACACACACAGAGGAAGCCGTGGCAGAGTTGATACATGGTTTCACTCCCTAGCCCCCAACTGGGACTGGCTGGTCTTGGTCCCAGGGGTTCTTCACAGGACTAGTGAGCACCCCACAGGGCCATATCACAGGCATCCTCTCTCCTTACTTCTGCTTTCCCTTCCCCCCGTTAGGTTTGAACGATACAGGTCTGGCCGATCAGTTCAAAATGCCAGTAATGGGGTAAGTATTCCTTCAGAATCCTCTCATCTCCTGAGGCCAGACCTACCCCTCCACGTTTTGGAGGCTGGAGAGACCTCCAGTTTTTCTAACTGGGGTTGAAATATTTGGGAAATTGAAGAGCAAGTTTTGGTTGATGGGACACTAGGGCAGAGCTAGCAGGCACCCCTGAGGGAGGGTGGCAAGGAAGCCCTAAGTCTGTAGCTCCCAGGACAGTCACTGTTGACTCAGCAACCCCCCTTCTACTGGGGAGGGGGAGGAGGCAGTGGGCAGGGCTCACTGACATCAAGGGCCACCATGGACCCGGAAGGCAGATGGGGAAAGTGACCTTGCTTCTGTACTAGAGCAGTGCTGATGCTTTTCTTCTCAGAACCCTGCACAGTTGCCTTGCTAGCTTCTACCTCAGAGCCTGACTCCAGGGTCCTGGGGCTCATGGCCAATCTCACATTCTGACAGGTACTGAATGAAGTGACTGAAGACAACTTAATAGACCTGGGGCCAGGGTCTCCAGCCGTGGTGAGCCCGATGGTGGGGAACACAGCGCCCCCATCTTCCCTCTCCTCCCAGCTTGCAGGCTTGGGTGAGTGTCTCATAGGGACAAAAGGGCCTACCTGCTTCCTACCACTGGCCTCCCTTGCAGGCCACCTCTCTTTCTTTCTTGGAAGACCCAAAGAGAGTCTTTTGGGAAATACATGTGAAAGTGTATTCCTGAGTCCTAGCCAGCTGAGCCACCTTACCTTAAATTCATACCTTTTTTTCCCCTGAATTTGAAGTTTAAAATCTGTGTTGGAAAGCAGGGATGGGGGAAATTCCAAGGAATTAAAGAAAGGTCACGACTGGGTGTGGTGGCTCATACCTGTAATCCCAGCACTATGGGAGGCCGAGGTGGGTGGATCACCTGAGGTCAGGAGTTTGAGACCAGCCTGACCAACATGGAGAAACCAGTCTCTAGTAAAAATACAAAAATTAGCTGGGCATGGTGAGTGCCTGCAATCCCAACTACTTGGAAGGCTGAGGCAGGAGAATTGCTTGAGCCTGGGAGGTGGAGGTTGCAGTGAGCTGAGATCGCGTCATTGTACTCCAGCCTGGGCGACAGAGCAAGACACTGTCTCAAAAAAAAAAAAAAGAAAAGAAAAGAAAGGTCACCTGCCATGTTTTATATGGAACATTCTCTATGATTGAAGTAATTTCCTTTGCAGTATTAACTAGGTCAAGGCCAGGCTTGTAATCCCAGTATTTTGGGAGGCTGAGGTTGGTGGGGCACTTGAGGCCAGGAGTACCAGACCAGCTTGGCCAAAATGGTGAAAC
>NW_012116655.1:235170-239510 GCF_000951035.1 Colobus angolensis palliatus
CGGAGCTTGCCGTGAGCTGAGATCCGGCCACTGCACTCCAGCCTGGGCGACAGAGCGAGACTCCGTCTCAAAAAAAAAAAAAAAAAAAAAAAAAAGTCTAGTGTCTTCCCACCCACTCCTTTACCTGGCATTTGAGGTATTACCAGCCACTTCCTCCACAAATCTCTTCCTGCGAGCACTGTTCACGTCACACAACCTGGCCTCCAAACCCTGTCCCTTTGTGTCTGCCTTTCCCGTTCTCCCCATAGCATCCTCCCCCTTATCCTTACAGACCCCCTCTTTGTTGGTTTTGAGTCTTTCCTGATGTCTCAAGCCAAGCACTGCTGTGGCTTATCTCTCACCCACTCTGAACTTCTTGAAGCTGAGGACCATAGCAGATTCAATTTGGTCTACTCAAGATCTAGCTCTGAACATGGTGGGTGCCTAAGAAATATTTGCTGAATAAATAGATGTCCCAGGTCCTTGGACATTGTGATTGAGTTAATGAGGAGCCCAAACGAGAAGGGCATTATGGAAAATCTGCAGGTGCACTGGTGCCAGTCCCTGCCTTGTCACCCCAGCAGTCTCCCTTTTGTTATGACCCTTTCGCCTCCTTGAGCAGTTTGGAGGGGGGCAGTGGGTGTCCCGTCCCCCATCTGGCCCACCCTGGCTCCTCCGGCATGTGGTGCACTGGGTAAAGTACCAAGGAAAAGTCCCGCCCTACCCTCCCCGTGAACCCTAAACCTGCCTGGCTGGCGTCCTAGCTCGCAGGCCCTTCATCAGATCTACAATCTACATTTTGTTCTCATCTGCCACCCATTTGTTTTGTTGCCACAGACTTGGGGACAGAGAGCGTCAGTGGCACCCTCAGTTCACTCCAGCAATGTAATCCCCGTGACAGCTTTGACATGTTTGCCCAGACGAGAGGAAACTCCTTGGCTGAGCAACGCAAGACGTATGTGGGGCCCCTTCTAGTGGCTTTCTAAAGCTATTGGGGGGATTGACCCATGCCTAGTCACAGGCCAGCACAAAAAGTCATTTATTTACCATGTCTAGGACTGCCAGGAACTTTAAAGCATGGCTCTAAGGACTCGGCATTAGATGTAGATACTGAATAAACACCAACTGCCCACTGCCCCTCCTAAACACAAACTCTCCTGCCCTTGGGGTTGATTGGAGTATGATTTCTCCTGTCAGTTGTAAAAGACCGCTTTTCTCTTTCTTCCCTATGCTGCTGCTGCTGCAGACACCACCCTGCCTGGCCCCTCATCCACAGGAGAAGCTTGGAAGCAGGAGGGTGCAGCCATGCAGGGTGAACCCATTCCTTACAGCAAGATTTTCCTGACTAAAATAAGTGGTCAGGGCAGAGGCTCCTCTGATAGCAGCTCTGGCTAGGATGAGCCATCTGGAATTCGGGGAGTTGATTCCAAAAGAGAGAATCCCCTGTATCTCAGGGAGGCGCTGTACATGTTTCGAGCTTTCTGTTCAGCCTAAAGGCGGGTGAGACACACTTTTTCCCACTTTTCCCAGGGACCCAGCATCTTGGTGCACTCAGCGGGGTAAGCAGAAACCCAAGGTCCCATGTACCCTTCACCAGCGAAAGTTGCTTGTAAAACAGATGTAGCTAAAGGAGTCAGGGAGTGGAGGAAGACCTCCCCTAATCAATGACAGTCCCAGGTCCCAGAGACTACCTTCCCTGTCAAATGCCACTGAGGCTGCTGCTTTTAAAATAAGAATTAATGTTACTTTATGTCCCCTTTGAGGAGTATTAGGGCACTTTGGACACCCTGACGTTGAGCTTCAGAGATGCTCAGTGTTGTTACTCAAGACAGGGATATTTAGATGCACAAAATCTAAGATCACAGAGATTAGTGGCTCAGCCTGAGCTAGGACCCAGGCCTCCTAGCGTCCACCGCAGGGAGACAGACAACATGAGCCCTTAGCCTCTGCTCAATGTCAAGGTCCCAGGAAATGTTTTTCCAAGGACATCTGAGGAAGGACCATAGGACAGAAGTGATTACAAGCCACTACCCCATCCCTCCATGACCACTGGAGGAAAATTAACTCTGCTTGTGCTGCTTCTTCATCTCCAGGGTAACCTATGAGGATCCTCAGGCTGTCGGAGGACTTGCTTCTGCCCTAGACAGTCGAAAACAGAGCTCAGAAGGGGTAGGTCTTTAACCCCGTTTTTTTGCCTGGAGTCTTCTGGAGGGAAAGCCAGGTGGTTTGGCAAAGCCTGGCTTGCACAGGGGGCAGATACACCCCAGGGGAGAGACCCGTGGAACCCAGGTAGTACCTCGTTGAGTCTTCACCTCACCCCGTGAGATGATGCCACACATGAAATTCCCAATTCACCCAGGAGGAAACAGTCCCAGGGAGGTGGGAGACAGGCTGAGACACCCAGAGAGCAGACAGCAAGCCAGGGTTCGAATCCTAGGAGTGTCCAGCTCCAGAACAGCTGCCCGTCCTACCACAGTGGCCCCAAGTTCTCCAGGCACAAGTCTCCTATGGTCACCTGTTACAGTGTCCCACGGTGGTGGTCAGTGCTCTGATGAAACCATGGCCTGCACCAGGAGGGACAATGCTGACCCAGGCCACATCTCTGATGGCCATTTGCTGCTGGCCTAGCAGAGCAGTACCAACCCCATTAGAAGGCACTCGAGAGCCAGCGTTTGTTTACAGAGCTGGTGTAGTTGGGTGGTGGCTGGGAGGGTGTTCTGTGGTGGTAAGGGGGTGCAGCACACTGAAGTGGAGGGAATGGTATGTGTTTGAGCCCTCCCCAAAACATAGCCATGCTTTCTGTACAATTTCAGATTGCTAAAGGGGAAAGGATGTGTGTCTTAATGCTTCTCATGATATTTTTCTTTTTGCCTAAGAAATGTGTATAGATGCATGTCTGTTTGCAGGGGCAGGGAGGAGGAGGGCACTTGAAATAGCTGCCAACAACCGCTGGAAGTCCTGTCTGGGTCCCCCAGCTGGGCTAGAGAGGGCAGTGATCATCTGTCCACTGGACAGGAAGGTTTGCAAAGGGCTGTTTGCTTCCTGGGTACCAATTTTTAGCCTTCTAAAGTCCTTGTCCAGTCGACCCAGGCAGGCAGCAGTGCTGGTTTCCAGGGGATGCTCCTTCTCAGGGGAAGGGACTCCCTCATCCATGCTGGCCTTTGCCTGGTGGATCTGAGGGCATGCATCCCTCTGCACTGGTCACCAGAGGGCGCAGAAGAGTCAACTGGCTGCCTTGGGTCCTCAGTGCCCTGCTTTTCCACAGGAGTGGGCAGTGCCACCTGAACCCCTGAGACTGGGACACCCAAAATAAATGCAGTGCTCATGGCTCTGATTCTCCCATTACTTAGAATGTCCTCCCACCTGCCCCAGGATGGGCATTAGAGAGCCCAGCTAGGGGCCTACCAGGATACTGCCTGGTGAGGACATCCCCTCCTGCTGGCCAACCCTGGCTTGCACTGGGAGCAGCCCTGTTGTGTCCCTACGAGGCTGACCTCATTTGTCCCTCACTCTGGCTCCAGGGCCTGCCTTGTCCATGCCAGGGCGTGTCCTGCTGCACCCCTGCCATTATCAGTGCCCAGGCCTGGGTCTGAGCCCAGGAGATGTGAGTGACTTCCTGCCCTTCGCCCTTTGTGTGTGTGGCTTGGACTAGCTCCCTGTTTTCAAAGGTCCCAATGACTCCAGCAGGTTTTCCACCCAGTGGTAGGCAGATTGCTTTTTTTTTTTTTTTTTTTTTGAGATGGAGTCTCGCTCTATCGCCCAGGCTGGAGTGCAGTGACATGATCTTGGCTCACTGCAGCCTCCATCTTCCAGGTTCAAGCTATTCTCCTGCCTTAGCGTCCTGAGTAGCTGGTATTACAGGTGCCCACCACCACACCCAGCTAATTATGTTTAGTAGAGACAGGATTTCACTATGTTGGCCGGGCTGGTCTCGAACTCCTGACCTCAGGCACTCTGCCTGTCTTGGTCTCCCAAAGTGCTAGGATTACAGGTGTGAGCCACTGCACCCAGCCATCAGATTGCTTTTCATGTTTACTGCTCAATGGGGTGATGCCGTGGCCACAGCCTCAGCAATACAGGGCAGCAGAGCCTGTGGGCTGTGTGTGTCTACACATATTCTTGCCCACATGCAGCATTTCAGGTTACCTTGTCCCATCCCAAGCCATGCTGACCTAGAAATGAAAACGAGGCCAAGGGAGAACTTAAGAACACAATAAAGAAGGGGAAGGCTGGGTGCAGAGGCTCACGCCTGTAATCCCAGCAGTTTGGGAGGCTGAAGCGGGCAGATCACCTGAGGTTGGGAGTTCAAGACCAGCCTGACCAACATGGAGAAACCCCATCTCTACTAAAAATACAAAATT
>NW_012116655.1:242715-247224 GCF_000951035.1 Colobus angolensis palliatus
ATGAAATGAAATGAAATGATGAAATGAAATGAAATGATGAAATGAAATGAAATAAATGAAATGAACTTATGTAGCCACACCTCCACAAATCAAATCCAACCAAATCAGTCAAGAAAAGGTCATCCCAGGGCTGGGTGCAGTGGCTCACACCTGTAATCCCAGCACTTTGTGAGGCTGAGATGGGAGTTCAAGACCAGCCTGGCCAAGATGGTGAAACCCTGTCTCTAATAAAAATACAAAAATCAGGGCTGGGCGCAGTGGCTCATGCCTGTAATCTCAGCACTTTGAGAGGCTGAGGTGGGTGGATCACAAGATCAGGAGATCAAGACCATCCTGGCCAACATGGTGAAACCCCGTCTCTACTAAAAATACAAAAATTAGCTGGGCATGGCAGCATGTGCCTGTAATCCCAGCTACTTGGGAGACTGAGGCAGGAGAATCTCTTGAACCCGGGAGGCACAGGTTGCAGTGAGCCGAGATTGTGCCACTGAGCTCCAGCCTGGCATCAGAGCTAGACTCTGTCTCAAAAAAAAAAAAAAAAAATTAGCCAGGTGTGGTGGCGGGCACCTGTAATCCCAGCCACTTGGGAGGCTGAGGCAGAGAATTGCTTGAATCTAGGAGGCAGAAGTTGCAGTGAGCTGAGATCGCACCACTGCACTCCAGGCTGGGCGACAGAGCAAGACTCCATCTCAAAAAAAAAAAAAAAAAAAAAAAAGAAAAAGAAAAAGAAAAAATCATCCCAGCTACTCAGGAGGCTGAGGCAGAAGGATTGCTTTTTTTGCACCCAGGAGTTTTTGAGACCCTGTCTAGGCAACATAGTGAGACCTCGCCTCAAATAAATAAATATTTTAAAAGGCAATGAAGAATACATCTAAATTTAGTATTCAAGAGTTTAGAAAAAGAATACACAAGCCACTAGAAAAGAGAAAAAAAATAAAAGAAAAAATGCAGGAAAAAGAAAAAAGTAGAAATGAAGGTTTTTGTAAAACCTGGTTCTTTGAAAAGTTGACCGCCTGCCAACCCTGATAGCCGTAATCGAGAGAAGCAGCTCTGGTCAACCTTCTGTGATCTCCGGGAGATTTTCCAAGGGCACGGGAGTAGTTGGCATGAGTGTATGTTATCCTGTTGGGATTCTTGGTTACTAAACTTTTCTTCTTTTTTCCAGGCGGGTAAGGGGGACATGCCAGGGGTGGAGGTTGGGAGCAGGGCATCAGATTTCCTTACGTGGCAAAGGGTCACGTCTGAAGAGTGACTTTTCTGTTTCCACAATATGTGCTATTGACTTCTTTCTCATGGGTCTTGCTGTGACTTTTCTTTCTGAGACTTTTCTGTCCTCGGCCCAGAAGAAAGGTAGAGGTGGGGAGTATGACCTGGAGCCCATAGACAGCTGGCTCATAACCCAAGGAATGGTGAGGAGTCACCAGCCGAGCCGAGCCTGCTGTCCACCCCAGCCCCTACCTGTGTAACAGCTCATGTCTTCCTCTTGTGACCTGCCAAGCCTTTGTGAATCAGACAGTACAAGGCCACACTCTCTCTTTCTGATAGGGGTGCCAAATTTCCCCTCCTATTTTTGCATAATCTCTGTAAGCCACAGATTCCCAGTCCCAAAAATGCCTCCCTGCCCCCGGGCCTTAAGAGTCTGGGACATTAGCAGGGATGAGGAGAGGGTCCTTTCCTTCCTTTTACTGTCTCCGGAGCTCCGGGCAGTATTCACTTTTCCAGGATGAGCACAAGTCACTGTGGCTTTTGCTTGGGAGGGAACAATTCTAAGGGAACAGACTCAAAGCATCTGACCAGTCAGAGAAGCCTCCTCTAGCCCAGGGCCTGTGAATTTGGCAGTCCTAGACTTGACAGATTTTTATAATATACTTACTTGTGTCCACTAAGTCCCTCAAAATGATTTGAAACCTCTTAAAGAATACACAGGCCGGGCACAGTGGCCCACACCTGTAATCCTAGCACGTTGGGAGGCCGAGGCAGGCAGATCATGAGGTCAGGAGATCAAGACCATTCTGGCCACCATGGTGAAACCCTGTCTCTACTAAAAATACAAAAATTAGCTGGGTGTGGTGGTGTACGCCTGTAATCCCAGCTATTCGGGAGGCTGAGGCAGGAGAATTGCTTGAACCTGGGAGGCAAAGGTTGCAGTGAGCTGAGATTGCACCACTGCACTCCAGCCTGGTGACAGAGTGAGACTCCATCTCAAAAACAAAACAAAACAAAAAACAACAAAAAAAAACACAGTAGAAACAGCATAAAAAGAAGACAAAGCCCAGGAGTGTTCAATGTTGTAAACAGTTAGTCCTCATGTAGCAGAGCTTTCCTGGCCCACAGACCTGCAAGGGTCTCTCCTACCTTGTCTTTTCAGGTGGCCTGAGCCTGGTGCATGGAGAGAGGGTCAGCTCATCTCAGGCTGTATGCCTCGGGATGACCATTTCACCTCTGGCGGAGCCCAGAGCTCTGGGTACATGTGGTGGAAGCTGAGCTGGAGAGAATGCAGAGAAGGAAAGATGATGAAAGCAGTGCAAACATGGGCCTCTCCCTCCAGGTGGGGTGGGGTGAGAGGAATATATAACTGCACCTGGTGTGCTATGCTAGGCTGTGGCCAGAGGAAAGGCCAGCAGGTCCTAGACTGCAAGCCTGCAAGCAGCACAGGGGCCACCTGCTTGAGCAAAGTGTGACCAGTGAGCAGGAACTTGGGCCATGCAGGACCCAGAGCTGTGGGAGCAAGGAGCATCTGCCTGCCACCCAGCCTGAGCTGGTGCCCTCTGCACAGCTCTGCTGTCAGCCTGGGCAGGTCTTCCGCCACCTGTCATAGCAGCAGCACACTCCTGCTCTGGGTGGGAAGGCAGTTCCTCCAGTAGACCCCAAGCCCATTCTTAGAGAGATGCACTGGCCCAGGCCTCTCATTTGCTTCTTCAGGGACAGACTGGGCTCTGGCCCACATGTTGGGGGCCCTTGCAGCTGGGCTTCTAGAGACCATGTCTATTCATTGGGAAGATCCAGCCCATGTGCCCTTGTGCCTGTTAATCCTGCAAAAAAGGATACTGCCCACACAAACTCCCATGAGGGTGGCCTTGGCAGCTGGCAGTGGTGCCTGCCTCTGGCCACACAGACTGCCTCGCCACTGCCGGGTCCCCACATAGAGCTCCAGTCTCTAACTTCCCAGAAACAAACCTAACTAACAGCTAACCTGGTGTCTCGCCTGACTGACTGCAGTTTTTTTTTTTTTTTTCTTTACAACAAATATTAATTGCTTTGCCTTATTTCCCATAGTGTAGAAACCTTGAGTCTTTTCAAACCTCCCGAGTACAAATTCTTTACTTGGAAACTTTTTGTACTGTTGAGTGAGATTAAAGGCTTTTAGACGTCGTCCCAGTGGGGTGGTGCTTGAAGTGTCATAGGAAGGGATTCACAGCTTCTCTGGAAATAGCACACCTGAGCTGCAGAAATTGTTCTTGTTGCATTGAAAACTGGACAGGTGGGTTTCCTTGTGGGCATGGGGTTGTGGGAACCTGCAGAGGAGCATCGGGTGGAACCCTTATGCTCCTGGGACTCAGGTGTTTGGATAGCCAACACAGAAGTTAACTGACACCACCAGGCTCATTACTGGTTGAAGAGAGATGAGATCTGTCAATGGGCTAGGGCCGGGCGACTCTCAGGGAGACTGCTAGGCTTGTGCTCTCCTTCCCTGGCCTCTCTAGTGTAAGGTCTTTTTGCCTCTCCTGGCTGGTGATCAGCTAGAGTTGTCTCCCTTATGCAGGGTGCAGCCAGGAAGATATCTTCATGTGAGAGAATCTAAGTCAAAACAAGAGCAGAGGTAGGTTAGTAAAGAGTGCTGCTGCCAAAACCCAGGCTTGGGTTTGGAGGGCAGGACTCCCTCCTCAGACCTGGAGGCCCCCAAGGCTCCTCTTACTCTGGAAGGATAATCCTAACCCCTGGAGTACCAGACAGACACACCTCTCCCCCTTGGGCTGGCAACCCTCCCTCCTGATCCCTGAGGCAGAGCTGCCCCTGCCTGCAGTTCCAAGTGAGAATCGGCTGAGAGCAGGATGGCTCACCTGCCACTCAGATCAAAACCTGTGACTTCTGACATCCAAGATGCTTGTCTATGGACTTTGAAAATGGGAAGGGCTGGTCTAACCACTGCCTCAGCCAAGCCAGCCTGGCCTACCTATCTTCAGAGGGGCTGAGCTTCAGGCAGTAGTCTGAATGCCTCCAATGAGGGCATTCCTGTGCTAGCTTCCTTCCTTTTCTCTCTTCACATGTCTTCTTCCTTTCTGTCCCTCTCTTCCAACTCATACTCTTCTTCAGATCCCTCAGACCAGCCTTCAGGTTGGATCATTGCCCAGTAAAATGCTGAAACTATGGCACGTCAGTCTGGGTGCAGTGGCCCACACCTGTAATCCCAGCACTTTGGGAGGCTGAGCTGGGCGGATCACTTGAGGCCAGGAGTTTGAGATCAGCCTGGCCAACATGGCAAAACCCTGTCTCTACTAAAAATACAAA
>NW_012116655.1:247274-262502 GCF_000951035.1 Colobus angolensis palliatus
AAAAAAAAAAAAAAAATTAACCAGGTGTGATGGCTCACGCCTGTAATCCCAGCTACTCAGTAGGCTGAGGCACAAGGATTATTTGAACCTGGGAAGCAGAAGTTGCAGTGAGCTGAGATCACACCACTGCACTCCAGCCTGGGCAATAGAGCAAGACTCTGTCTCAAAATAAATAAATAAATAAATAAAAATAAAACTATGACATATCAGAGCCAACAGCCTTCTTAGGAATCTGCTGGGCCTGCTCCTAGTCTGACAGATGAGGACACTGAGGCCTCCTAGGGGCCTGGTGACTCGCCCAAAGCTGCAGCGAAGAAACAGAGTCCCCTAAGACTCAGTGCAGTGCCCCCTCCTCCAGCCAGGGCCCTACTTCCCTCCCATTAGCCTGACAAGGCGCGCATCCTCAGCCGCCTACAGTTTCTTTAGTTCATATTTTCTAAGCAGTGTACGTGTTTAGTCTGAGTCTGATAGCACCTACATTATTGGAAGGAACTTTGCCCTGTTATAATACTCAAGGCATTTATTTACCAGGACAACAGGTTTAGATAGCTAAGGTTTTGTGTCCAGCCACGAGAAAGTCAATTTAAGCTTACGTTATGTAAGCTTAACTGTTAACCATCACCCTGCTTCACCATGGTTCACGCCCTGAGGCCAAGTGGCTTTCATATTGTAATGAGTCAATTCCAATAATTTCTGACATCCCTGGGTTTCTGAATTAGAAAACAGAAGCACCAACCTGAAAGTGAAGTCATAACTTTCTTCTTCTGAGTCATAAGAATTGAAAGCCAAATACAACCTAGCAATCGCCTTATTTCACAGATGCCTCCTGCCTCTCCACCCAAATCTCTGAGGCTTCTTAGGATAGAAGAAACTCGGGAGCTCTCTGGTGAAGAAAGTGGGGTCCAGAGAGGAGTGACTCACCCCAGGTCCTGCCACCAGTGAGTGCGAGGGCCCAAATGGACCCTACCAAGTGCCCTCTCCTCCTCAGTCTGCCCTCTAGGGCTTGGGCTGGAGGATGCCATTCCATAAACATACCAATTACATGGAAAAATCTAGGACAGAGAAGAAAAGGGTTCCCATGATCCAGCTTTTGGGAAATTATTTTTGAGGGGGTGAGGAATTTCTTAAGTGTCATTGTTTATTTTCTGAGCATGTTGGCTCTCAAGATTAATCCCCAAAGAAGAAAATTAAAGTATGACCCAAGGCCTCAAGGGATTTGTTCTTTAACATCAACAAAACAATTAACAAGAAAAATCTGAAGGTTGAAGGCCCCTGACCTCTTAATGTCTTTTTCTAGCTTTTGCAACACATTGGAAAGCTCAGGACATCTAATCTCAGTTTCTGCTAAGTGGACGAAAGCTGGTCAGGTGTAAAACAGGGCTGGTGTGCACTCTGACCACTAGTGTGGGGGTGTTTTCTCTCTGGAGATGCCTCTGACTTTCTGAGCTTCAGTTCTGGGTGATAAGACTCCCTGATACCTTTTCAATTAAACATTCTTCTTTTTTTTTTTAGATGGAGTTTCACTCTTGTCGCCCAGGCTGGAGTGCAGTGGCATGATCTCAGCTCACTGTAACCTCCTACTGCCCGGGTTCAAGTGATTCTCCTGCCTCAGCCTCCTTAGTAGCTGGGATTACAGGCGCACACCACCACACCCAGCTAATTTTGTATTTGTATTTGTATTTTTTTATTATTATTTTTTTTTAATTTTTTTTTTTTTGAGACGGAGTCTCGCTCTGCCGCCCGGGCTGGAGTGCAGTGGCCGGATCTCAGCTCACTGCAAGCTCCGCCTCCCGGGTTCATGCCATTCTTCTGCCTCAGCCTCCGGAGTAGCTGGGACTACAGGCGTCCGCCACCTCGCCCGGCTAGTTTTTTGTATTTTTTAGTAGAGACGGGGTTTCACCGTGTTAGCCAGGATGGTCTCGATCTCCTGACCTCGTGATCCGCCCGTCTCGGCCTCCCAAAGTGCTGGGATTACAGGCTTGAGCCACTGCGCCCGGCCAATTTTGTATTTTTAGTAGAGATGGGGTTTCTCCATGTTGCTCAGGCTGGTCTCGAACTCCTGACCTCAGGTGATCCACCCTCCTCAGCCTCCCAAAGTGCTGGGATTATAGGAGTGAGCCACCATGCCCTGCTCAATTCAACATTCTTAAGTCCCCAGTAAGTCAAAGAAATAATGGGCAACACAGACGTTTCCTAATCTGATCAGTGACTGGCTTGGGCCTTTCTGAAAGTGCTCTTGTGGGCTTCCCACACTGGGTCCGAAGGTAGGACGCAAGCACATTCCTCAGAGCAAGGGGCCAGCCAAGCCCACTGAGGGAGGGAAGAGCTCTGGTGGCATCGCAGACACCTGCTCAGAGTGCTGGACTCCACCTGGGGCCCCAGACCACCCTCCCCCATCAGCAGCAGCCGGTGTCAACCTCCAGCACTGGAGCTGTCACATCACTGCTGGTGATGTATGTTCTTTGTTCTTTTTCTTTGTGAAGGTCGTGTTATTTTTTACATTTGATAGACACTGGGGTATTCCTTTTACTGCTTATTTTTACTTTAGTCTTACCGTAGATCATGGCATTGGGTGAAGCCAGCTCTAGACACAGTGATGGCATTGTTCTATAGAAACAGGGGTCTTGCAAGTGAGCCCTGAAAGGGAACCTCCCAGAGCCAGGGTAGGCGAGGAGGTGATTAAGGGCCATCACCTCATTTCTCTAGGCTGGAGCCAACATTCCATTAACATGGCTTCTGGGGAGTTAAAGTTTGCCTTTACTTCTTATCAGGTCATATTTGACAGCAAGTTAAACCTTCTTAGCCACATGGATTTTTCAGAGTCTCTGTGCCTGAGGTGCTTGGCACAGGGGCCCAAACAAGGTGACTGTTCAGGCACCCCCGTGGTACACCTGAGTTTGCCTGGAAGCCGCCACCTCCCTGGCTCTGGCTGCAGTGTCCCAGTGCTCAGCTGAACTTTGTTTCTTTGACTCCTGAAGCACAGCCAGCCATTGAACACAGGGAAGAAAGGACGAGACTAAAGGGAGCTGTTGCTTTCAGGACTGCTTCATGAATTTCCCCTAAAGAGACACAAAGAAGACTAGAGCCCCATAGTCCCCTTTGTCATCAGAGCCCTCATTTTTGCTGTGTTTCTGTTGATGGTAAGATGGCCCTGTCTCTGTCTACCAGGCCACACCCAGCCCGACAGAGCACATACCTCCTCTCTCTCCACTCAGAAACGCACCAGGATGCATTTCAAAATCTCTTCAGCTGAGCAAACAGACCCCCGCCTGCATCCCCCAGGGCTGGTGCTGCCCTGCCCTCTGAGCACCTGTACCCTGCTCTGGGCAGGCCGTCACTTGGCCTCCCCTGGGTTGGGCTTGACAGCGGACTGTCATAG
Organism: Colobus angolensis palliatus; assembly: GCF_000951035.1. Classification (NCBI taxonomy): domain Eukaryota; kingdom Metazoa; phylum Chordata; class Mammalia; order Primates; family Cercopithecidae; genus Colobus; species Colobus angolensis. The sequence continues at coordinate 250,654 of NW_012116655.1, forward strand.
TGGCTGAGTTCAAAATCAGCCTGCATGGCAGCGCCTTCCTGAGGTTTAGAAGGTGTTTTGCAGCCCCTGGCTGAGAGGCCCCGCAATGTGAGAGTGGACACCCATAGTCAAAAAGTTCTCCATTTCAAGAACGCGTACAGCCACCTTCCTTACCGCCGGCCCTGCTGGGCAGCCTGCTTCTTATCGTTTGCACCTCATTGCTTTCCTCACCTGCCATCTCACACGTGGCTGCCCTGTGTTGCCCCTGTGTGCCGTGCCAATTGTGTTTTTTTGCTCTGTGTACATTTTGGTTTTATTTGGGGTTGCTGTTGATGATTTTCTTTGTTCCGGTGTTCTGTCTCCCCTCGCTGGCTGTGTGGGGGCTGCCTGGCCCGCTGCTTGTCGCCTCCATAGATCCCCGTTGCGCAGCCCTCTGTCATGGACGACATTGAGGTGTGGCTCAGGACCGACCTGGTGAGACTCGACTTTTCTATTTCATGTGTGGGGTGTGGAGCGGCAGAGGCTCTTCTGAGGACAGGCCTTGGGGGAGCATCAGCAGGGGCTCCACCTCTGTCTGGGTCAGTGGAGAAGGGAGGTCTGGGCACGCTCCGTAGCTGCTCCTCCTCCCCGACATCAGCCCATAGCTGTGGATGCTGCGGTGGCCTCCAGGCCTGCGGAGGCCAGCTGTGCTGGGGCAAGGCCCTGGGCACCAACTCCTTTACCCACACAGTCCTAGCCTTAGCCGGCTCCAAAACATACACTTGCCTTCCCCCCAGTTTCTTTTCCATTTAAGATGTGTGTGCGTGCTTTGGTTTTTGGGGGGAGGGAGTGTGGGGGGAGCATGTTTTGTTTTGTTTTTTGTTTTCATTTCTTTTTTTTTTTAATTGTGAAGTATACACACAGTGCTTTTGTTTTTAATTCGCTGTCATCCCCCTCCTCCCTTCCTGATTTTTGATTTAAAAGAGCCCCTGCCCCAAAGACCCATTGTCTCCATCCTAGAGATAGGGCTAGAAGATGAGGATACTATGCATCTGAAAATGGCAACAGGTCCCAAGAAAGGAGAGCTGCAGTGGCTGCCCGTGATAACTGCTGGCCCTCCCTCTGTTCTTCACAAAGCACTTTCACTCTCAGCAGCCCAGCAGGGGGTCAGGGTGGCAGGTGAAGAAGTGCACTCTGGGAAATGGCTTGCCCAGAGTCATGGGGTAGTTGGATTCTCCCCCATAGCTGGAGATACCTCATCTCCCTCCTAGCTGCCTCCTCTGCAGGGGGCCTTGTCCCCAGGCAGAAGAGCCTGTTGAGTTCTTTAACCACAGGGTCAGCCTGGCTATCTTTGGGCTGGTGACCTGGCCACCTCCCACACTAGGACAGCAGGCCTCAGGTTGGGGCCTCTGGCTGCTCTGGGCCTCCTCCCCAGAAGGTCAGGCTTTCCAAACACATGCCTTGCCAAAGAAGGCAGCTGCCTGGGTGTCAGGGAGGAAGAACACACCCCAGGACATCTTTCCCAAGGGGATGCCTCGGAAAGAAATTGCTTCTCTCGCAGAAGCAAGGCAGGAAGCACCAAGCTCCTTAATTTCTAAGGGGGACCCCAGGGTCCAGACAGGGAAGGGATGTGTCCAGTAAGGCTACATAGCAGGTCAGTGGTAGAGCCAGGAAGGAACCCAGGTCTCCTAGCCCAGCCCGGGGCTTTGTCACTTCCCCATCCTGCCCCTTCCCAATGAGGCCCTGCACATGCTGCTCTTCCCCAGTCCCCAGGGAAGCCCCTGAACTCAAGGCACTACTGTGCTCTCCAAACAAAATCACATCTGATGCGCTTTAACTTTTGAGTGCACAGAACCTCCATGGCTGCTTCCGGAGCCAGCAGCAGGTGATACAATCTGGGCCACAGGAGGAGGCTGGTGCAGCTCCCAGGAGGCGGCAGGACATGGCTTCTCAAAGTACCTACTGAGTGACAGGCCCTGTGCTGTGGGCTTTGTGGCCCTGAGCCATCCAGGCCTCGTGCGGTTTCCAGCTATTGGTGTGAACAGCCTCTTCCCAGAAACCCTGTGGCTGGCAGCGAGTGGGTGTTGTGTTGGGCACACGTGACCCTGTGTGTGCTCAGGGTGTGCTCAGGCTACTGCTCTGTAGCTCAGGCTGCACCCCTGTGGCTACTGCTCTGTGCCTCTCCCTAGAGCCTCAAGAGTGCTGAAGGTAGGGTCCTGCCCTCCTCAGCCCAGGCTGGAGAACCAGCCTGCACCGTTTTTGGAGTTTTCTTTCCAGCCCTTCTGGAGGATCAAAACCTAAAACATATTTGAATTTTTTTGCTTTTGTTTTTTGAAACAAGGCTTCTCTTTCTCCAATAAGAAGAGCAGTATTTTACTATTACAGAAATCTGGAAACAGGGGAAATTAGGAAGTTTTGTTTGGGCTGCCCTGGGTAGTGCTGCCCTAGGGTGGCCATGGGCAGACAGAGGTGGCTGGGCGGGCAGTGCTCGGACCACTGCCCTAATTTCATTCTCTCTGCTCCTCCCACAGAAGGGCGATGACCTGGAGGAGGGTGTCACAAGTGAAGGTATGGCCTGGCCAATGGCCTTACGACCCCATTTTGTTGCCCCTGCCCAGGCTGCACAGGAGCCAGCCCCCATCACCTTGGAGCCCCCGCTGCCAGAGCACCTACTGGTGCCAGGCCCTGAGCCGTGGACTTCACGGCTGGCTTGGTCCCACCCAGGTCTTATGCTGATTTAGGAAGTGTGATTTATCTTGCTTATTGGGAAACAGAGGTCGGAAAGAACATGTGACTTCCACAAAGTTGCAGAGCTGGTGAATAGCAGGTGCAGATTGCCACCTGGTCCCGAGCCACAGGTGCTCAGCCCAGGTCAGACACGCGCAGTTTGTGGGGGTGCGCATCAGGACCCTTGGGCCACTGAGCCAGAAGAGAGGAGCCTCTCCGAGGTCTTCGTTCTCCCACGTGGCTACCCCCCACATCCTCTGTCCTTCACATCCTGCCTCCCCGAGCTCATCTTGCCCCTCTCCACCTGCCTCTCCATGCTCCTGTCGCCCCTCCCCAAGTCTGCCAGACCCTGTGACCAGACCGCTGTGCAGGGAGGAAAACTTTAGAGGACCCTGCTCCTGAGCTCTGGATGCCCATATAAATGGGGCCCTCCCCTCCCCACTGCCTTCCTCAGCATCTCGTCAGTCTCCCCCATTGGTGGGCAAGGGTAGGGTAGGTGGGATGGTTCCTGCCTGGTTAATCAGGAGCCGGCCCCTCCAGCTTACCCTGCCCCACCCCCAGTGCTGATCTGGAAAATGGACAAAACTGGAAATGGACAAACTGGACAAAATGGACAAACTGGAAAATGGACAAAACCCAGTGCTGATTTGGAAAATGGTCAGTGGTTGGGTGAGCGCTCTGGGCTGTGTTTTCCAGAGCCTTTCCCTACCGGGCCGGAGGGCTGGGCACAGCCGGGACCCTCTCCCAACACTGCAGCTTACAAAGCCCTCCCCTCCTAGGTGGGCTTCATGCCTGCCCTAGAGGAGGAAACAAGCTGAGGAGTAGAAGGGTGCGCCTCCTCTGGTGGCCGGCTCTCACCAACCCTGACCCTTGCCTTGGTTTGTATTGCAGAGTTTGATAAATTCCTTGAAGAAAGAGCCAAAGCTGCTGAAATGGTTCCTGACCTCCCCTCGCCCCCCATGGAGGCTCCTGCCCCAGCCTCAAACCCTTCTGGCCGGAAGAAGCCAGAGCGGTCAGAGGATGCCCTCTTCGCCCTGTGAGCGGCTCTGTGGTTTGCCTCCCCAGATGGCGGGTCCCCACTCGCACCCCATGGACACCAGGCACTGGCCACTCCTGCATCCCCAGCTCCACACGGCCTGCACACCTGTGTCTCCATGGAAATGCCACCGTGTCTGCTCCCAGGCTTCCCACTAGTCACGGCCAGCTTCAGCCACCTTCTTTTCTCTGAGTGGTGGGACAGCTGCAGCCAGAGACTCCTTTCCCTCCCACTACGGGCCCCTCTGCCCATGTTTCCTCCAAGGAAGAGTGGGCAGAGTGGCCCAGCCCCAGGCAGTGCTTCCTGAGCAGACCACCCAGACTGTCTTTCCTCCACCCACCCACGAAGAAGGAGCAGGCCTGGCCCTGCCCTGTGCTCACCTCTGCCTGGCTCAGCAACCTTCTCAGGCATTCTGCCCACCTGGGCACCTCTCTCCCCAAAGGGTCTTTGTGGCATCTCTGGAAGAGCAGGGTGCGCTGCACCCACCTGGGGCCTGGTCTCCCTCCTTGGACTTGTCACTTTGTGACGTTTGGCTTGTCGGCACTTGAGAAGGCTCTGCTGGGTGTCCACGGAGGGTCTCTCACCTTGACCCTCTCTCCATCACTCAGCTGCCAGCGCAGGCTTCACACCCGAGCTGGCTCAGCAGCTGAGCCTGGCACCAAGGGGCCCTGCAGGCTCCCAGGGCAGGGAGAGGGCCAAGGACAATTGGGAGGGCAGCAGGCAGCCCGCAGATGGTGGCCATGTGGCACGCTGCTGAGACAACACTACCAATAAACCAAACTGCCGTGCACACACTGCAGGCTCACACCCACACACCTGGCCCTGGCTTGTGGAGGGGCTTGCATTGGAGGCATTGCTCTGGCTTGCCTGGGGAAGTGTCGCAGGTGTGCACATGGGCCACACTCAAGGCTGTGGCCTGGCCTATCGTAGCCTCACACCTCTGCCTCCAGAGCCAGCAGTAAAGAACTTTGCAGCACACTTGGAGGTTCCCAATGACTGAGAGGCCTGAGCAGCACTAAGGCCCCCGCACTGCTCTCTGGCATTGGCCTTGGCCTGCTTGCACAGACTGTCCTGACAGCCTGGCCTCCTCCCACCTCAGAGGTTCTCTGGCCACCAATTTATACTGTCTCCCCAAGCTGGTCCTGAAGGCAGACAGAGCAGCTAGGGGCTGGTAACATACACTCCCATCCTGTGTCCTCATTGGTGTGTCTCCTGGCCATGGGCAAGGGACTCATGGGTTATCCCAGGTGCTGGTCCAGCCAGACACCTCCCCCACACCTCTCAACAAGCTGCTGTTGCTCAGAAGAAGGAGAATGCTGCAGCTGTACACACCCCCGTGCGTCTTGGGCCCAGCTCACTGGGTCAGTCTGTTCCTGACCCCTCCAGCATGCACTGCCTAGGTCAGCACAGGTTCCTGACCCATGGTGTAGTTAGCCCTTCCCATCTGGCAGGATGGCCGAGACCACCAGCCAAGCAGGGAAAGGGGGCTGGGCTTGACAGGAGAAGAGACCAGTGACACGGTCTTTGGGGAGCATTCAGGATGGTGACTTCAGCTGGGAGCCATGCTGAGCACCAACAGGAACTGTTCAGTGAAGAGCAAGTGCTGCCCGACCCAGGACCCCGTGCCAGGCTAGCAGCCCTCCAGCTTCCTCCTGAGAGGAGACCTCAGTCTGGCTGAGGGTGGGACTAGCGGGGATGTCACACTCCAGTTCCTCAGGTTCACCCAGGGAGCTCCTCCATGGAGCCTGGCCAGCCTGATTCTAGCCCTGTCCTCTCTGGCAGTACGTGCCACACCTGGCCTCTCTGCTCCCTGACACTTGATGAGCCCCTGCCTGTCTCCTCAATGTTTCTCAGAGACAGACCTCCCTGAGGCCAGCTTGAATGTCAAGACTTCTGAAGTCAGCTGGCTTCACTTGAGCTGCAGAAAAGGTGGCTGGGATGGCCCAGGTGCACCCAGAGGCCCCAGCCCTTTGGCTGCCTTTGGGTTGTGACTTGGGTTGTCTCTGAAGCCCTGCCAGAGCTGGGCCTACGGGTGGTGGGCGGCTGGGCCTCGGGCAGTCAGTGCTCTGCAGCCTCAGCACTGTAGCCCAGACCCAGTGTCCTCGGAGGGAAGAGCCAGCATCCCTGCCCCATGGAACGGGGAGTCCCGAAAGGTCAGGAGCCTGGAGGCTCTGAAAGAAGCAGGGCTTCCACAGTGCTTGAAGCTGGGATAGGTACCCTCCTGGGGAGCCCCCAGCAAAGCTGTTTTCATACCCACGCCCAGAGCTGCCCCACCCCAGTTCCAGCTCCCGCTCTGGCTCCAGTGCCAGCTGGTTGCCAGCCATGATTGGAGAGGCCTGGCTGCCCCAGGGGCAGCAGGGAGTGGTGGACCTGTATGGGCTGGCAGGAGGCCATTGGCCATGCTGACAAGTATCACCTGCCTTCCTGGCCTGGAGCCACCCCTCGGGTGGCTTTCCAGTGCCCACTTGCACCTCCTATCCAGAGGTAGCCTTCCCCACCTGTAGGCAGAGGGAGCTCTTGCTTGAGACCTGCACAGGAAGCAAGTACAGCCCCAGTGACCTAGAGGGGCTTCCGCTCAGCCCTGGCGAGATGTCCTGTCCTGAGGTCTCTGCTCCCAGACTCCACCATGTGGGGAGCACAGTCCTCAGGCTGCCTGGTCCAGGAAGGGGGCGCGATCCTGTCAGGAAACCTGGACTCTCAAGGCCCACCAGCCTCTCTGTGAGTGTTAGAAATCACAGATACAGTATATACTTAATTACACTAAATTATTGCTGGGATTCCTCATAAGCACTAATTATACCTGATTATAGGTTAAAATATTTATTTTGTCAAAATATTTTCTTGGGAATGTGTTTAACCCTTTCTGTGTTCATTGTGTGCTGAGATGTGAAAACTAGCCATTCCCTCCTGCCTACCGTTTTGGCCAGTGGGCAGCAGAGAATGGCGCCATGTGCAGTTGGGCCCCCGGCACCGTGGGCCTTCGGCCCGCCTGCCACAGAGTGGCCCTGGCTGGGCAGCCTGCAGGCACTGAGCAGACCAGCTGTGGTCAGGCTGAGAGAATGACCGGCTCGCTTACCAGCATGCATGGGACAAGGGGCTTTGGAGCCTCAAGGGGTTGTTGGCCTGGGCTGGAGGGAAAGGTGACCATCCAGCTTTCTGTCCTCCTGTCTTTCTGTTAGCGCCTCCACGTGAGTGATGGTGCCTTGGTTCACTGGCCTTCCCCCACCTCCCCACCCTGCCACCTGGTGATCTTGGGGCCTGTGCTGTCACTCCAGCCCCTGGGGAGAAGACGACCCAGCCGGGAGAGTTGGGGCAAGGGCTCTGCATGGCCCAGGGGCAACAGATGCTCGCAGGGCAGCTGCTGCCAATGCCCACACTCCTGCCCCCCTCCTTCCCACTGCCACACCCCATCCTGGGTCCCCGCAGACACACATCTCTAGCTCAGTCGGGCCCAGCCTTCTGGATGGCTCAGGGTAGGCCATGGGCCCACCTGGGGCCAGGCCAGCCCCTGCAGCTCTGGAAGAGCAGTGTGAAGGAGCGCTTGCTTGCAGCCTGGCCTCAGCCTCTGGCACTGCTGGGTGGCCCCCAGGAGCCTCTCCACTGTCGGCTGTGGGGACATCTCACCCATTTGGGTTACAGCCAGTCTTCCCCACCCAGAGAGAAATGTTTCCACCCCAGAGACATTGCTTGTCAGCCCCTGAAGTGCTTGCCTCCCCCAGTGCCCGTCACCAGCCCTTCCTATCTGTGGGGTCCAAGACAGGCTTCCCCTGCAGCTGCCGGGAGCAGCCATCAGCCCCTGAGTCAGAACTGCTTCTGTCTGTCCATACCTCCAGGCTCTCCCGGAGAGGGGGACAGATATTTATTTCCTAAAGTTTGCACTTAATTGTGAGGATTCTCAGGATTGTTGGGGGCTACCTGAAAAGAGGAATGTGTTGAATGTTGCATTTGCTGTCCACTCGTCCTAGAAGTTTAGTGTTCTTGTCACTGTCATGTGTTTCTGTGGGCAGAGCTGGTTCTGGAGGGTGGGTCAGTGCACCCGAGGCTCAGAGCATCCATCCACCCCACTGGCCCTCCTTCCGGATACCCTCTCTCTAGTTGGGTTCTTGCATGTAAAATACTCCACAATAAATAAGCAATTGAACAAATTGTGCCTGTGTGGTCTGTTGAATTGTCTACGACTGTCCGAAGGGCTTGCCAGTTTTGACCACCTGCTTTCTTTAAGCAGAGGTGGTCATGGGGACCCTCAGTCCACCCTTCCCCAGTGCCCAGGCTGCCTGAGCAGCCCATTACCTGGCCGGGAAAATCCCTGTGCATGGCCTAGGTTGTGGTGTCGGTGGGAGCAGCTGTGAACCTGCCACAACCTGCCTGAGAGCTCTAGGACCAAGTGCCGTGGTTGTTCCTAGGTCTCACCCTAGGTCCCAGATGGGCAGGAGGAGGCCACTCATCCTTGCCCAGGGCACCCAGGCCTTGAGCAAGCAGGCCTGAGCCAGCCCCGAACCCCTCTAAGCCCCAGCCCCCACCCTCAGCAGGGCTGCCACAGCTGGGCTGGGCATCATCTGCAGAGCCTATGCCGGGCACTGAATTTGAGAAGTGCTGCTCCAAGCCAGGTGGACTTCACACTTTCTTTGTTAACAGCTTTACTGAGATTTAATTCACATAGCATACAGTTTACCCATTTAAAGTGTACAACTAAGTAGTCCAGAATATTCATAGAGTGGGGCAATCCTCCCCACAACCAAATTTAGAACATTTTTATCCCCCCAAAAAGAAACCTGTCTCCTCCCATCCCTGCAGCCTGCTCTCCCTTTCTAAAAAGGCTTCTTTTCCCCTCTCCCCTTGTCCTGGAGGTGGGTGCCTGCAACCCTTTGTTGTAAGGCAGCTGTCCTCCCGGAAGGAGGCCCCTCAGGCCCAGAGATATAGGGGATCATAAGGGGTGCACTGTGGGAGCCTGTGGGACCTGTGCCTTCTCCAGGTGGCTTGGGAGGCCGAGGGCCCTTTAATCCCTTTGCTGGGGCTTAAGGACAGACCTCAAGTCAGGGTGGACTCGGCAAATCCCCGATGAACCTGGAGATCTTCCCAACTCCTTGCTATGCCAGAGAAGACATGGAGGACTAGAAAAAGCTGTATGCTTGCCCCAGGCCACACAGGGAGTAGTGGCAGAACCAGCAACCAACCCAGAGCCAGACCTCCCAGACAGGGCCATGGAGTGGGCAGGAAAGACACCACTTCCATGGCCAGCAGATAAAGCTGGCAGCAGCCCTCTGGGAGGGTGGCTCAGGAGGGGCTCTCCTGCCCACTGATACGAGGCAGGTCACGGCAGGGGCTGTGTTGGGACCACCACCATCACCAGTCGTAGCCAGAAGGGGCAGCACCCAGCTCCCTCTGGCCAGTTGCCTTGCTGGGCTCCAGGGAGCTCTGCAGAGCCCTGTTTCTGACCAGTTGGAGGGAGACAGAGGTTCCCACACCCAGGGGGGAAGGGGAGTGGGCTTCTGAAGTGGGGGTAGGACCTAGGGGCTGCAAACCCAGGTCCCTTTGAACAGACAACGTAGACCCTGGCTCATTATGTGCTCCCAGCACTGTAGCAGGCAATGTGAGCAGTGAAAGAGGCCTGAACTCTATCCCTACCCTGTGGAGGGTAGATTGGTCCTGAGGCACCACTGTGGATCACCAGGACACCTAGGCCACTTGTACTTTCAGCAGTGTTCCTGAGAGCCTGCTGCGTGCCAGGCTGATGCCACAGGCGAGGGACAGGGCTGCTCCAGTCCTGCCCTTGGGGAACGTGCAGCCTGGTTCCATTCCCAGAGTCAAGGGGACTCTGCGGTCAGTAAGTGTCGTAGCCCTCTTCCAGGGCCTGCAGGGAGAGGAGGCTCTGAGCTGAGCCCCAGGGCACTGAAGCTGCACACTTGAGGTGTGCATTGTGGGAGCCTGTGGGTAGGCCAGCCGCACGGGAACAGGAGCGTGGCCGTGCGACTCTGACGCAACCGACTCGAGGGCACTTGCCGAAGTGTGCTTTCCCGATACATTCACAGCTGTTCTGATCAAGGAGGGGCTCTGTGGAAAAAGAAATTGGGGAAATGCTTGAGCAGAGTAGCATCAGGACCTCTTTGCCAAAAGGAGGCAGTTTGTGGCCCAAAGTTCTCATTTAGAGATGACATATTGGACATTTTTTGGTTATGGAAGAAACTGTTTAATCAGAAGAATGTGTTATGTAGATAGAATTATGTAACTGAATTAGCTTCAGGCACAACTGGATCCAGGTGCTTGTGAATTTGGTCAGGAATCTGTCTGTCTAAGTCTTGGTTCTGCCTCCTCTGGGTTGGCTCTTCCATGTGGCTGACTGCAGGCTGCCTGGAGCTCTAGGCAGACATCCTGCTGGCAGAGAGAGGGTGCCTCTTTCCCAATACAGTAGTTCAGCAAAAGTCCCAGAACCCACCCTGAAAATCAGGCTCTTAGCAGAGGAAGAATGAAATCTGGGCAAGCACAAACAATAGATGGTCACTGCAGTGTGGATGGAGGGGGCCAGAGATGGGAGTGACACACTGAGGGCACAGACTTGGACAAAGACAAACTTCTGGACTCTCCCAGTGTTGCCTCCTCACCCCTTGGATGGAAGGCTCTGTCCTTAGAGCCCCATGAGAACTGTTTTCCATCCCTAGAGATCTGGGAGGGGCAGTGTGGGAACACTGTGGTCCCATCACTGCTCACGATGCACCTGCCCGTGAAAGCACCTGAGAAAGAGGGATTCTTTTCCAACTCGCCTGTTTTCCAAGAAAAGGGTCTCTGTTGGGTCCTGGGGGCAGGGGAAGGGCAGAAGCTGAGACCTTGATAGGGTTGCACGACCCACCCAGAATTTCCATCAGTTTATTTTACAGGAGCCCCTGTCAGGGCTTTTGGAGCAGACCCAGATGAGTCCGTCTGGGGCCTCCAAGCTCAGGCCCTCAACGTTCCAGGATGCAAAATCTCTACTCTCAGCACTAGAGAGTGAGCAGGATGCTCCCGGAAATTGAGTGGACTCCATTGTCTGGTGCCATTTCCTGTCCATCCCATGCCTACCTGGGGTTGCAGGCTTAACTGTAGGTGTTGGGTAAGTCACCGTCTCACTCTGGTCTTTACTCTCCTGATCCTGATCCGTAAACTGGTGTAGTGGGTAGTAAACCCAATGCCCACAGGGGCCTTATTACATGGATTTCCTCACTCTCCCTGCTGCCAGCTAGACTCATCCCTTTCAGTATGCAATTGGCCTCTCCTCAAACAGCCAGTTACCCCCCAGAGAACAGGTAGCAGTCTTCCTCAGCCTTTGTGAGCCACACTTCTCACTGTGCAGCAATCTTTGGGATTCAAGGAGCTCTTTTGTAGAGGGTGTGTTCAATGACTCATGATAAGCCTGCAGGTGCCCACATGGGTGTGAGCCTCCAGGGGCAAAGCTGGCCATGGAGGCTCAAAGAGGGCTGGAAAGAACTTGCCCAGCTCACCACAGAGCCCAAGCTGGAATGAAACCACAAGCGTCATCTACAACCAGAATCATCCATGTCAACAGTCATCTCACCCCGTTATATACAGATGAAGAAGTGGGGGAGGGGAGACTCAGGCTCTGAGCAGTCTCTTCTCCCAGCCTGGTCCCTCCGCCATAACCTGGGCAGGTCCCAGCTTGGCTCCCACAGCAGTGAAGGATATGCAGGGCCAGGCAGGGTGGCAGGGGGCTCTGGGAGTGGGGAGGGGTTTCAGTAGCCTAGGCAATGGCTAGGGTGGACAATCCAGCCTTTCTGCCCAGTGCCTGCCCTGCCATCCACCGCTGAGCTCCGGGCACCGAGGGCATGGCTGGACAGGACCAGCGGCCTGGGAAGAGGCCCTGCCCGCGCTGGACGCCTGCCCGAAAAGGATCGAAACCCACAGAAGCTGCCTCTCAGTCTCTAAGAGGCTTGGAGGAAGCGGGGAGATGCGAACCCCTATCTCCCAGTTGGCAACGCCGAGGTTGAGCAGGGGCCGGGCTGGGTGACCTGGGAGGAATTCTCTGCTCTGGGCGCGCCACGCAGTCCCGGGTGGGGCTGTCCCGTGTTAGCCCTTCCGTGCCCGCGACGCTCACCTGGCGGCCGTCCCGACCAGGTGTCTGGCCCGAGGGCTGAGGCCA
>NW_012116655.1:262682-265902 GCF_000951035.1 Colobus angolensis palliatus
TCCCCTGGGTCTCCAGCCGCTGCCCTGGCCCGCGCGTGTGGGGAGCCGGTCCGGCTCTGCGGCTGCCTCCAGCCCCAACAAAATCAGGGGCAGCAGTGCTGTGATGTCCTGAGCAAGTCGCTTCACCGCCCCGCTCCGCGTGCCTCAATTTACTCATCTGTAAAATGGGATGGTAACAGCCTCAACCGCCTGCGGCTGTCGAGAGGAGTGAATGGGTTTAAACAGCATTGAGCACCCTGCAAGCGCTCAGCGAGTAGACTGTGCGGAACCTGCCCGCCGGGGTCACCGTGGGCCAGGCTGGATCCCTGACCCGATAGACACACTAGTACAGAGGGGCTTGCGTCCACGTTCCTTGGGCATGCTCAACGCTCCCCAGCCAAGCGGGGCCCGAGGGTCTTGTTTGGAGGTCTCAGGACCTTTGAGGGGAGAAACCGCCAAGACAAGCATGTTCCCCCTGAAAAATGGATCCCCTCTTCTGTTTTCCCCTACCCTCACCTTGAGGGTTGTCCCGGTAATTTCAGGCAAAATTCTTCCCACCCCCACGTTGGACTGTGCCCCATGGGGGTTGGATTTTCTGGGGTGCAGGTCTCCTGTTGACCTTGTCTTACCTTCTTTCCCTTTACCCTAACTCCTGCAGTTATGGAGTGAATATTTATTGAGCTATTCTATTTACATATGTGGTAACCCATTTAAAAAACGGTGAGGCGGGTTGGGTGCAGTGGCTCACGTCTGTAATCCGAGCCCTTTGGGAAGCCAAGGTGGGTAGATGACTGGAGGCCAGGAGTCTGAAACCAGTCTGGCCAACAAGACAAAACCCCATCTCTACTAAAAATACAAAAATTAGCCAGGCTTGATAGTGCATGACTGTAATCCCATCTACTCAAGAGGCTGAGGGAAGAGAATTGCTTGAACCCGGGAGGCCGAGGTTGCAGTGAGCCGAGACTGTGCCACTGCACTCCAGCCTGGGAAACAGCGAGACTGTCTCAAAAACAATAACAACAACAAAAACAAACAAACAAAAAACAGTGATAGCCAGGTGCAGTGACTCACACTTGCAATCCCAGCACTTTGGGGGGCCGGGGCAGGTGGATCACCTGAGGTCAGGAATTCAAGGCCAGCCTGGCCAAAATGGTGAAACCCTGTCTCTACTAAAACTACAAAAATTAGCCTGGCATGGTGGCATGTGCCTGTAATCCCAGTTACTCAGGAGGCTGAGACAGGAGAATTGCTTGAACCCGGGAGGTGGAGGTTGCAGTGAGCCAAGATCATGCCGCTGCACTCTAGCCTGGGCAACAGAGCGAGACTTTGTCTCAAAACAAAAAACAAAACAAAACAAAAAACAGTGAGGCAGATCTGTTGTGATGATGACTCCAAAACACCCTCCCTGCCTCTGCAGAGTGACTGCAGGAAGGGTTACTCCCATTTTACAGATCCAGTAGCTGAGACTCAGAAGTGAGGTAAGTGGATCCAGGTCACGCAGCAAGCAGGTGAAAACCCAGATCACCTGCCTAGCTCTGAAGAAAATGGTATTTAGGCTTCACCCAGTACTTCCTATCCCACCCCCTCCCTGGGAAGGGCTGTTGAAATTTTCAGGGAAATCATCGGCTTCCTGCAGCCTCCAGAGGGTTGGTGGGGGTAGGGCACTGAGGAGAAGCCAGCTTTGTTCTCTGTGTTCTCCAGCAGTTGTTCATCTGGAGGGAGTGGGTCCTGGGTGGACCCTTGAGCAGAGCTACTTGGGGAGATGTGGTTTGGTGACCCCTATGACTTCTGGCTCCCCTATTCTGGGTAATTTTCCACTGCAGTCACTTCTGGGAGAGGAACAAAGGGAGCTGGATGTCCAGGCTGAGCCCCAGGGACTTGGGCTCTGTGGCTTCTCTCCCCCACACACCCCTTCTAAAATGCATCATGACTTTTACTCCTGCTTAGGGCATGGTCAGACAGGCTATACCTGGAGCCTGAGCAAGGCAGTCTGCAGGATGGCTTGACCCATGAAGGTCTGGGGTCGGGAAGGCCTGAGGCCCAGGCCCCTGATGAGTTTCCTGGGCTGCTCTCCACCAAGGGTGCTTCTCTCTGCTTGCATACCTCTGGGGACAGGGAGCTCACTGCCTTATCACATTCAGATACCTGAATGTTAATTGTGGTTTATTTCAACCCACCTCATTGGGACCCCTTCCCTCCTTCCTGCCCCACCTGGCTCTGTCCCTAGGCCACAGAACCAGGTTCGGTTTCCAGCCCTCTTCTCAACAGGGCTGCCTGCTCTTACCTAGTCCCAGTTTGTTATGATCCAGGGCAGCCTGGCTCTGATCTAAAGCACAGCCACCTCTTCCTTGTGGCCCCTATCCTGGCTGCTCCCGGGAACAAGTACCAAATCTGGGGTCAGACAGTCCTGGGGCCAGTCTTCCTTGGGTACTGGCTTCCTCCTTCAGGAGCTGCACTGGGTCCACTGGTATCCTATCCCTACAGCTGGATCTGGGAGGAAACCAAATGAAGACGATAGGAAATTCCAGCCTCTTTCTTTGGCCACTGCTCTCCTCAAGAGGCCAATCTTCTGGTTTTTTTGCAGAGAGGGGGCAGGCTGATCTCACAGGTCATGCTCCCCTCCACATTGTCACTAGCCTCCCAGCCAACCAGTGAGGAAGCATCATTAGGCCAATGTTACAAACGAGGAAAACTGAGGCAGAGTGATGTAACTGGCCCAGCAGTTACATCACGCCTGCTCACAACACAGCAGGCCTGAGACCCCTATAACTTGGATCCTGCTCTGTCCTGTGGTAAAGAGTCAAATCTAGGAAGTGAGGAAATGAGGTTTGGGATGGGCCCAGGTCTGGGGCTTCCACTCAGCTCCCTTGCTTGGTGCTGGAGAAACAGAGGCCCAGAGAGGGGCCTTAGCTTGCCCGCGTTCCCGCAGTAGCCGGCCAGAAGCCGCTGCCATTGTGCGCGAGGCTGGATAAAATGAATGACTGGAGGGCGCTCTGGAGAAGGGGCCGGCTGAGGGGAGATTTGTGGCGCAGACCGGGGATCAGGGGTCCCCCGCTCTTTCAAGGTGGGGCGGGGCCGTCTCTCTGGGAGGGCGGGGCTTCCCCGAAAGGCCCCGCCTCCGCCTCGACCGCCCAGCGGAGCCGCGGCAGGGGGAACCCAGTTTCCGAGGAACTTTTCGCGGGCGCCAGGCCGCCTCCTAGGCCAGGGCAGGACACAAACGCGCGGAGCGGCGGCGGCAACT
>NW_012116655.1:266232-269264 GCF_000951035.1 Colobus angolensis palliatus
CGTGCGCCTCGGTGTCCCGGGCCTAGCTGAGCCTCCCTGGTTCGCGCCCTAGCGTCTCGGACCGCGCGCTAGGAGGTGAGGGCTCTTGGGCCGGGCCGGGGTCCCTTGGCGGCTCCGGGCCGGGACACGTGCGCCCCTACGCGTCCCAGGCCGGGTGCCGCCCGACCGGTGACTCTTCAGCCCTGTGGTGGCCACGACTGGAGCTGGGGACCCGGGCGTCGCCGAAGCTCCGCCCCAGCCCCAGCCCCAGCCGTGACGTAATTGCGAGGTTACTCACGGTCATTCCCTCCGGCCCGAGAGTTCAGCTCAGCGTCGGAGCTCTTACGCATGCGCACTGGCGCTGCATCGCGCCCTTCCCCGCCTCTGGTCGGGTTCACCAGGTCTGCCACGGGAATCGCCTCCGCACTCATTCACTGACATCCACTGAATGCCAGGCCCCGTCTTAGGCACCGAGAGTTCACACACAGACCTGGGCACCCCCTCTTTTCGGGAACACAAAAATTTCCCAGGAAACCAAACGGGTATTTAGTTGCACCTTGGGTGGAGCGAGGCTGGGGGGGAGGGCAGGGCAGGGATGTGGCTACTTTGGGCACAGCGGTGAAGGACTTCTAAGCTGAGACCGGAGGGTCACCCCCAGGACCAGCAGGGAAAGATGTTTTCCAGGCCACGGCAAAGGAAGGGCAAAGGCCTCGAGGCAGGGCCTAAGTGTGAGGAGTTAGAGGCTTGCAAAGGAGTGAGGTCAGGGAGGAGGAGGACGCGAACCGACTTGTTCGGCCAGGGAAAGGGCGGAGCAGGACAGTGGCACCGGCTTCCCTCTTTGGAGCACCACTCTGGCTGTGATGAGAAGGGGCCAACCGTGGCCCCAAGTGCCAATTAGGAGGCCCGTTGCTTCCATTTTGTAGACAGAGCAAAAGGAAGCCCCTAGCAAACTGCCTCCATGGTTTCTGTGCAGCAGTTTTAACAACACTGGCTAAGTTGCACTTGGTTGATGAGGAAACTGAGGCCAAGGTTGCAGGAACAAGATGCCTGGACTCACAGCCTGAATGGACATGTCCATGGAACCCGTGGCCACCTTGGGGTTGGCAAAACAGATACATCTATGCCACCCCCACTCCTGCCCTACTGCAGCCTTGCAGATCACCCAGCTGGTTGCCTGCCCCAGGAGCTTCCCAGCCCTTCCCCCTGGGGCTGGGCTAGGGGAGGACCCCAGAGGAGAGGCCCTGATTGTGAGGCTTTTCCAAAACAGCCTCCCCTATCCCTGGCATGAGGGGTTGTCCTTCACTGCTCTCTGGAGTGATGAACCCTGAAATCCCAAGCCCTAGGGACATCTGGCCCTAACTCAACTACCAGTTCCACATCCCTGGGCCCAGTGAGTGTAGTCCAAGAGGCAACGTGACCAAGCCAGGAGGACATGGGCTTTGGGGTCAGAGCTTGAACCTGGACACTCCTCATTTCCTTTGTCATCCTGCTCAAGCCCTCTCACCCTCTGAACTTTAGTTTCCACCTCCAGAAAAATGAGGAGGCAAACCCTCCCTTCATGGGCAAGTTGTACAACAAAATCGGGTCTGGGCCACAGGTCTGATACCGACCTTTCTTATTGACGGAATCGGGTCTGGGCCACAGGTCTGATACAGACCTTTCTTACTGACTCATAGATAAAAACATTGTCTCTCCAGACCCAAAGGCCAGGCATGGGCAGCCATGTGGCTCAAGGTCTAGTCTATGAGAGAGTGGGGGCAGCCCCTTCTCACTAGGCAAGCCTCAGCCTTACCCACTTCAGTAGAGGATTTTTCAGTTTTTATTCAAACTTCCTGTTTTTCTTCCCAATTACACATCTTTTTTTCAGTGTAGAAAAATTCGAAAGCGCAAGTGAGCAAAAAGAAGAAAAAATCTTTAGACCAGGGGTGGTGGCTCACGCCTATAATCCCAGCACTTTGGGAAGTCGAGGCAAGAGGATGACTTGTGTGCGGGAGTTTGAGACCAGCCTGGGCAACATGACAAAATCCTGTCTCTACAAAAATAAAAAATTAGCTGGATGTGGGTGACACGTGCCTGTAGTCTCAGCTACTCTGGAGGCTGAAGTGGAAGGATTGCTTAAGCCTGGATTTAGAGGCTGCAGTGAGCTATAACCGCACCATTGCACTCAGCCTGGGTGACAGAGTGAGATTCTGTCTCAAAAAAAAAAAAAAAACTTTGAACCTACCACCCAGAGATAAGCCCTGCTAATTATGTGAAAGAGCTTTTCTTCTCTCTCTCTCTGTCTCTGTGTGTGTGTGTGTGTGTGTGTGTTTGGGGGATGGCTGCACACTCTTCATAGACCTTTTTTTTTTTTTGGAGACAGGGTCTCGCTCTTTTGCCCAGGCTGGAGTGCAGTGGCATGATCTCAGCTCACTGCAACCTCTGCCTGCCAGGTCCAAGAGATTCTCCAGCTCCCAGGTAGCCGGGATTACAGTCGTGCGCCATCACGCCTGGTTAATTTTTGTATTTTTAGTAGAGATGGGGTTTCACCATGTTGGCCAGGCTAGTCTCAAACTCCTGAGCTCAGGTTATCTGCCCACCTTGGCCTCTCAAAAGTGCTGGGATTACAGGAGTGAGCAACGATGTCCGGCCTTCATCAATTTTTTAAAACAACTTTATTGAGATATACTTTATGTATCACAAAATTTATCAATTTTAAGTATATCGTTCAATGATTTTTAGTTAACTTTCTGAGTTGTGTGACCATTACTAGCTGTAGAACATTTTTATCTCACAGTGAGATCCCTCATGCTTGTTTAGTCACTTCCTGTTCCTGCTCCCAGCCCCAGGCAGCTATGGATCTGGGTTTTTGTTTTGTTTTGTTTTTATTTGAGACGGAGTCTCGCTCTGTCACCCAGGCTGGAGTGCAGTGGTGCGATCTCGGCTCACCACAAGCTCCACCTCCCAGATTCAAACAGTTCTCCTGCCTCAGCCTCCCGAGTAGCTGGGACTACAGGTGCCCGCCACCATGCCCAGTTAATTTTTTGTATTTTTAGTAGAGATGGGGTTTCACC
>NW_012116655.1:270639-280192 GCF_000951035.1 Colobus angolensis palliatus
AAAAAAAAAAAAAAAGAGGATGAGGGGTTCAGGGAGGCTGCTCCACATGGGGCTACTCTGGGGGCCTGGAAGTGGGTCACAGAGGGGTCAGAGGCTATGTGGCCACCTCCCCATCCCAGTCTAGAGCAATGTTTGAGTCGTCAGACTGGGAACCAGCCCTGGTGAACCAGCCAAGGGCCTTGAGCCCCATCCGGTCCTGCTGCCTGCCATGGCCAAACTCTTGTCATGTGACTGGATTTGGGGATGGAGCTGCCTCTGTGAGTCCTTGCGTCTGTGGGTGAAGGCACTGCCCTGGCTGTAGAGTGCCCCTGGGTTTGAGTCCTGCCTCTGCACCGAGACCTCAGGTGAGCCTGTCTCGTCCTGCGCCTCAGAGTACCTTGCGGCAGTTGGGGGAGGATGGATTGGGAGAGTGGCCCTGTACCTGTGTTGGGGATTATTATTAAGCCTGTGGCAGTCTTCACCTCCCTGCTGAGGATTAATTTATCCGATTTTGCACAAGCTTATGAGTGCAGAAGAGGCAGATGGAAACAGAGTTCTGGCCGAGAGCCTGGAAGGGGGCCTCCGGGTCTCTTTCCTCTGCCTGGACCCCGTCATGTCTGGTCTTTGTCTGTCAGACCCCAGGTGTCTGCCAAGCCCGATCAGAGGCTGCTTCCCGGAAAGCCCTTCTGGGTGCCTCCGTGCCCTGAGTAGTGTGTTCTCAGAGTTCTCCCGCCCTGATGTCCCTCCCAGCATACCCAGCCCAGCCACGACAGGGCCTTGCTTCTAGTCATGTGTCTGGCTGTTTGCTGGGTCCAGGCCATCCCTGGTAGGGCACACTGGGGGCCCGCTCTCCCACACCATACCTCTCCCCAGGATATTTCACGCCCCACTTCTCTCCCTAGTCCCACCAAGCACTGGCACTCCTTAGAAAACACAGCTCTAGACTGGTCACTGCCCCAGCTCACAGCACTGAACTCCCCTGGTCTCCAACCATTCGTGGCTCCCCAGTGCTCCAAGATACAGTTCCCTTGTCTCTGCTGGGTGCAGTGGCTCACGCCTGTAATCCCAGCACTTTTGAGAGGCCGAGGCAGCGGATCACGAAGTCAGGAGATCGAGACCATCCTGGCTAGCATGATGAAACCCCGTCTCTACTAAAAATACAAAAAATTAGCTGGGCGTGGTGGTGGGCGCCTGTAGTCCCAGCTACTCGGGAGGCTGAGGCAGGAGAATCGCGTGAACCCAGGAGGCGGAGCTTGCAGTGAACTGAGATCATACCACTGCACTCCAGCCTGGGCCACAGAGCAAGACTCTGATGCAAAAAAAAAAAAAAGTTCCCTTGTCTCAGTGTGGCATTCAAGACTTGCAAGGATTGCCAAATATGCCCCTCCTGTGATATTGCCCATTTATCCAGAACCCCCACCTCAGGCACAGCCTGCTCTGGTAAGGTGCCTCCTCTCCCTCATCCCCGTGTTGAGGGCCCCTCAGGGGTGGAGCCTGAGGGAGTCTCTCCTATCAGACATGTTCCCCTTCCCATGCCTCTTGGCATCCAGCTAACCCCAGGGTAGCAGAAAGCCCTCACAGTGTGACCACGCGTTGCTGTGTCTCCTAGGGAAAGTGCCCTGCCCTCTCTGAACTGTGGGGGCCTCCCCTGAAAAGCAGGAGATGGAGGCTATAGGATTTGCTGGCTTTGAGCCCCCAGGGGTTCAGCCCTAATGCATCTGAAGGGACAGGGTTGGGGGGATGGAGAGGAGGGTGCTGGGAGTGGGTCCAAGGAGTCAGTGAGCAGGTGGCTGGGAGTTACCTTCTGCCCAACATTCACCTAGCTGGACACAAACATCCTGAGTGGCCCGGTCAGCTCCCGGCAGAAGTCACTGCCAGTAGAGGCCTGGGATCTGGACTTTGCTTGCTGACAAGTGGAGGCGAGGCTGGCCAGAGGAAGTGCCTCTGACCTTGTCTCCTAGCAGCCATGGGCCATGTGGACATGCCCTTTGACCCTGGGCACTGACAGTGTGTGACAGCCTGCACCATGTGTTCCACAGGGGCTGCTGTGTATGTCGGGGGTGAGGTGGGGAGAGCCTTAACTGGCTCAAGGGTGAAAGGACAGGGAGCCATTGAGACTGGCTCCAGGTGTGGGTCCCCTGCTGTGGGAGGTGGGACAGGGATAGGGGTCCATCCCCCTAGGGGGAATTTGTGGCCTACCCCAAACCCTGTTTGAGTTCCTTTCCTGACTCCCTGTCCCTGCAGCTGTCTCCCAGCAGGCCTTGCCTCTGCATGCTGCCCCTGCCAGGCTCTGGGGTCTCTGTGCTCCCTGTAGCTAGAAGGCTGGGATCAGGGGTCTTCACAAGCAGCCCTACTGTATGACCTTGGACAAGTCCAAGAATCTTCAGGTTCTTTTTTTTTTTGAGATGGAGTCTTGCTGTATCACCCAGGCTGGAGTGCAGTGGTACAATCTTGGCTCACTGCAAGCTCCATCTCCCAGGTTCACGCCATTCTCCTGCCTCAGCCTCCCGAGTAGCTGGGACTACAGGTGCCCGCCACCAAGCCCGGCTAATTTTTTTGTATTTTTAGTAGAGACGGGGTTTCACTGTGTTAGCCAGGATGGTCTCCATCTCCTGACCTCATGATCTGCCTGCCTCAGCCTCCCAAAGTGCTAGGATTACAGACGTGAGCCACCGTGCCTGGCCCAGGTTCTTTTTTTTTTTTTTTTTTTTTGGAGATGGAGTCTAGCTCTGTCGCCCAGGCTGGAGTGCAGTGGCCAGATCTCAGCTCACTGCAAGCTCCGCCTCCCGGGTTCACGCCATTCTCCTGCCTCAGCCTCCCGAGTAGCTGGGACTACAGGTGCCCGCCACCAAGCCCGGCTAATTTTTTTGTATTTTTAGTAGAGACGGGGTTTCACCGTGTAGCTCAGGATGGTCTTGATCTCCTGACCTCGTGATCCACCCGTCTCGGCCTCCCAAAGTGCTGGGATTACAGGCTTGAGCCACCGCGCCCGGCCAAGGTTCTTAACAATGTAAAGGGAACAGTACTAAAACCAGTTTCTTGGAATTATGGAGATCTGATGAGTGAAGGCTTAAGCAGTGCATGGCACATAGTAGGCCCTAACCAATGCCAGTTAGTGTTATCAGCATTTAGCCAGATGCAGTGGCTCACGCCATTAATCTTATTGACTTTAGAGGCTGAGGTTGGAGGATTGCTTGAGGCCGGAAGTTCAAGACTAGCCTGGGCAACATAGCAAGGCCCTGTCTGTAAAACAAACAAACAAACAAATCATCATTTAGAGCACTTAACCAGTACCTGGCACCCGATAGGTTTAGCTCAACAAATGTTAGCAGCAATTACCCAAGAAGCCTGTGCTGGAAGTTTCTAGGATGTACCAGGCTATGGTTCTGAGTTCTGAGCATCTACCATGTGGTGGTCTGGAGTTGGTGAGAGACAGGATGGGGCTGACTAGGCCAGTGGGGAACCCCCACCCGCCACGGGGAACAAGCACCCTATCCTTGGTTTCCATGGAAGATAATTGATGCCGGGCACAGTAATCCCAGCACTTTGGGAGACTGAGGCAGGAGGATCTCTTGAGTCCAGGAGTTCAAGAGCAGCCTGGGCAACATTGTGAGACCCAAACTAAAAAAATTAGCTTGGCATGGTGGAGCGTGCCTGTCGTCCCAGCTACTCAGGAGGCTGAGGCTAAGGCTGGAGGATTGCTTGAGCCCAGGAGGTCGAGGCTGCAGTGAGCCATGATCGTACCACTGCACTCCAGCCTGGGCAACATAGTGAGGCCCTGTCTCAAAACAAACAAACAAAAAGAACCTGCTGAGGAAGCAGTGTTTCTGGCTGGGGGAGGAGGGGCAGAGTGGCCATCTGGCCACAGATGGTGGTTTCTGTGCAAAACACATCAAAGCGGCCTTGGAAATGCGAGCGAAAGCACCTTCAAAGTTCTAGTCACAGCCTTGGGACTAAGCAAAGCCACCAAAAGTACATAAAAGACAATGACCATCACCCAGTGCCGGTGATGCTAGAAGGAAAGAGAATACGTTGTAGGGGAGGTTGTAAAGGCCTTTATCTTTTCCAGACTGAAGCCTGGCAGCTCGAAAACGTCTTGCTGCCTTCATGTGAGCTTTAAAACAAGCTACAGAGAAACAACCCAAGAGGGAGAAATATATATATATATATATTTGTGTGTGTGTGTGTGTGTGTGTGTGTGTGTGTGGGATGGAGTCTGGTTCTGTTGCCCAGGCTGGAGTGCAGTGGCATGATCTCAGCTCACTGCAACCTCTGCCTCCTGGGTTCAAGCGATTCTCCTGCCTCAGCCTCCCAAGTAGCTGGGACTATAGGCACGTACCACCATGCCCAGCTGATTTTTGTATTTTTAGTAGAGGCTGGATTTCACCATGTTGGCCAGGATGGTTTCGATCTCCTGACCTCGTGATCTGCGTGCCTCGGCCTCCCAAAGTGTTGGGATTACTGGCGTGAGCCTGTGTTTTCAGAGACAGGGTCTTGCTCTATCATCCAGGCTGGAATGCCGTGGCACAATCACAGGTTGCTGCAATGTTGAACTCCTGGGCTCAAAGGATCCTCCCACTTCAGCCTCCAGAGTAACTGAGACTACAGGCTCATGCCACCATGCCCAGCTATTTTTAAAACTTTTTGTAGAGCTAGGGTCTTGCTATATTGCCCAGGCCGGTCTCGAACTCCTGGGCTCAAGTGATCTGCCTGCCTCGGCCTCCCAAAGTGCTGTGATTACAGGCGTCAGCCACCACGTTAGCACTGCCATTTTGACTGAGAACAGGTGCCCAGCAGCAGGGGCTACTCCCAGAATTGCCACTGCATCAGGCCCATGGGTTGTTTTTCAGCTGCAGGTGATAAGTATGTGCCCTGGGCCACCTCTCAGACAAGGTGTCTGAATTGGTGCCGATCAGCATCACATGTAATCGCCATCTCACAGGTTCTGTTGAGGGTGATTCTGCACACCTGTAGCTCCGGGAAGCGCCTAGTGGGGAGGAGGAAGCATGGCTGTGAGGTTTACAGGGTCGGACGGTCATTGTGTTGGGAGCTGGCGTGTGGAGGGGCATAGACGAGGAAAGAATGTGAGGTGGCGTCACAGCAAGTTTTGATGGAGGAATAGGAATTCACCAGGTGGAAAGGATATTCCTGGTGGAGGGAACAGCCTGGCCTCCAATAGTGTGCAGTGTTCAGAAAGCAGGCAGGGAAAAGGAGGCCCAGGGAGATACCAGTTAGGGGATGGGGGCGGAGGCAGACGAGGGTGGAGGAAGCCATGGCTGGAGTTGGCATAGCCTTTAACTGGGGTCCGTGCTGTGGTCAGCCCTATGCTGGGTGAGGCTGGGATCATAGCTGGTTCAGGCCCTGCCAGGAGGGGCCCCCAGCTGAGACCCAACCTCTAATTTGTCAGGGGAGGTGGATGGATCTCAGGGTGGGGGGGAAGGCGGGGGAGGGTGGTAGTTAGGAAGCCTCCGGGAGGAGGCAGTGCCAGAGCTAAGCCTTAAAGAGCTTCGCGTTGTCCTTTCTGTCCTTGCACTCTGCACACACTCATTGAACTGTGACAAATGAGGACAGCTGGTCAGGGCAGAGGCAGGCCAGAGCTGGGGCTCACTGCTGTCCCTGGTAGGCTGGAGCTGAAGGGCAGGCTCTGGGGTCTGCAGAATGGGGTTTGCATCCCAGATTCTTCACATGGCAGCTGTGGGACTTTGGGCACAAGGCCTCCGTCTGAGCCTTAGTTTCCTCAAGAGGACTTGCCCCCAGGTGCACCTGGGGCTCCAGCCATGGGCGCCTCCCATTCCAGGAAGAGCCGGCACACACTTGTGCCCCTGGGGCACCTGAGCGCACAAAGGGCAGCCTGTGCCCCTGCTGGATACACAACCAGCTGAAAACATGAGAACCGCCGACTTCAGTTAGGAGGATCAAGGAGGTGCCTGGTGGGAGCAGAACAGCAGGCAGGGTGCAGCCCAGCTCCCTGGAGGGATGGTGGGCACCCATCCCCACCCTGCCACCTCAATTAGCAGGCAGAGAGGGTGTGCTCTGGAATCCCACAAGCCACTGTGCCTCGTCCTCCCCCGTGGCTGACCCTCCTTCACAGTTGGTGCAGCTTTGTGATCTGCAGTGCAGGGATCAATTTGCAAATACCTTTCCCACCCATTCCCTGGAGAATTGGGGTCCTTGGCTCAGAGGACAGACCAACCTGAGTTGGAATCCCAGCTCCTTGGTGGCCATCCTGGCCTCCACCCCCTCACTGCCTCTGCTCCTCCTGTCCTGCCCATGCCCACCTCAGGGCCTTTGCACACACTGTTTCTTCTGCCCTCCCTTCTGGCCCACTCCCTCATTTCATTCAGACTTCCTTTCAGATGTCACCTCCTAAGGTGGGCTGCCCTGACCACCTCATCTACAATGGCCCCAGTGCCTGGCACAGGATTGGCACACAGCAGATATTGTCAGAGAGATGGATCTGGGTTCTGTGGACAAGGCCGTGGGGGCAGGTGGAGAGCTTCCTCTTCCAGGAGGTTGTTTGGGGTTCAAGGCTTTGTGTGAGTTGTAGGCTTCTGTGCTGGTCAGAGCTGGGCCCTGCAAGCGCATGCTATGAGGCCTGCCCAGGATTTCCCTCATGGCCTCACAGAATACACTGGCCAGAGTCATTAAAGGGCGCCCGCATCTGCCTTCAGAGAGAGGTTTGAAGGTAGAACTGGGGAGGGATGCCAGGTGGGGGTTCTGGTTTCCTGTTGGGTCCTGATAGAATCAGGGCAGGAGAGGAAGAAGAGGGAAGAGGAGGAACGCAGGTTTGGGGAGGCGGTGGCAGGGCTTCACAAGCCTGGGGAAGGTGAACGAGGGAGCAGGTGGGACCACCATGGCCCAGAGTCTGTGCCTCCTCTTCCTTCCTGTGTTCAGAATGTGTGTGGGAACCAGAAGGGCCTTCTCAGTGTTCGTGGGGAAGCCTGGTTCACCCGCGGGTGGGCCACAATTTGGGTGCCACAGTGAGCCTCTAGAGACCAGCTCTCCCAGCTTCCAGGGCAGGGACTAGGGGAGGCAAGAGAGGCTCTTCCTTACATTGTGAACCCAAGGTGCCTCAGCTGCCCTACTCTAGACTGGCCCTGTTAACTCCCCTTAAAAAACACACAAACAACAACAACAACAACAACAACAAAGTGACTCAATCGAATGGTAATGGAGCTCCGACGTGAATACTGCAAGTGTCAGGCAACTCACTACCTGACTTTCCAGTTCTAAACCATTCTAATTGCTGTAGAGAGAACTAACCTTTGTTGAGACTGTTGAGTGATGGATGTTTTACACACTTGCTCTCCCAGAATTGCCACCTGTGGAGACCGTAGGTGTGGGAGCTCAGAGAGGAGCAGTGGACTGTCCCCATCACACAGCCAGTGAGGGGCTGAAGAAAGAGCAGGCCCTGGCACGTAGCCCCAGATAGCCCGCTTGGGTGTGTCTCTGAGGGAGGCTGCAGGGCTGGCTCTAGAGTTTCCTTTTTTAGTCTTAGCCTGGCGACCAGCTTTCACAGAAATCGGCCAGCGGGCTGGGTGCGGTGGCTCACGCCTGTAATCCCAACATGTTGGGAGGCTGAGGCAGGAGGATCACCTGAGGTCAGGAGTTCAAGACCAGCCTGGCCAACAAGGTGAAACCCTGTGTCTACTAAAAATACAAAAATTACATTTCATTACAGGTGTGGTGGCACACACCTGTAATCCCAGCTACTCAGGAGGCCGAGGCAGGAGAGTCACTTGAACTCGGGAGGCGGAGGTTGCAGTGAGCTGAGATTGCACCACTACACTCCAGCCTGGGTGACAGAGCCAGACTCTGTCTCAAAAAAAAAGAAATTGTCCCGCAGATCAGCCCCAGGGGAGACTGAGCCAGGCCTTGAGTTTCAGAGGGTGGCCATGGCTGGTGGCACCCAAGCCCTTGGGGCATCTTAGCTTAGTCTGTGCCCTCTGCCCAAGGGCCAACCCTCTGTTCTCGGGTCACACTTCCTCCTCTTGGAAGGCCCCCCCACGCCACCCCCACCAGAGCCTTTAATGACTCTGCTGCCCCTGGGGCTCAGAGAGCAACCGCCCTCTCCCACCCCACTTCCTCAGTGGGATGGGAGGGGGTTAGAGCAGGAAGATGAGACAAATAAAGACACCAATAAGAGGCAGGAGGAATATGTGGTAAAGCCAAGATGGGTAAGGGGAGGGGACAGGCTTCGGGGTGGCCCTGGCCCTGCTGTCTCAGGCTAGTATCTGCTTGTTGGTGCCACCACATTCTGGGCTCAGAAACTGGGGAGCAAAGTAATGAAAGAACCAGGCTGGGAGGCCATGGGGAACTTGTACCTGGAGTTCAGCTCTCAGCATGCTTTTCGGTCGAGGATGCTTCCCTGTCTTAAGTCACTCAGGTCAGAGCCTTTGCCAGGAGCAATGCTGTTTTGTTTTGGGGGTGAGGAAACACCCACAGGCTGAGGGGATGGTTGGGCCGTGCTAGAGAGGCTGTCTGTTTTCCTTGAACCTCCCAAAGCTGGAAAATAAGGGCCTGGACTGGACGGTGCGAGAGAGACATGGTGGGTTTTCTTGCTTAGGGTCCTGAAAAGAGAGCAAGGTTGAGGCCACAGGGACCCCAGCCCCCAACGGACTGCTGAGTCGCTGGGTCTGCCCAGGGTTCAGGCACCCTCCCAGGTTGCAGCCAACTGGGGCAGGGGCCGGTCAGAGGCGCTGGCCTGCAGGTTGGGGCAAAGGCAGGCTTTGGTGGTGGTCTATTTGGCTACAAAATCATCTGACCAGGCTCTGATCATTTGTGTGTGTGTGTGTGTGTGTGTGTAACTTTTACCTTTAACAGAAGAGGGAAGACAGGCCCAGGCACTTCCTCAAAAGAGCCCCAGAGCCTGTCACCCCTTCCTTACCCATCTTCTGTCCTAGGGACTGCATCCCTTCCTGACCTCCCAGGGTACTAATGAATAACGGGGTCGGGATTCACTTGGTGACTGCTGAGTTGTGAGGCTTTGAGGGGGAGGGGCAGACTTCACCCATCGGCAAAGGCACATCGGTGCTGCAGTCAGGAAACTCCTATGTCCGGGCCTCAGTTTCCCGGAAGTGACCTGTTTTCAGGAGTGGCCGCATCCCAGACCATCAGCCCCGCTGCGGTGAAGGGTGGCCCCTTCCTGGGGCTGCCCTAGAAGGGGGAGGTCCATGCACCCACCGCAGCCACCACTTGGCAGCCCTTGGCCTTAATTAAGCGCCTCTTGCATACTAAGTGCTGCACCCAGATTATCTCCCTTATACCATTCGACACCAGGGAGATAATGAGTGTCCTGTTTCTGGATGAGTAAACTGAGGGTTGGAGTGGTTAAGGCTCGCTCAGGGTGCCAGCGAACCAGTAATTTCGAACACAGAGTTCTGGTGTGTTGGGCCAGGACCTCTCTGCTTTGACCCTTTAACGAAGGGAGCGGGAGCTGAAGGCCGGTGACCGCCAGTAACCCCGGCAGACGCTGGCGCCGAGCGGGTTAAAGGCGGACGTCCGCTAGTAACCCCAGCCCCATTCAGCGCCGCGGGGTGAAACCCGAGCCCCCACCGCCGTGGGGAGGTGGGGC
>NW_012116655.1:280507-288661 GCF_000951035.1 Colobus angolensis palliatus
GCGCTCAACGGCTTCAAAACTCCGCCGCGCCTTGACAGGTGAAGTCGGCGCGGGGAGGGGTAGGGCCAGCCGCCTGGACGCCCCAAGGGCGGGCGCAGATCGCGGAGCCATGGATTGCACGTTCGAAGGTATTTTTGGAGGCTTCCCCCGGACCCAGCCCTTTATACAATGCCTCCGTCTCCTGCAGGTTCTCCTGGGGTGGGCAGGCATGGGGGCTACGGAACTTGAGCAGGAAAGATCCCCTTCCTGAGGGAGAAGGTGTGACAGTTACCAGCTCACTGGGGAAGTGGGGGGCTACCCCCTATCAAATTAGTGCCCCCTGCAACTCAAGGGGAAGGGTTTGCTTAGAGACCCCACAGCAGCATCCCGACCTAAGAGGGTTTGGAGGGAGAGGGTGCCCTTCTCTACATTCTCTGCACCCGCTTTGGGACAGGACCAGGAGGAAGCAGGGAGGAGGGCCCGTTGTCCCTGTCTGCTACAGCGTCTGCCCTGTTCGGCACCCCTGCCTATTGTGGGCATCTTAGACTCTTCAGGCAGACAGTGGGAGCCCTAGATTGTCAAAATTGTCAGTTTTTCTTTCAGGCCTCAGTTTCCCCCGTTTATCAAAGAGGCTCACAAGGACTGGGGTAAAGGGGTGGGAAACCCTGCAGTTGAAAGTCCATTATGACTTGATGACTTGTGACCTGGAGCGTCCACAAACCAGGAGAGTTTCTACTTGAGAAGCCTGGGAGACTGGGGCTGCCACCCCATCCTATTCTGCAAACTGCTCTAGGAAATTGCCCCTCCTGCAGTAACTTCCCTGCCTGGGTACCTGTCAGTGGGCGATGCTGGGTCTCCACTCTGTGCCAGCTGCCTGCTAAGCAAAGCCGCGGGCAGCCCTACCAAAAAGGGTTTAATCTTTCTGTTGTACAGATGAGGAAACTGGGGCCAGTGAGAGGAGGCTGTTGGTCTAGGCTCCACTTCAAGCTGGTGGTGGGCAGGGCTGGGAGCTCAGACTGGGGATCCTGAGAGCACTGGAGGTCCCCATTGTCTTAGAGAGCATTCTGCAGAATAGGTGCCACCGTGAGTGGGTTAGAGGGCCCTGGGCTGAGCCAGATAGGCTGCCAGGCGCCAGCTGGGGGAGAGGGCCCATGGCCAGGCGGGGCTGAGGTGGGAGTGTGTCCCAGTCTGTATGAGGAGGAAGGAGTCAGGACAGACAGCACTTGCTTTTACAGAGATGAAATCAAAGCCCTGAGTGGCCAGGCCTGGGTCTTGAGGCTACTTGGCTGCAGGCAAAGCCTGGACTTGAGCCCAGAACTCTATACAGAGACACACTGGTTGGCCATGTGGCCAGCAGCTGGCTCGGCCCTAAGCCTTGGTCTGTTCCACTGAGTAATGGGTTGGTGATAGCAGCCTGGCTCTTGGCTTCTTGGTGGGGCAAGAAAAGGCACAGAGACAACAGATTCAGGATTTTGTAGACCTGGGTTTTTTGTTTTGTTTTGTTTTTTGAGACAGGGTCTCGCTCTGTGGCCCAGGCTGGAGTGCAGTGGCCGGATCTCAGCTCACTGCAAGCTCCGCCTCCTGGGTTCACGCCATTCTCCTGCCTCAGCCTCCTGAGTAGCTGGGACTACAGGCACCCGCCACCTCGCCTGGCTAGTTTTTTGTATTTTTTTTTTTTAGTAGAGACGGGGTTTCACCGTGTTAGCCAGGATGGTCTCGATCTCCTGACCTCGTGATCCGCCCGTCTCGGCCTCCCAAAGTGCTGGGATTACAGGCTTGAGCCACCGCGCCCGGCCAAGACCTGCGTTTGAACCCCACTGCATGCTCTTGGGCTGCTTGTGGTCCTTCCTGAACCTCAGTGTCTTTTCTTGTCTCCAAGATGAGGTGAGCTAATCTTTTGAGGTAGTCTAGGGTAGTGGCCAGTGGTTGGGGCATTGGAGTCAAGTAGGCTCTGGACTCAGTTGAGTATCAGACTCTATAAGAACTTAGGCCAGTAAGTCACCTCTCTACAGCTCAGTTTCTTCATGTGTAGAATGGGGCCAATGATCACACCACCCTCTCAGCTGTGGGTGAAGATTAGGGGCCTAGCCTGGCTCCGTCAATGTGGGTAGCCCCACAGTGGGCCTGGCTTTTGGCCCAGACCCACCCTTCTGACATGGGCCCCTGCCCTTAGAGTCCTTCCAGCGTGGATGAGGACCCTGCTCTGATCTGGGGTTCTCTTGGGGGACTTCCCTGTCGCTATTCACTTTGGAGATCCTGCGCTGCCCTAGGAAGAGTGGGCCCAGGCTGCACAGTTGGTCCTTGGTCACAGAGGATCCCACCACTTCTTCAGGGCCTCAAGGCAATCCTGCCTCTCTCTGTGCCCCTCTTCCCCCTGTAAACTGAGGGGAGGGGAAAATCACCCACTCCTCAGCAGTTTCTAAGTTGCTTTGTCAAGTTCCGTGCCCAGAGGATCCTGCTGGGGGAGCCTTTTAGGATGAGACCAGGAGTGGCCAATGGTGGGGTGTAGGGTCCATCGCCCCTGTATGAAGACCCCCTCTGTCCTGTTTCCCACTTGCCTTAAG
Organism: Colobus angolensis palliatus; assembly: GCF_000951035.1. Classification (NCBI taxonomy): domain Eukaryota; kingdom Metazoa; phylum Chordata; class Mammalia; order Primates; family Cercopithecidae; genus Colobus; species Colobus angolensis. Next base: position 283,051 of record NW_012116655.1, read on the forward strand.
CTGCTCTTCCCTCCCTATCCCCATCTCCGTTCCAAAGACTGGAGCTGCTGGATCTGTGGACGGAGACATGCCCCTGTTTCACACATTGAGAAACAGGCCCCAGTGGGGCCAGGGAAGGCTGCATCTGGGCCTCTGGATTCCTTTTGTTCTGTGTGAGGTGGGGGCTGATGGACTGTGGAGAGGGCAGGAGACCTGTCTGGAAGGGTTGGTCACCTCATGGGCAAATGCTTGGAAGCTGGTCTGAGTCCACAGTGCAGTGTGGACCTGTGTGTGTGTGTATGAGTGTGTATGCGAGTGTGTATAAGACTGTGTGTATGAGTGTGTCTATGAGTGTGTGTATGTGTGTAGGTGTGTATGTTGTGTATAAGTGTGTGTGTATGAGTGTGTGTATGTGTGTGTATATGTGTGTGTATGAGTGTGTCTATGAGTGTGTGTATGTGTGTAGGTGTGTGTGTATATAAGTGTGTGTGTATGTACGTGTCTATGAGTGTATGTGTGTAGGTGTGTCTGTGTGTATAAGTGTGTGTATGAGTGTGTGTATGTGTGTAGGTGTGTATGTTGTGTATGTGTGTGTGTATGAGTGTGTGTATGTGTGTATATGTGTGTGTATGTGTGTATATGTGTGTGTATGAGTGTGTGTGTATATGTGTGTGTGTGTGGACTCAGAGGTGGATGTCTTGTAGAATGTATGCCCCGTGAAGACAGGAGTAAAAGTTTACCATCATCCACATCAAGATACAGGACATTCCCAGCTCCCCAGGAAGTTGCCTGGTTCTAGGCAGGGATTTTTCTTATTCACAGCCAGGAACAGTGCCTGGCATAGTGTGGGCACTCAGCACATGCTCATCGAATGAGTCAATGAGTGAATGAATGTGAGCCTGCTGTTTGCTGTGGACTAAGGATGTTGCCAGATGTTTGGGCAAATACTGGGTGGTGGGAAGAGCTTAGGCTCTGAAGTCTGCAGTCTTGGGCCCGACCCTGGGCTCAGCCCCAGCCTCCCAGCCTAGCTGTGGGGCAAGATTGTGAGCCTTGTGGTGCCCACCTTGTCCAGGTATTGTGATGCACTCGCAGCAGCAGGCATTGCTCGAGACAGCACAGGTGCTTGCGAAATGGCTTTGTGTCGGGAACACCAGCTCCTGTGGGTGGCTTTCTGTTCTGGTGGCATTGCCCACACATACAGCTGTGTGCCGACAAGGGTTGTGCAAATAGGGTTGTGTTTGGATGTATGCAATGCCCTGTTTGGGAGGTCAGTCTCTGCCTTGCTCACACATCTTCTCCTTTTCACAGACATGCTTCAGCTTCTCAACAACCAAGACAGTGACTTCCCTGGCCTGTTTGACCCACCCTATGCTGGGAGTGGGGCAGGGGGCACAGACCCTGCCAGCCCCGATACCAGCTCCCCAGGCAGCTTGTCTCCACCTCCTGCCACACTGAGCTCCTCTCTTGAAGACTTCCTGAGTGGGCCGAAGGCAGCACCCTCACCCCTGTCCCCTCCCCAGCCTGCACCCACTCCATTGAAGATGTACCCGTCCATGCCCACTTTCTCCCCTGGGCCTGGTATCAAGGAAGAGTCAGTGCCATTGAACATCCTGCAGACCCCCACCCCGCAGCCCCTGCCAGGGGCCCTCCTGCCACAGAACTTCCCAGCCCCAGCCCCACCGCAGTTCAGCTCCACCCCTGTGTTAGGCTACCCCAGCCCTCCGGGAGGCTTCTCTACAGGTAAGGGGGATGTGTGGTGGGAGGGGACACCTGGGGTGGGACTCCCAGGAGCACAGGAGGAAGCTTCTGCTGTGATGTGAGTAGAGGTCTGTGCAGGCTTTAGAAATTGGGGCTCCACTCTGCGCTTGAGACACCCTGTTACTAGCAGTCCTGGTGTGCTTATTGCCAGGGGAGGCGCAACCTCAGACTGCAGGCCTGGCTTGAAGCCAGTGCATTTGCATCAGGGCCCATGCAGGGACTGTCCATAGGAAGCCACATGGGGCAATGACTCATCCAAGGCCAGTTGGTGATAGAGACCTGAAGAGCAGGTTGAAAGTGGGAGAGGGCAGTCTGTGCCTGCAGCCCCAGGCTTTATTTCTGCAGGGAGCCCTCCTGGGAGCACTCAGCAGCCGCTGCCTAGCCTGCCACTGGCTTCCCCGCCAGGGGTCCCGCCCGTCTCCTTGCACACGCAGGTCCAGAGTGTGGCCCCCCAGCGGCTACTGACAGTCACAGCTGCCCCCACGGCAGCCCCTGCAACGACCACTGTGACCTCGCAGATCCAGCAGGTCCCGGTGAGGGGTCTGGCCAGGGGTTGGGGAGGGCACAGCCCCTGGCCCAGCCACACAGCTTACGGCCAAGCCCTCTTCCACCCTCAGGTCCTGCTGCAGCCCCACTTCATCAAGGCAGACTCGCTGCTTCTGACAGCCATGAAGACAGACGGAGCCACTGTGAAGGCAGCGGGTCTCAGCCCCCTGGTCTCCGGCACCACTGTGCAGACAGGGCCTTTGCCAGTGGGTGATGTGGGCAGGGCATAAGGGAGTGGGGTCTGCACACACACACGCCCAACTGGTAACATGTGCCTGGTCCTGCAGACCCTGGTGAGTGGCGGAACCATCTTGGCAACAGTCCCGCTGGTTGTAGATGCGGACAAGCTACCTATCAACCGGCTGGCGGCAGGCAGCAAGGCCCCGGGCTCAGCCCAGAGCCGTGGAGAGAAGCGCACAGCCCACAACGCCATTGAAAAGCGCTACCGCTCCTCCATCAATGACAAAATCATTGAGCTCAAGGATCTGGTGGTGGGCACTGAGGCAAAGGTGTGGAGAGGCCTGCAGGGGCACAGACTGGGGTGTCCCTAGGAAGGAACAGATCAGGGGTAACTGGAAGGAAGAGAGGGAGTGAGACTGAGCCTGGACAAGCAGGGAATTGGGCTTCAGCATCCCCAGGCCTGGCCAGCCTCATTTATTTAGTTAAATGGGTTTGCAGACCTCTTCAATAAAGGTGGGGCTGTGCTAGGCATGGGGGATGCAGCAATGAACAAGACAGACAAAAATTGTCCCTCAAAGAGGAGCCGATGTTCTGGTGGGGGAGATGGACAGTAGGCAGGATGAACAAGTGCTGGAGTCCACCACATTTGACTCATTGCAGAGAAAGCAGGAAGAGGGATGATGAGGGTCCCCTGGTGGTAGCCAGGGAAGGCCCCCTGAGACGGCGGCAGGCACAGCAGCAGCTAGCCAGACCCTGCTGTTTGCATCTTACACCCTAACGCTATGCTCGGCCTGGGAGGTGGGTGCTACTAGGCGAGGAACATTTCAGGTAGAAGGAACAAATGCAAAGGTCCTGAGGCAGTAGTGTTGCAAAGCAGCTCCGCAACCCCTTGGTAGGGCCCCCCAACCCCACAACCCCCGACCTCACGGGCCACCTGTGCTCTCCCCCTCCTTTCCACACCGTGCAGCTGAATAAATCTGCTGTCTTGCGCAAGGCCATCGACTACATTCGCTTTCTGCAACACAGCAACCAGAAACTCAAGCAGGAGAACCTAAGTCTGCGCACTGCTGTCCACAAAAGCAGTGAGTCCTGGCTTTATTGAGCTCCAGTTGGGCCTCTCCTCTAGCCCTGCTCCGCCCCCCACCCCGGCCATGCCCCCTGTCCCTAGCCCCACCCTGCCCTTGGTTCTGGCCCACCCTCTGCCCCGCCTACCTCACCCTTGGCTCTAGCCCTGCCTTCAGCTCTAGTCCCTTGGCTACCTCTGGTCCTGAAAGAGCCCTGGCGCCTCCCTTTGGCCCTAACCCAGCCCATCGAAGCTTCCTGGGCCAGCTTTAGGAGCTACAGCAGTCCCTAGACCCCCAAGGGCCTAAGCTCTGATTGGGGTCACATATCCAACCTTTACTCCTGGCTCTGTTCCTTTCGGTCCACAGAATCTCTGAAGGATCTGGTGTCGGCCTGCGGCAGTGAAGGGAACACAGACGTGCTCATGGAGGGCGTGAAGACTGAGGTGGAGGGCACACTGACCCCACCCCCCTCGGATGCCGGCTCGCCCTTCCAGAGCAGCCCCTTGTCCCTTGGCAGCAGGGGCAGTGGCAGCGGTGGCAGTGGCAGTGACTCGGAGCCTGACAGCCCAGTCTTCGAGGACAGCAAGGTTGGGCCCTGCCACGGTGCCCCCTTCCCCACTCCCAGCCATATCCTCTGAACCTCAGGACAGGGTCAGGAAGACCCTAACAGATCCTACCTCCCATTTCATAGACAGAATAACTGAGGCCTGGAGCCATGTGGGGTCCCACAGTAAGGTGGGCAGAATCCTGACCCCCCTTCCCAGCCTCATGGTCTCTGGGGTCCCTCTGGTCCTGCCCTCACCACCCTGCCCACCCCCACCAGGCAAAGCCAGAGCAGCGGCCGTCTCCGCACAGCCGGGGCATGCTGGACCGCTCCCGCCTGGCCCTGTGCACGCTCGTCTTCCTCTGCCTGTCCTGCAACCCCTTGGCCTCCTTGCTGGGGGCCCGGGGGCTTCCCGGCCCCTCAGATATCACCAGCGTCTACCACAGCCCTGGGCGCAACGTGCTGGGCACCGAGAGTAGAGGTGGGACTGGCCAGCCCTGGCATCTTTGGGAGGGCGCTCTGGGGGAGCCCCCAGGCTTGTGAACTTGGGGCTCTGGATTTCCTGGGAGCTGTGTCCCCAGCTTTCCCTCTGTCCATAGATGGACCTGGCTGGGCCCAGTGGCTGCTGCCCCCAGTGGTCTGGCTGCTCAATGGGCTGCTGGTGCTGGTCTCCTTGGTGCTTCTCTTTGTCTACGGTGAGCCAGTCACGCGGCCGCACTCAGGCCCCGCCGTGCACTTCTGGAGGCATCGCAAGCAGGCTGACCTGGACCTGGCCCGGGTAAGGGGTTGCCCCTGGCAGAGTGGGCAGGGCAGGGACCCCAGGCTGGGAAGGTGCTGGGTGTCAACCCTTGTTCCTCGCTCCCTGTGCACACCATGAATCTGTCCTGTCCTCCCTGTGCCTGGCCATGCATCCGCAGACCCCCAGCACCCCTCCACAGCCTGCTGTGGATGGCTCTTCTGAGATATGGGGCAGCTGCTCTGACCTCACTTTTCTCACCTGGAAAACCCTCATCCACAGGGGGACTTTGCCCAGGCTGCCCAGCAGCTGTGGCTGGCCCTGCGGGCACTGGGCCGGCCCCTGCCCACCTCCCACCTGGACCTGGCTTGTAGCCTCCTCTGGAACCTCATCCGTCACCTGCTGCAGCGTCTCTGGGTGGGCCGCTGGCTGGCAGGCCAGGCGGGGGGCCTGCAGCGGGACTGTTCTCTGCGGGTGGATGCTCGCGCCAGCGCCCGAGACGCAGCCCTGGTCTACCATAAGCTGCACCAGCTGCACACCATGGGTAGGACCGAGCATGGGGCGGGCTCCGAGGTGCTCCCTGCTGCCTGCGCTCCACCCACAGCCTCATGCCTGCTTGCCTTCCAGGGAAGTACACAGGCGGGCACCTCACTGCCACCAACCTGGCGCTGAGTGCCCTGAACCTGGCAGAGTGTGCAGGGGATGCCGTGTCTGTGGCAACGCTGGCCGAGATCTATGTGGCAGCTGCATTGAGAGTGAAGACCAGTCTCCCACGGACCTTGCATTTTCTGACAGTGCGTGGGT
>NW_012116655.1:288781-294882 GCF_000951035.1 Colobus angolensis palliatus
CTGGGGGCTTATCCCTGCAGTTTTCTCTAGAGGCTCCCTGGGTAAGAGTTACATGGGATGTTGCAGTGGTTACCAAGGGGGATCCAGGCCGAGCCCCAGCTCGGCCTGGGGTCTGGCCCCAGCCTGTGTCCACTGTGACAGCCCATTTCCCTCCCCTACAGCGCTTCTTCCTGAGCAGTGCCCGCCAGGCCTGCCTGGCACAGAGTGGCTCAGTGCCTCCTGCCATGCAGTGGCTCTGCCACCCCGTGGGCCACCGTTTCTTCGTGGATGGAGACTGGGTCGTGCTCAGTACCCCACGGGAGACCCTGTACAGCTTGGCCGGTAACCCAGGTGCTCTCTTACCCTTTCCCTGTCCCCTCTCCTGTCCCATGTCCTCATTCCTGTTCTGTCCCTTGTCGCCTGAATCTCTGGCTGTCTCTGGCCACCCCAGTCCTTCTCCCTGCCATGGGTAGTTGATGTGGGGGCTGTAGGAAGGGAAAGGCCTGGGTGCGTCTCGGTTCCCACTGGGGCTTTCAGAAGCACGTGTAGGGATTGAAGGGCAGGTGGCTGATTGGAGAAGTGACCCCAGGCAGCACTGCTGTGGCGTAAGGAAGCAGAGCCAACGGTGGTGCCTTCTCAAGTCGGTTTTCCTTTGGGAGCAGCATAGGGCAGGCCTCAGTGTTGTCCTGGCCAACGCTGGTGCTGGGGAGTTATGTCCACCTGTTTTCCCCTGTCCTTGGCATGGGCTGCACCCAGTGGCGTGCCGGCACTTCCCAGTGCCCCTGAGTATGGCCCCAGCCCACCCAGGAAAAAGCCTTTAGCTTGGAGAGGAAGGTGGGGCCCTGCTCCCCACCCCACTCACCTCCTCTTCTCCATAGTGGACCCCCTGGCCCAGGTGACTCAGCTATTCCGGGAACATCTCTTGGAGCGAGCACTGAACTGTGTGACCCAGCCCAACCCCAGCCCTGGGTCAGCTGATGGGGACAAGTAAGTGTCGTTGTGCCCTCCTCCAGGCAAGGCTCCTCCAGCAGGATTCTGGGAATAGCTGTGTCCTGTGGAGAGGGCCAGAGCTGGGCTACTATGCGTGCCATGCGCCCTTCGTTCCTCTCTGGGTTTCCTCTCCCCACCAGCCTATGGGAGGAGACAGTGGCAGTTTGCAGAGCCAGGGGTCAGGCTGTACTCTAGTGGGCAGGTGGGGAGGGCCAGCACCCTCCTAGGACCCCTGCCATCTGTCCCGACAGCCAGCCCTCTCCTGCCACAGGGAATTCTCGGATGCCCTCGGATACCTGCAGCTGCTGAACAGCTGTTCTGATGCCGCGGGGGCTCCTGCCTGCAGCTTCTCCATCAGTTCCAGCATGGCCACCACCACCGGTGAGCCCCCGGCCCCTGCCCTGGCTCCCTTCTCAGTCCCCATGCAGCGTGGCTGGCTGAGGGTTCAGGGGACCCTCCCTCTTTTGCAGGCGTAGACCCGGTGGCCAAGTGGTGGGCCTCTCTGACAGCTGTGGTGATCCACTGGCTGCGGCGGGACGAGGAGGCGGCTGAGCGGCTGTGCCCACTGGTGGAGCACCTGCCCCGGGTGCTGCAGGAGTCTGAGTGAGTGCATGGCAGGTTCCTCCTGCCTGGCCCTGGGCCCAGCCTCCCTCATCCCCTGGGCACTGTGCCTCCACTCAGCCTTTGTGCAGGAGGGGTCACCACCTTTTATCCCCAGGGAACTCGAGCCAGGGCAGTGAGGGGGCACTCAGCTAGGGCTTGTGGACTGGTCTGATTGGCACTCTTCTGCCCTGGTCCCAACAGGAGACCCCTGCCCAGGGCGGCTCTGCACTCCTTCAAGGCTGCCCGGGCCCTGCTGGGCTGTGCCAAGGCAGAGTCTGGTCCAGCCAGCCTGACCATCTGTGAGAAGGCCAGTGGGTACCTGCAGGACAGCCTGGCTACCACACCAGCCAGCAGCTCCATTGACAAGGTGAGGGGTGGGGCCAGGGGCCTGGCAGGGCTGGGGGACTCAGCCTTCCATTCCCTGGTCCTTCTCCCCAGGCCCCAGGGACTGCAGAAGACCATGGGGTTTGCCCAAGCAGCACAGGATGAGGGGTCCAGCAGATAGGGGGTTCAGCAGACCTTGCTTTTTGGCTAAGGCTTCTGTCCAGAGGAGAGGGGTTGCCCTTATCTGGCCTCAGTTTCCCCATCCCTGGGAGGATGGGGGTGGATGGTGTGGTAGTATCCCTTTGGAGGCCCTGCATCAGGAGGGCTGGACAGCTGCTCCCGGGCCGGTGGCGGGCGTGGGGGCCGAGAGAGGCGGGCGGCCCCGCGGTGCATTGCTGTTGCATTGCACGTGTGTGAGGCGGGTGCAGTGCCTCGGCAGTGCAGCCCGGAGCCGGCCCCTGGCACCACGGGCCCCCATCCTGCCCCTCCCAGAGCTGGAGCCCTGGTGACCCTGCCCTGCCCGCCACCCCCAGGCCGTGCAGCTGTTCCTGTGTGACCTGCTCCTTGTGGTACGCACCAGCCTGTGGCGGCAGCAGCAGCCCCCGGCCCCGGCCCCGGCAGCCCAGGGTGCCAGCAGCGGGCCTCAGGCTTCTGCCCTTGAGCTGCGTGGCTTCCAACGGGACCTGAGCAGCTTGAGGCGGCTGGCACAGAGCTTCCGGCCCGCCATGCGGAGGGTGAGTACCCAATGGCCCCCTGTCGTCAAGATGGGGAGTCAGGCAGTGGTGAAGAGGGACAGCCCTGAGCCTCCACTCTCCTGGCCCCCAGGTGTTCCTACATGAGGCCACGGCCCGGCTGATGGCAGGGGCCAGCCCCACACGGACACACCAACTCCTCGACCGCAGTCTCAGGCGGCGGGCAGGCCCCGGTGGCAAAGGAGGTGAGGGGGCAGCTGCTGACCAGGGATGTGCTGTCTGCTCAGCAGGGAAGGGCGCACATGGGGTGTGATACCAAGGGAGGCTGCGTGTGTGTCAGACAGGACAGACAGGCCTGGCACAGTGGCTCACGCCTAGCACTTTGGGAGGCCCAGCCAGGAGGACAGCTTGAGCCCAGGAGTTGGAGGCCACAGTGAGCCTGGGTGACAGGGAGAGTCCCTATCTCAAGGAAAAAAACAAGAAAACAAAAAAACAAGCATCTTCTTGGTTACCTGATGACAATTCCTTTCACAAGAAATTGGGGCGACTGTCATTTGTGGGATATATGACTACACGTGCGTGACTCAGTCTGTGGACTTTATGTGTGGGCTGAGACTAGGGTGGGAAGAGGGGGACCTCTATACCAGGTACGGGCGGCTGGTGCCTTTGCTTGTGTGTGGGCGGGGCTCCCGCGGGGGCGTGGCCAGCCTGAGCCCCATCCCTGACACATCCTTGTGTGCGCAGGCACGGTGGCGGAGCTGGAGCCGCGGCCCACGAGGCGGGAGCACGCGGAGGCCTTGCTGCTAGCCTCCTGCTACCTGCCCCCTGGCTTCCTGTCGGCGCCCGGGCAGCGCGTGGGCATGCTGGCTGAGGCGGCGCGCACGCTCGAGAAGCTTGGCGATCGCCGGCTGCTGCACGACTGTCAGCAGATGCTCATGCGCCTGGGCGGTGGGACCACTGTCACTTCCAGCTAGAACCCGTGTCCCCGGCCTCAGCACCCCCGTCTCTAGCCACTTCTGTCCCGTGCAGCTTCTGTCCTGTGTCGAAGCCCTGAAGGCCGAAGGCAGTGCGAGAGACCCTGGCCTCCACGTCACCCGCGGCTGCGCTGTCCCTTCGGGGTGGAAGGCCAGAGGGGCGCGAACCCGACCCTAAGACCGGCGGCCATGATGGTGCTGACCTCTGGTGGCCGATCGGGGCACTGCAGGAGCCGAGCCGTTCGGGGCGGGGAGGCCCTCCTTGCTCTGCAGGCACCTTAGTGGCTTTTTTCCTCCTGTTTAAGAGGGAAGAGATGGGTACATTTCCCTGCGCTGACGGAAGCCAACTTGGCTTTCCCGGACTGAAAGTGGGGCTCTGCCCCAGAGGCCTCTCTCTCCCTCGTGGGAAGACGTGTACATAGTGTAGGTCAGCGTGCTCAGCCTCCTGACCTGAGGCTCCTGTGCTACTTTGCCTTTTGCAAACTTTATTTTCATAGATTGAGAAGTTTTGTACAGAGAATTAAAAATGAAATTATTTATAATCTGGGTTTTGTGTCTTCAGCTGATTGAGGTGCTGACCAGTGAGAGTGCTTGGGCCCTCCCCCAGCACCTAGGAAAAGGCTTCCCTCCCCCTCCGGCCACAAGGGACACAACTTGGCTCCTTTCGATGTTAGTAGGGGGAGTGGGGAGGGCTGGCTGGATGGCCTCCCGCTGACCTGTCCCCCTGTTCCCAGGGCACATGTTTGGGCTGTCAACCCTTAAGGCCTCGATGGGCTCAGTTGTCCCTTCTCACCTCCCAGCTGTGTCCCCATCAGGTCCCTGGGTGGTATGGGAGGATGGACTGTCCTCCAGGACCTGTTTGTTGTATGACAGGAGCTACAGCTTGGGTCGCCCTGCAAGTCTGGCACGTCTCACCTCCCCCCATCCTGTCCCCTGGTCCTCTCACAGCAAAGAAGCCTCCTCCCTCCTGACCCGCCGCCACACTGGAGAGGGGGCACAGGGGCGGAGAGGTTTCCTGTTCTGTGAAGGGCAGGCTCCCTGACTCCATTCATGCCCCCCTGAGCCCCTCCCTTCATTCCCATTCCCCAACCTAAAGACTGGCCCGGCTCCCAGCTGAATCTGGTCGGAATCCACGGGCTGCAGATTTTCCAAAACAATCGTTGTATCTTTATTGACTTTTTTTTTTTTTTCTGAATGCAATGACTGTTTTTTACTCTTAAGGAAAATAAACATCTTTTAGAAACAGCTCGATACACACAATCTTCAGTGTGAAGCAATATACTAATAAGAACACTAGTCGTCTTAACATTTACAGTCTTCATATATATTATATATATGTATATGTATACATATATATACACTATATAACGAGGCCAGATATAATACACACGTTTACCATTTTACAGTCATATGTACAGGAAGTTGCTAGGGCGGCCCTGGGCTGGGGGCTGCATCAGGCCTATCGAAGCGTGGACAGAGCTGAGGACACAGACGGACAGGCGGACGGACTGGCAGGGACTGGCCCGGGCCGGTGGTGGCTGCGTGGGCAAGGGACGTCGCGGTAGCCCCCTACCCGGCAAAGGCCCGGTTGGGGCTCTGTTGCGGGCGCACGACGCACGGCGGCGACACACGGGAGAAGCGAGCATGTTCCCAACATATATACATTCTATGTAACATATATATAGAGGGGTACACAGGTTTTGTACACGCATCTAGCGCTGTCCCTGCTCCCGTGCAGAGCGGGCGCGGCGGTCCCTGGTGGTGCACAACGGTCGCGCGTCCGCCGGAGGTGCGTTCTGGCCGCTTCTTGGGTTTTGCGCTCCCAGGCTGGGCTCCAGGGGTGGGGTGGACTGGAAAGGGGACGAACAGAGGCCAAAGGGTGTCCCAGTCCCGCCCACACTCGGGGAGCCCGCAACCCCTAACTGATCACAGCCCAGGTCTACCCCGGCTTAGCCCGAACCGCACGACAGATCTGGCAAAGGCTGGGCGGGAAGGCCCCTGGAAGCGTTCCGCACGGTTTGTTCCAAAGGCTCAGGTCCCTCCAGCGCCTGCCTAGCCCGCTCTTAGAAAGGCTTCCTTTCTCCCCCGCCTAGTCCACGGAGCCGGGAGCCGCCCTCCGCCTCTTCCAGGACTGTTTCGATCCCCACACCCAAGCCCAGGGCTCCCAGCTGCACGCCACGACCGACTGGGGTGGCGACAGCACCCACGTGGAATGTGTGCCACGTCGTCTTGAGATTCCAGAGGGGAAAAGCGTCCCCAGGCCAAAGCCGTCTCACACCCTCGCCGGAGGCTGAGCGCCCCGGGGAGTCTGGCCGCTCCGCGGGCTCCCCCTCCGCAAGCCTAGCCCCTGGGGTGGGCAAGAACGCCCTGTGCCGTCCGGTTCCGGGAGCAGGCGGCTCCGGAACGGGTTTTCCTCCCAACCCGGGGCCGCAAGTCTGAGCCCTAGGCGGCCGGATCCACGATCCGGGACCCGGATCAAGGATCGGCTCTGGACCCGCACTGGGAGCAGCTCAAAGGCCCGGGGGCTGCGCAGGCGGCT
>NW_012116655.1:295172-322059 GCF_000951035.1 Colobus angolensis palliatus
CCCGAGGCCGTCGGCCCCACCCTTTCTGGCCCCACCCCGTCCACCTTCACCTTTACCTCCGTGCCACCGTCCCGCGCCCCCGCCGGCCCCACTCTGTCACCTATCTTGGGGAGCTGCGGGGAGGCCGTCCCAGGGTCGCCCTTCAGCCCCTGGCTGCCCATGCCCCGACGCCGGCGGGTTTTCGGCGGCGGCGGCAGCGCGCAAGTGGACGGGGACCTGAGCTGGATGGCAGCGGGGGCTCCTGGGGGTGGGCGGAGAGAGCTCCCTCCCTCTCGGGCTGGGCCCTGCGGGGCTGCGCAGCCAAGGGGCAGCGGACTGTGAAGGAAGTGCGAGGGGGGGGCTCGTCTCCCGCTTGACACCCCTCCCCCTACAAAACACTGTGGTCCCCTACCTTATGTTTGGGACATTTCAAAGAAAAGTTCTCTTCGATGAATATGCAACCTGTGACCAAAGAGAAGTTTCGGTGGTTAGGACAGGGTGGAGGCACAGCTGTGGGGTTTTGTCGGCAGCCAGGAGGGGAGCCGAACTGCCCGCGAGGCTCTAGACTGCAGGGGCTCTTTTCAAAGAGTTTATCAGATCCTGCACAAAACCCTCCACACTCCACTCCACGGCGCGGGTGAGGCTCCTGGTCTGGCGGTCTTGACTCACCTCACCTCCTCCACCGAGAGCTTTTCCCGCTGAGTTCCACGAGCCGCCCCTCCTCACTTGAGGCAGCCCCTCCCGCCTTACTCTGCCAGCCGCACTTGTCACTGCCTCCTAAGAGACTGACCTGTGTGATCTTGTCTTGCTCCTTGTTTCTTTTTCTTTTTGAGATGGAGTTTCACTCTTTCACCCAGGCTGGAGTGCAATAGTGCGATCTCGGCTCACTGCAACCTCCGCCTCCTGGGTTCAAGCGATTCTCCTGCCTCAGCCTCCCGAGTAGCTGGGATTACAGGCATGCGCCACCACACCCGGCTAATTTTTGTTTTTTTCAGTAGAGACGGAGTTTCACCATGTTGGCCAGGCTGGTCTCAAATTCCTGACCTCAGGTGATCCACCCGGCTTGGCCTCCCAAAGTGCTGGGATTACAGGCGTGAGCCACCGCGCCCAGCCTTGCTCCTTGTTTCTTCCCCACTCTCAGGCAAGCTCCCAGAGGGCACCAGCTCTGTCTTCTTCCCTGGATGTATGCCCAGCCCCTGGAAGAGCTCACTGACTTCCAGTGAGCACGTCACGAACCCCTGTGGACGGACTGGTAGTGGTGTTGCAAGCCTGGATTTGAGCATCTGCTACTTATCTGAGCCTGTCTCCACATCTGTAAAATGGGCATTATGCCACCTACTGTATGCCTATCATGGAGATTGAAGGATGGGAGTGTACAGAAACCACCCTGGCGGGAGCAGTGGCTCATACCTATAATCCCAGCACTTTGGGAGGATGAGGTGAGTGAATCGCTTGAGCCCAGGAGTTCAAGACTAGCCTGGGCAACATGGCAAAACCTCATCTCTATCAAAAATACAAAAATTAGCCAGCACAGTGGTGCATGCCTGTAGTCTCAGCTACTGGAGAGGCTGGGGTGGGAGGATCACTTGAGCCTGGGAGGCAGAGGTTGCAGTGAGCTATGATTGTACTACTGCACTCCAGCCTGGGCAATACAGCCAGACCCTGTCTCTGATGAAATAAAATAAAACAAATAAAATAAAATTTAAAAATAAACCACCCTGCACATGTGTGGCATGCAGTGGGTGCAGGAGGCAGGGCAGAGAAGACAACTGGGCATGGCCAGTGCTTATGCACACCTAGGCCCGGGATGTGTTGCTATCTCAGCGAGTCCCCACTCCCCTGCCTGCTGCCACCTAGGGAGAAGCTGGCTTTTCCCCCAGGGACCCCCCAGTCCCTAGTCCCCTTCTGGGCTCCCCTCCCCGCAAGCCTCACCAGCCAGTGTTCTGAACCCCAGACCCAAAAGTAGCTGGAGGCTGATGCTGTCTTCAACACAATCTTCCTGTTCACACTGGAGCTGACAGGGTGGTGGCCAGAAGGCAGGGCGGGGACAGCTCTGCAGCCCTGAGGGCAGGGCTGGGTGGTAGCAGGCCTCTCTTAGGCGGTCTCCCCTTGTCTCCAGAAGCTGGGAGTGCCTCTGACCTGGAAACTGCCATTCAGGGCCAGCAGCTGGAGATGTGCCACGGCTGTTCCCCTTCCCTTGGCTCAGGCAAGCCAGATGGGTTCTGGGGCTGAACCAGATTTTCCAAAGACACTGGGCTAAAACCCCAAACCTGCCCCCGCACACCTGGGTACTGCAGGCGCTCCCACCAAGGGAAGTTGAGGGTAGGAGGTTGCCACTTCCAAATTGGCTCCCTCAGCACTGCACCAGCACCACCCCACATGGGGCATGGAGCGGGAGTCACTGGGCAAGGCCAATCCTCAATGATCTGGCTCCTGACCTGGTGCCTGCACCTGGGGAACCTGGGTGCTCACTGACAGGTTGGCCCCAGGGCCTGAGTGGGGAAAGGTTCAGACAGGACACTGGTGTAGCAGCCTCAGCCTGCTCCTCAGAGTCACTGCTTGATTCCAAAGTGGGTTCCTTAACAAGGATTGGAAAGGGCAAGATGAGCAGGCCAGGACAGTGCGGTGCAGGGCAGAGGCTGGCAGCCAATGGGCAGCCCTGGTGCCCTGCAGTCCCAGTGCCTGATGTGAAGGCCTGGGGCTCCTCCCTGGCCAGACATCAGGTCAGCCTGACCAGCCCACTCCCTCAGTGCCCTCTCACTCCCACCCCAACCCCCGCCGCCTGGCTGGCAGAGTCGCCCTGGGGGCCCTCCCTGTACCCCAAGCGCCCGTCCTCCCCACCTTCACTCTCGAGCTTACTTGTTCCCCTTCGCCTTCTCTGGCAGCTGTTCCTCAGTTTCCCAGGGGTCCACCCTCCTCCTCAGCCCGCTGTTCCATGGTGAACACAACCCTGCTATCTTGTCCCTTCCAGAGCTCTGATGAGCCCTCACCTGCTGATGACGGGCGACACTCGGTCCTGAGCCCAGATGCCCACACTTTGTATGTCCACAGCTGCCTCTGCTGCGGTGTGGCCAAAGGCAACTGCCGTGTGTGTAGATGGCCTGGCAGAGCAGCCCCGTCCCCTCCTCGTACCCGGGTCCTTTGTGGTGTGGCTCTGCAGCTCACCCCACGGAGAGGTGGCCTGCACCTCTCTGTGCTGGACTTGGGATCTGCTTTGGCTAACAGAACGTGGTGAAGTCCAGGACCTAGGCTGTGAGAGGCCCTGTGACCTCCACTCTCTCAGAGCCCTGCTGCCGCCATGAGGACGCACCCAGGCCAGCCTGCTGGAGGATGAGAGACCGCACGGAGCAAAGGCAAGCTGGTCCAGCTGAGGCCACCCTAGATCATCCTGCTCCCAGCAGGGTCTGCAGCCAACTCACGCCCTTTTGAGGAATAATGAAGGGCTGGCGCTGGAGAAATGAAGCTGGGCCTGGAAGGGCCAGTAGCTCTGCAGCAGCAGCTAATAACTCCATTTGCATGTCCGCACCCTACTTCTCCCCTTCATGAGGAAGCTGGGCATCAGGCTTGCCACCTCCCTCTCCCTCATCATCAAGTCCCATGGATTCTGTGCCAACGCAGTCTCTGAGGTGTATGTCTCCATTTACAGCATTCCCAGTCCCTTTCCTGCCTCAATCTTCATGGCGCTACAGGGATCCCTGTTATATGAGGAATGCTTCTAGGATTTTATCTGAAATAAAAGTTCTCTTGCTCAAAGCCTAGTATATAAGTCCCACTACTAAACAGTTTCTGCCCAGCTCCCCCGATTTTTTGAGGCCTGGCTTAAATGTCACCTCCTCCTGGAAGTCTTCCTAGATTTCTCCCTGGTTCAGACAGGATGAACCTCTCCCACAGTGCATACTCTCTACTTCCTGTTTGGTCTTCCTAACTGTGGCCAAGAACCACGGTTTTGCTGTCTGTCCCACTCAAGGGTGAGCCCCTTGGGGGGCTGGGCAGTGCTGGGTAGGGGAAAGAACATAGACATGGAGCAAGAAAGCCAGGGCATTAAGTCCTGGGACTGTCCACGCCATGCTGTGTGCTGTGGGTGAGGCAGCCAATCTGTGAAGATGGCTGGAAACAACATGGGCCTGTCGCAGGGCTGGGAGTGGAGCTGGCGCTAAGTTAATCACTGTGGAAGGAAGAATGCGACTCGTGGCAGCTATTAAGAGGAGTGCGGCCACATGCCTGGGCAAGTGGCAGGGTCCATGTTAAACTCTGGCTCACACTGCTCAAAGTGGGAAGGTGGAGCCAGTGAGAATCCTCCACGACCCCGCTCCAGCAAGCCCCCTCCCCACTGGGTGTGGGCAGCTCAGCCCCCACCAAGGAACTGTCAGCACCCAGGAGTCCTCTGTGTCCTCCCTGGGGCAGCTCCACTGGGCTGACACTGGCCGGGGACCCAGCAGGCAGGCGGGGTACAGGCTGTGGTCCCCTGTCCAGGCAAAGCCAGCAGGGCATCAGGTGAGGAGGGGAGGCAGTAGGTGGGGCTGCTGGGAGAGTGATGGGAGCCTGGGGGACCTGGGCTCTGTCCGCTGGGAGGTGGGTTATGACTTCACCTCTTTCCAGGCCAGAGTTGGGAGGGATTGAGGGTACAGGGGAGAGGTCACAGAGGTTGGACCCAAAATAGGACTGAGGCAGCACTGTGTGGGTAGTGCTCATTATTTCACTCTCCTCCCAGCAGCTCTGCACAGAAGAGGCTATTATCATCTCCATCATACAGGTGGGGAAACTGCGTGCACTGATACTGACCAACTTGCTCAAGACCACACATTGAAAACACTGCTAGGGGCCGGGCGCAGTGGCTCACGCCTGTAATCCCAGCACTTTCGGAGGACGAGGCGGGCAGATCATGAGGTCAAGAGATCGAGACCGTCCTGTCCAACATGGTGAAACCCCATCTCTACTAAAAATACAAAAATTAGCTGAGCATGGTGGCACACGCCTGTAATCCCAGCTACTTGGGAGGCTGAGCCAGGAGAATCGCTTGAACCCAGGAAACAGAGGTTGCAGTGAGCCAAGATCGCACCACTGCACTCCAGCCTGGAGACAGAGTGAGACTCCGTCTCAAAAATAAATAAATAAATAAATAAATAAAAATAAACACACTAGTAGGCGCCAGCATGGCTGCGCACATCTGTGGTCTCAGCTGCTCGGGAGGCTGAGGTGGGAGGATGATTGAGCCCAGGAGGTTAAGGCTGCAGTGAGCCATGACTGCACCCCTGCACTCTAGCTTGGGTGACAGAGCAAGACCCTGTCTCAAACAAAAACGAAAACCCCCACCACCGCTAGGGTTTGAATCCAGGCCAAAGTTGGCCCCAAATCTCCCAAAACATTGTTGTCACCAATGACTAATATTGTACCATAAGCAACTGCTTTCTTTGGATGAAATAAGGAATGTCTCTGAGCCTCAGTTTCCCCACATGGTCGATAAAGGTACGGGCTCTTGGGTAGCTCCAGTCCATGCAGTGTCACTCTGTGTGCCCAGTGATAGTGGGGGCTTAATAAATGCTTGTGGAACAAATGAATGCATGAGTGAAAGGAGGGACTTGGGGGGAAGATGAAGGGAGACTGGACCTACCTCCAGACCCTGTTACCCTGCTTCAAAGCTTCCACAATTGCTTCTTGTGGCCAACAGGAGATCATGGGTCTCAGTCTCTGTTTTGAACCTCATCACCCCCAACTCATTTGGTTTTTGCTGTCGTAGTAGTGCCTTTCCCCTTGTCTCTGCTCAGTGAACTCCTACTCATCCTTCAAAGGCCCAACCCCCAATGCCCCTTTCTCTCTGAGGCCTGAGATCCTCCCCGCCCCTTGGCAATGACGGTTCCACAGACAGCATTCCACATTGTAATTTACGCCTCTATCTTCTCTCACTGCTCTGGGCACTCCTCAAGCAGGTGACTGGGGAATGCCTCATTTCCATGCCCCTGGCATTGCCCAGCAGAGGTCTAGGTGGACAGAAAGATAAAGAATTGCTGGGGCAAGAGAGGAGGGAAACTGAAGAGTGAGATGGGGCCTGGGTTTGGGGAGCTGTGCCCAGGGTCCCCCTGGACCGTTTGGATGGGCTCCAATGCCCTCCTGTTCCCGGGCGGGCTCGTACCTGCATCACTGGCACACGGGTAGTGGTACGTGTGGATGCATCCTTTGTGGCAGCACCCAATGGTGGCCCCGGCTTCTTGGCAGCTGGAACACGTCTGATGAAGAGAAAGGAAAGGCAGGTGAGTCTCCAGTTGGAGCCCAGCCCTCAAGCTTTACAGGCTGGTAGGCCGAGTGCAGTGGCTCATGCCTATAATCCCAGCACTCTGGGAGGCCAAGGTGGGAGGATCACCTGAGTCTAGGAGTTTGAGACCAGCCTGGGCAACATGGTGAAACTCTGTCTCTGCAAAAAACAGTTAGGGGTGGTGGTGTGCGCCTGTAGTACCAGCGACTCAGGAGGATTAGGTGGGAGGATTGCTGGAGCCTGGGAGGTCGAGGCTGCAGTGAGCTGAGATTACGCCACTGCCTGTACTCCAGCCTGGGCAACAGAGTGAGACCCTGTCTCAAAAAAAAAAAAAAAAAAAAGCCTTACAGGCTGGCCAGCCAGCTGTGGTCCTCGCCTCCCGTCTCCAAAATGGTGCCTGAAAATCTCCCAGAAGGAGGTTCAGCACTGGGGTGCACATGCCCACAAGCATGGGTCATTTAGCACTCCCTGGACTGGTACATTGGGTAGGGGACCCCCTTGGTCCAGTGATGCCAGTTACCACCGTGGCTGTGGCTACCAGTCAGCATCTGCTGCATGCTTTCTGCGTGCTGGGTGTGGTGTATGTCCTTGTCCACTGGCTCATTCTTTTTTTTGGGGGGGGGGACAGTTTTGCTCTGTCGC
The DNA here is from genome assembly GCF_000951035.1 of Colobus angolensis palliatus. Taxonomy (NCBI): domain Eukaryota; kingdom Metazoa; phylum Chordata; class Mammalia; order Primates; family Cercopithecidae; genus Colobus; species Colobus angolensis. Next base: position 302,044 of record NW_012116655.1, read on the forward strand.
CCAGGCTGGAGTGCAAGGGCATGGTCTCGGCTCACTGCAACCTCCGCCTCCTGTGTTTAAGTGATTCTCCTGCCTCAGCCTCCCGAGTAGCTGGGATTACAGGCATGTGCCGCCACGCCCAGCTAATTTTTGTATTTTTAGTAGAGATGGAGTTTCACCGTGTTGGCCAGGCTGGTCTCAAACTCCTGACCTCAGGTGATCTGCCTGCCTAGGCCTCCCAAAGTGCTGGGATTACAGGTGTGGCCACCGCGCCCAGCCCACTGGCTCTAACAGCCCTCTGTGGGCCCCTTCCATTAATCTCACTTTACAGATGATGGTGAAACTGAGGCTTCCCATTCCAGGCAACAGTGAAGGCATCAGCATGGTTTTCTACCCTTTCTGGCAGCAGGAGCACTGAAGCTAGGCTGGGACTGTTGTACCTAGGATGAGACCTGCACCCTCCAGGGGACCGGCTCTCAGACCTGTGAGAGGAGGTGGTGACGTGGTAATCCCTTGAGATGCTGACTTCATGTAAATCTGATGCCGTCCTCCTCTAAGTCTCAAAACTGTCCTCTGCTGAGCTGGGGGCCTGACCCACACCTGGACCAGCTGCTTGGAGTGGACGTGGCCAGGACAGGACAGTCACACCAAGAAGGCCCTTGGAAGAGTGAAGCAAACCTGAGGCCAGGGAGGGAGAAGTCACCAGGTGCCAGAGCCACAGCACCACCGTGCTGGGGGCAGGCGGTGAGGTAGAGAACCCAGCAGAAGGGCGGCGGCCTGTGCCCAGGTGCAAAGCCAGTGAAACAAATGACAATAGCTTCCTATGTGCCAGGCATGGCTGGACGTCTCATTCCCCCACAACCTTGTGACGGGATTACTGTTATTTTACCCAGGTTACCAATGACAGCAGAGGCTGAGTAACCTGCCGGAGGGCTCCAGGCTGGCCTCTGACCCCCACCGCTGGCTCCAGGCTGGAGCAGGGGCCCACAGGACCCCACATGCTCAGGGTGGGCGCTGCATCCCCCCCACAGCAGCTGAGAAATGTCAGAACACTCCCCTCCCCGCTGCCCACACTGGGAGTGGGGTCTGGGGTTTGTTCCAGAATTTCAGGTTTTCAGTTCAGGGTTGAGGCCTTCTTCCTGCCTGGTCTGGGATGGCCTCCTGGGGATCTGAGGTCCCACGTCCCCAACTGCTGACCCAAAAGGGATGATGAAACAAGCCGGCCGCTGTCTGTGAGTGGCCCTCAGGTCTGGATGTTTAAGGTTTATGGGGGTCCTCTGGCTGAAGGCTTCTCTCCACTTACTGCATGGAGGCCCCAACCACCCTCAGGCAGGCATTTGAATAGCATTTTAGATGTGAAGAAACTGAGATGCAGAGAGTGAGGCCTCAGGCCCTTCTGACTCCAGCTACCCAAGAGGAGGGCAGGGACTGCAGCATGTAAACCCTGCCACAGGTGGGGCCTCTGCAGACACCACCCAGCCCCCAACGATGCCCGGAGCCTGCTACGGGTTCCTCTCACCCCAAGCATTCCATGGCCAGGCCCCATCTGGATAGGAGGTAGGGGTCTATGGTGGTTTTGGGGGAGGGGCAGGCAGGGCTCAGAGACAGCAGGCGGGGGCAGCTCCCAGAAAGGGATATCGAGGCCGGGCGCGGTGGCTCAAGCCTGTAATCCCAGCACTTTGGGAGGCCGAGATGGGCGGATCATGAGGTCAGGAGATCGAGACCATCCTGGCTAACACGGTGAAACCCCGTCTCTACTAAAAAATACAAAAAAAAAAACTAGCCGGGCGAGGTGGCGGGCGCCTGTAGTCCCAGCTACTCCGGAGGCTGAGGCAGGAGAATGGCGTAAACCCGAGAGGAGGAGCTTGCAGTGAGCTGAGATCCAGCCACTGCACTCCAGCCCGGGCGACAGAGCCAGACTCCCGTCTCAAAAAAAAAAAAAAAAAAAGAAAGGGCCATCGAGGGAAAAGGCTATCGATGAGGCCTCGACGAGGGCCGGCTCAGAGGTTCTGCCCTCCAGAGCACAAAAGTGAGGTCAAGGTACCAAGCGGTGTGGCAGTGCTGGGGCCGGGGACGCAGCTGCACCCCAAACCCCTTCCACATACCAGACAGGTCCCACGTGATCCACAGAACCCTACAATCCTGCTAACATGGTTTGACATTGTGAGATTCTCAGAGGATGCGTGACTCGCCTGGAGCTATGGAACCAGCCCTCAGCAGAGCTGAGATTTGAATCGGGGTCCAAGGAGCGTGGTGCCCCCAAGCCACTGAGGCAGGAAGGGGTGGTGAGCCAAAAGTGACCCTGGGAAGCCCCCGACCCTGCCCATTCTTCCAGGATGTCCCATCTCTCTGGCAGGGTGTTCCTGGTTCCGACCTTCCCGGGGCAGCCCCAGTCATGCAGGCTGTCAGGCCATTTCTGGAGCATGGCGCAATGGACAGGCATGGGCTGGGCTGGCGAGTTCCAGCCCCCGTGTGGCACAGGGAAGCTAGCGCCTCTCCAACACACACTGTCTCCTCAGTCCAGCAGGACTTTGTGTGTGCATGGGCGGTAAGACACCCACGCACCGGGGACAGGATGGGGTGGTCGGTGCTCAGGGCTGACCCCTCCTCCCTTCAGCCAGCCAGTGCTGGCTGCAGGGAATGTGGAGACCACCCGATCCCAGCCTGGTGGGACGTGAGTGTCAGGGAGCATGAAGGGAGGGGGGGGGAGAGAGAGAGAGAGAGAGAAAGGAGAGAGAGGAGAGAGGGAAGAGAGGAGGGACAGGGAGAGAGAGAGGAGAGAGAGAGAGGAGAGAGAGGAGAGAGGGAAGAGAGAGGAGGGACAGGGAGAGAGGAGAGAGAGAGAGAGAGAGGAGAGAGAAGGAGAGAGAGAGAGAGAGACAAAACATCACTGTAACTGGGAAGGGGAGAGGGAAGAGGCCCAAGGCCACCATCTGCTGGGCAAGCAAGGCCTGTGGTACCAGGAAGCTGCAGGTGTCCTGTCGGGGCGAGCCTTCCTCTGAGGTGGAGGGTGGAGTGAGGTGGGTAGGGCGTCTGGGTGTGGAGAAGGTCTCTAGCCATCCCCATGGGCAGTGGGAAGCAGGTGCTCAAGACACACTAGAAGGCGTGGGCGGCAAACACAGTGGGCCCCACTGGGACCTTGGTTTGGCCAGGCAACGTTACGGCAACTGTTAGGAGCAGGGGTTGCTCAGAGGGGCTGCAGGAGTGTACTGCGAGGAGCAGCTGGGCAGCACTGCGATGGGGGAGGAGGCTGGGCAGGTGGAGGGGTGAAGCCACCCGCTGTGGCCACTCTGCCAGGTCACTGAATCACTCAGATGCAGGCAGTGTTTCTCCCGAGCCTCTGGCTCCCGTGACCTCAGCTGCACATAGCGGGCTGAAGGAAGGAGCGGAGGGGACGGGACTCAGGGCAAGGGCCACTCAGAGAAGGCTGCAGGCGTCCCCACTGAGAGCCACCATACAGCGCCGGGAGCGTCACTCCATGGAAGTCTGGATGAGGCAGTGGAGTCCGGGCTGAATGTGGGGCAGGAGCATGGCCCCGGGGGACAGGTGGATCCCACCACCCCCACTGGCCCCTCCCTCAGAAGGGCACAGAGGTACCGTATGGTACTGGCGAAGTGGTGACACCACTAAGAACGTCAGCCCACTGTCACCAGAGCCACCAGGCCCCTCTGCACCTACTGTCACAGGGCTGCTGTGCTCGGTGGGCTCGGAGGTGCCTTCCTTTAACCCTCCCGACCCTCCTCCATGGGCACCCTCACACCCATGTTAGGGGCGAGGGGGACGGAAGCACAGAGAGGGCAGGTCACAGCCCCAAAGGTGCATGGCGGCGCAGCCCCAGAGTTCCCTCTCTCACGTTGGCGCTCAGTCACTACGGCTTCCAAAGCTGGTCTCAGAGCCATGGCAAGAGGGTCCGGGTCTGCCCCGCTCTGCCTGTTGTGACTGTGTGACCCCGTGGACTGTCCTGCAGAGGGAGGAACCCTGTGACTGGGTCCATGCACCAAGCCTGTGTCGCTGGGGAGGGTCTTCCCCTGAGCCCCTAGCTCCATCCCAGAGGCAACGGAGACAGGAACAGAGGGTGGGCAACTTGCTCTTGCACCGCCCAGGGCTGTCCTGACGTTCAATCTTGGGAGTCCTCGTGTTCTCTGGGCCTCGGCATCTCCGGTGACAGCATGGGGAGGGGCCCAATGGACTCTGGGTGGGGCTGGAGCCTGAAGATGCCAGGTGAGTGGGAGAGTGGCGGTGGCTGGGCATACGGGCCCCAGCGGGAAGTCTCCTGGGTAGGCGAGTGTGACCTGCCTTAGCCAGACGGGTGCCTCCACTTCCCCCACACACCCCGGAGAGGCTCAGGACTCTGCAGATCATCCCAAGACTGCAGACACATTTGGCCCACAGTGTAGCACTAGAGAGACAAGGGGCTCCCCCAACTGCCTGTCTGCCTGCCTGTCCTTTGGAACCCCACACTCCCCACCCTGGCTGGGCTGGCCTCTTACCATATCCACGGCCACCTTCATGGCCTCCTGCAGCCCAAAGAGCTTCCCAGCCACCAGGTAGACGCCGCCGGTCCACACGGCACAGGCCTCGTGCACCCAGTGCTCCTGCGCCTCCCCGCCGGGCTCTGCCGGGGCCTCCTTGCTGCACTCGTGTTTGCGGCCCTTGTCAGCTGGGGCTGCCTCCTCGCCCCCATCCTCCCGGCCATCACAGCAGTAGCAACTCTGCAGCCTCCGGGACAGGCCCCGGGCACTGGTGCGCAGTGGGCCCTGCTTGGCCGGGTCAGCTGGGCCATCAGGCCTGGGGGGCTTCCCGGCAGCGGTGGTAGCTGCGCACTCGGGACCTTTGAGTGTTCTCTCAAGTGGCAGCGAGGCCTCCTCACAGGTGCCTTCTGGCCGCACCTTCTCCTTGAGTTTTGGCTTCTTTTTGGGGAGGCAGTGTTCCGGGTAGTAGGGCCCACAGAGGTCCCCAAGGTCCTTGAAGTTGGCCGGGTTTTGGCAGAGGCAGCAAACAAGGCAAGAGGTACTCAGGGCCTTGGAAACCACAGGCCCCAAGTGCATTGTGGAGGAGAGGGGCAAGGAGGGCCGTGGCTGCAGGATGGAGCCTCCAGGGAGCGTGGCCAGGGAGGCCCCGGCTGCATCCAAGGAGAAGGAGGATGAGGATGAGGAAGAGGAGCCAGAAGAGGAAGGCTTCCTGTGGGGCTTGGGCGCATCTCCAGGGGAGTTGACAACAGTGCATATGGTGGTGAAGGCGTCTCGCTTCTCCACCCGCACGAAGGGTGAGAAGGCGGGGGTCCGGCTGTCTGACCTCAGCCGCTTGCAAGAGGAAATGTACTTGAGGCGGATTTCAGGCTCTGCGGGATCCAGGGGCAGCACCTGCTGCTGCCGTCGTCGCTTGGCACGCCCCTTACAGGGTGAAGACGTGGTGTTCTTGGCCCGGCCCCGAGTGAGGCGCTTCCGCTTGGAATAGCTGCTGTAGTTGGTGTGGCCTGGCTGTTTCTGTGCCCTTGTCTGGGGCTGGCAGGGCCGGCCCTCGGGGGGCTGGGAGGCCATGCCCAGCTCCTCCATCTTTGGCTTCTTGCCTCCTCCACCAGAGTTGTCCTCGCTGGCCCCTTGTGTGCCACTGGCCCTGTCTCGGGGAGTCAGGAGCAGAGTCGGGCCAAGATAGGGCCGCTTCTCCAGTGGGCCTTTGGAGAGTCCAAGGGCCCCTGCCCGGCCTTTTCGGCTCCTCTTCTTAGGCGCCAGGGCAGTCCCCCCGGGCTGCAGGGCCTCTGGGGATGTGAAGGCCTCAGTTTTGAAACAGTCAGTCGAAGACAGTTTCTTACTGTTCATGAGTTTGCCTTTTAAGGATCTGTTGGTTGGATTTCTGCATAACAGATCGGCCCCAGAAGAAGCTGGGAGCTTCTGCCCGGTGCCCACATTTACCAGGCCTTCTTCCACTCCCACTGGGCTGCCCCCAGCACCCTTGAGCCCTCGGTCTTTCTCGGGAAGGGATGGGCTCAGAGGATTACCAGGAGAGACCCCTGGCGCTTTACATACGAACTTCTTGAGGCTGGGCGAGGTGATCTTCTGCACAATGGCTTCCAGCTTCAGGCCCCGGCCCTTCCGGGGCGGCAGCACCTTGGTCTTCATGGCCCCCTGGAAGGCCGCCCGAGAGGCGAGCTTGAGGCAGGCGTCGGGGGTCTCCGGGGGTGGGGGTTTTGTGGCGGGCTCACCATTGCCCTTGGTGGGCTTGGCTTTCTTGGGAGAAGACATCCTCTTGAAGAGGGTGGGGGAACCCTCAGGCCTCTCCTCCTTCCCATCTCCCCCATTGCCACTGGCATTGCTGCTGCTGCTACTGCGGCTCCGCAAGACCAGGTTCCGCTTCTTGGTGGGGACCGGCGCCATGAAGGCTGACTTCCTTTTGAGTGCATGGAGGGGCCGGTCAGAGAGCTTGCTGCCTGCACCAGGTTTGGGGACCCTTGCCCGCTGGCTCACCCTGCCCTCCTTCTGGGGGCTGCCGGAGACCTTGAATGTGGTGGGCAAGTGGCTGTTGTCAAGGAGCTTCTTGGTGGCACGGCAGTTGGGGAGCCGGCCCTCAGAGGGCCTCCGCCGCTTGGAGTGGAAGACCTCCTGGGTTTTGGTGCGCGACCGAAGGATCATGGAGCGCTGGTCCTTGCCAGGCGTGCTGGGCGAGTCCGTCTCCTTGGTCTTGGAGCCCATTGGGCTGCTGTCGGAGGCCACAGGCAGGGCGGCTGGGTTGCTGGGACTGGAGGCGGCCTTGGGTGAGGGCTTCCCCACTCGCTTGCCCGACTTAAAGGCGGCTCGCTGCTTGCCCCCCAGTTTGTCTGGGGGTGCAGGGGTGGTGGTCAGGCCTGGAGGCCCGGGTGTGCGGGGCTCACTCAGGGCCGTGAGAGAACGGGTACACATCCTGGGGAGCCCTTCCGAGGCCCCCCGGCCTGGGGCTCCGGCCCCTTCCATCTGTCCCTGTGGGGGCCCCGTGCAGGATTCAGGGAGCAAGAGGTCTTTGGGCAGCGCTGGTGCCCTGCATGGGGAGTCCTCGGCCTCGGGGAGCCCCCGGTGCACCCGACGGCTCCGTAAGCTTTTGCCCCGTGGCACAGGCTCTTTCTTCGCAATGGGTGCCTCGGGCACAGCAGGCTTGTTGGGCTTCTGGGCCAGAGAGGCGTCCGAGGTGGTGGAATCCCCTGGAGCTCGCTCCCCATCGGGCCCCTCTTCACCTGGCTTCATGTGGGACAGAGAGGACTCAAACCAGCTCTGGACCTTTGACTCGGTGCCCACGGTCGGGCCCAGCAGGATGACAGACTCCCCTGAGAGGTGGCACGGAGAGCCCCAGCCAGCCTTGGAGTCCAGCACCTCCTCCACCTCCTCCTTGGTGCAGATGAGTGGGGCCTTGGGTGACAGCGGGTCCTGCATGCCGGGCCTCTGCTCGGGGCTGCCCAGGAGCTCACACAGGGAGGAGTACTCCTCCTCAGCTTCCAGGTCCTCCTTCCTGCTGGTGGGTGGAAGCAGTGGGAGGTCCCCAAAGTCGGCGGTAGAACAGCAGTGCCGGCTGTCCTCCAGCCACCGGTCAGCCTTGGCCACCTCAGGGCACTGCAGCAGCCCACCTGCCTCCTCCTTCACCCCACCCGCCTCCTCCTGCTTGAAGTCCCCGGGCAACGAGGCCACCTTCTCTCCAGGGGGGTCCTCCTCCTGGAAGCCCAGGCAGGCCGAAGCCTCATGGGTCTCCCCTTTGCTGACGCCATCTGAGGCCTTCCCACCTTGCTCCAGGCCCTTGGTGAGCTCGCCAGGGTGCAATCCCCACCTGGGACAAGCATCCCCCAGGTTTTCCTCTGGCCAGGCAAAGGGGTTGGCACTGTCCGCTGAGCTGGCAGCGGTCGTGTCCGGGAAACAGTCAAAAGCTGCTGTGGTAGGGTCTGGAGCAGGAGCCCCAAGGGTGGGCTTGGTGCCAAAGGAGAGAGGACCAGTTGTCTTTTTGGGGTCAGGGGTAGCGAAGGCCACAGAAGGGTCTTCAAACAGCCCTGGGCTGAAATCCTTGGCATTGCCGCCCTTGTCCAGCTGCAAGGAGTCAGGCAGGTCCTCTGGCTCCCCAGGCCGGGGCCACGCACTCTTGGCCACAGGGTCCAGGCAGGCGCTGTGGTTCTCCAGCGAGAAGGGTGGCTTGCTGCTGTCCTTGGCTAGGCCGGGTGCTTCAGCCCAAGCTTTGTCGGCCTTCTCACCGATGGCTTCCTGCAGCCCCAGGATCTCGGAGGCCAGGTCCTCCTGTGCCAGGGCACTGAGCAGCAGCCGCGGACAGTCCCGCTCACCCGCCACGAACTTCGAGAAGCTGTCGAGTGGGAGACTGCTGTGCAGGCTCTGGAAAGAGTCGTCAGATTTGGTGGACATGTCATCAGGAGAGGTCACGGAACAGGTGGACACGGATTCGGGCTTGGCCTTCGAGTTGCTGTTGACCCTGGCAGGGCTGCCACGGGCCTGGTTGCAGTAGAGAAAGCTGCGCTCCAGTGGGTCCTCGGAGCCGCTCAGGTAGTCGGCCTCCTGTGGCTCTGCATGCGTGGACTGTGGCGTGCTGCTCAGCGGCTCTGACAGCGGTGTGCCTGCGGGCTCGGCCGAGTAGCCACTGCCTTCGGGGCTGCAGTGCTGGCTTTTGTGCTGCTCCGGGGTCCTGGACACGAGATTCTTGACACCTTTCTTTTGCGGCACGGCAGCCTTGGAGAGTAGCAGCTGCTGGACGGTGTTGGAGATGTTCTCCACCTGCGAGGTCAGCGCCGTGAGGCTCTGCAGGCTGAGATCCGACAACAGGTTCTCGGGGAGCTTGTCCTTCTGAAGGGGCTTGCAGTTGCCAGCCTGGGTGTCTGCGGAGCTGGTGGCATCCGTTGGGGAGGGATTGAGCAGGGGCATGAAGTGGCTGTGGTCAGTGATCCCCGCAGGGAAGGCCCCAGTGCTGAGCGGCTGCTGGCTGTAGGGAAAGTTCTCCAGGTTTGGCATCAGTGGCGACGGCGTGGAGCTGTAGGAAGGCGAGCGGCCCACGGAGCGGGCAGGTGAGTGGCTGGAGCTAGGGCTGAAGGTCTGGTAGTACTGCTCTGGGGTCCGGACAGCTGCGTCCGGCTGGCAGTAGCCCTGGCCTTGCTGCCCGTAGTGCTGATACTTGGCAAGGTTTTGGTAATGGAGGGTTTCCTGGGCATGGTGCCGGCTCTGAAGGGCTTGCTGCTGCTGCTGCTGCTGCTGCTGCTGGTCATAGCTAAGGCGGCCTGACTGGTAGGCGTGAAGATTCTGGACCCGCTGCCCCGGGGCCAGGCTGGAGCTGGCGGTCAGTGACCTGTCATGGGGCTGGGCAGTCGGCGCCGTGCAACTCTTATAGGAGTGGGCACCCTGCCCACCGCCCTGGACAGAGGAGGAGTAAGTGGAGGAGGTAGGGAAGGACTGGGAATGCTGAGGAAAGTGGGTACTCTGGGGGAAGGGCAGAGGGGAGGCAATGTCGTTCTGCAGCTTCTGCCTTTGGAGCTTGGGGTATGCCAGGGGCTGCTGGGGTGGCGGTGGCTGCTGGACGTGCAGGGAGTGAGTCCGAAAGGGCACCTGGGCGCCCTGCTCTGCATACTGCCTGCTGGAGGGCACTGCTGTCTTTTTCATCAAGTTCTCATCATACTTTGTCACCCCCGCTGGTAGGGGCTGCGGCTGTGGGGGTGGTGGCTGTGGGGCACCCCAAGCCTGCAGGCTCTCCTCACCAGCATAGCGGCCCGGGTAGGGGCTGCTGTCCTGGATGCCATAGCCAGGGAAAGCCGGCCTCCCCGGCAGGGCCTGCTGCGTGGGCAGGGCCTTGCTGCCTCGGTGGTACTTGTCGGCGGCCACTGCAGCCGCTGTGCCAGAGGGTGTGCCAGCGCCACCCTCATAGCTCGGGTAAGGCTGCGGGTTATAATACTCCTTGGCGAGTAGCCGCTGCCGGTCACAGCTTAGCCCGGCCTGACTCGGCTGCCTGTAATTCTCCAGGCGTGATGTTTCCTGCGAGGTCTGCTGGTAGTTCTGTTGTTTGCCATGGAAACCACACCTTTCTCGAAAAGACTGCATGACTCGGGCTGGTTATCTGTGAAAAGAAAAAGGGAGGGAGGGAGGGAGGACGGGCAGGGAGGAGGCAGAGGATGAGCGATTCAGATGGGCCACTTCCTTTTGCCTCAGAAAGCACCCTCCCACCCACCTCCCCACCCTGCCTGCTCCCCCATGCAGCTCTTAATATTCTCCTCTTTGCCTGAGCCTCCCTACCAGCTGTGCGCATATTGACAACTTCTGTGTCAGGGAGGTGTGCTCTGTAATTCCCGCTCCCACATTGCCTGCAGCTGAGCCTTGCCAAGGACAGCCACCGACACGGGAGGCAAAACCGGCTGCCCAGCGCCAGGTCACTGGGGAGCTACCCGCACCCTCACCGCCAGCTCCTCCCCACTGTCCCCCACCCACCACTCCCAGCCCTTCCTGACAGCTCAAAAGCATTTAGCAGAGCAATTCCCGCTCCCTCGTCCCCTGGGGCCTGCTGGATCCTGTAATCTAGTCCCTTCGTGGCCATGTTCAAGCATGACCCAGCCATGCTGGGGACTGAGGAGGGTCTGCTCCTGTCCCAGGGAGGCCGCTTGAGCACACACACACGCGTGCACACAGGCATATGTATGCTCATACACACACGCACACGCATGCACACACACACACACACACACCTCCTCTATCACTGCCACGCCATCTGGAATCTGTCTGTTCCTTCTAGCAGACGTCGATTAGGGGCTGCCAAGCCACTGTAGACATAAAACGTCCCCTCCTCTGACTCCCAGGAACGCAAGACGGCAGCACCTGCCTCCTGTTTTTGATATCATAGGTGCATAAACAGATTACGTGGCCCAGAGTGAGGGAGTGCATACTAATGGGGCTAGAGATGCAGTCCACGGCCACGGCCACAGCCACGGAGGGGCACAGCCCAGCCCCACCCGCATGGGGCGACGCAGCCCTGTCCCTCCTGGCCAGCCCCTCCTCACCTCCGCAGGTGGGGGCTGGGGCAGGCAACACCCAAGAGCCCGTCTGGTTATGATTTGAGGGGCTGGGGCTCAGGTGGGGGTCTAACCTGCCCCTGCCCGCAGAGCAGAATCCTGGGTCAGGAAAGGACCTGGGGTGGGAGCCTCTCAGAGCAGAGCATCTGCCGGCCCGGCATCCAGGGTAAAGGTTCTCCCAGCTGACTTGCTGGCCGGGCCACCCCAGAAGACCCCTCAAAGAGGGATGGAAGAAAGAGGAATGCCCAGGTTTTGGAGGAAGTACATGGAGGGGCTGGCCATCGGCCGAGTCCCAGAGGGTTTGGGATTTACCCAGAACCACGCTGGCCCGCTGGCCCGGAGGCAGGAAGAAGGGGCTCATCTCGGCCTGTGTGGCCCAGAAGGGGATAGGGGACTTTCCAGTGCTGGTTCCCAAATGCTCCAAAAGGAAGGGGTGGCTTGCCTCAGGCTACAAAGATTCCAGGTTGTTGAAGGGGTCAGGAAGGGACAAAGAGAGGGGGAGAGGGGCACACAGAGTCAGGTGGGGGAAAACAGGGAAGAGGCAGAAAGGTGGGGAGTGGGGGAGAACAGGGGGGGGCTCCTCCATTCACCCTTCTTCCTTGGCCCAGACCCCACCAGAAGTGCCTTCCTCATTCAGTGTCTGCGGACGGATGCAGGGAAGGGGACAGAGGGCCTCCATCTGCCTGAGAGCAGGGCAAGCCCAGGGCAGCCAGATGGCCCCCAGAGGCCCATCAGCCCAGTCCTGGTACCACTTCTGCTTTCTGGAGTCGGCTTGCCCTGGCCCACGAATGCAGGAGACCCAGCCTAGTGTGGGGGCCAGCCACTTTCCCATGAGGCGAGCCCCTGCCCACCAGTTCATCAAAGTCGCTTTCCCTCTGCTCCAGCTCCTCTCCCTGGATTTGTCACAGGCATCCCTAACAAGCCGCGTGCCCGCCCTTCTGACCCACTTCAATCCTAACCCTGGTGGCTCAAATAAAACATTACAGGAGGTTTCTGCCGAGACGTGCCAACCCAGAGGAGCTGGGGACGGCACTTGGTTCTGGTCTGGCAGCTCCCTGCCAGGTGGGCAGCCTCATGCTCCTGCCCTGGCCAGACCGCCACAGGGCAGCCCAGGCAAGCGTGTGCCCAGGCCGAGGGCACGGCGCCCACTCCCTGCCCTCCCCAGGCACATGTTTATGAGCCCAGAATGTGCAAACCCAGGACCACTCTGAAGGCTGCGCCTCGTATATCTGCACAAATTACATTTCGGCTTTTATTAGTCCCAGATCACTCTCATTTCCTGCTGAGTGTCCTGTGGATATCATTAACATTTCTACGGCTTTATTTTTTATTTTTTTTTTCACATTCTCCAAAATGCATTACCAGAAACATTATTTAAAGAGAGACAGAGACAGTGAGGGGGTGCTATTACCAGTATCCCCTCCCTGCCTGTCCGTCTGCATCCCTCCCTCCCTGTTTAATCGGTCCAGCTGCTGCGTCTTTTAATTTAGCCAAGCTGTATTACAGGCAGGTTTCCCAATACACATGAGCAGCTGGATGCGGTGAAAGCATCTATCGCTAAGAAAAGACAGTTCAATTAAAACACAAGAAGCCCAGTGCTGATGGAGAACGCAGGCAAAAATGCTCGCCCCAACACCACTCTGGAATCCAAGGCAAAGGGAGGGATGGGAACAAAGGCACAGGCCGCCTCTCAGTGCCAGCCGGGTCCCACCGCCAGCTCAGCTGGGAGAAAATGGGGCACTGCCTCTTTAAGGGCTGCCTCAGGCCTGCTATGGGCTCTGTTGTTATTAATTATTATGATTATGATTACTTTTCAAGAGCACTAGGGCAGGACACAGAGGGGAAGAGAAGCAGGCAGCAGGGCTGGGCTGGGTGGGCCTTAGGAGAGGAGGGGGCAGAAAGAGTCCCCCTGGCAGAGCGATGGTGACCTTTGAACCTGGAGGCAGGGAAGAAGTGGCCTAGGGGGCAGACTGTGGGTTTGGCCCGTGACTTGGGCTGGAGGGAGAAGGGGTGGTAGGTGGGAACTGGGGAGGGCACCCCCCACCCACTGGGCTCACTCCTTATGGTCCAGCTCAACCACACTGCCCAGAGGGTCCCCACTCACTCCAATCCATCCATTTCTCCCCAACCTGCCTCTCCTCCCAGACACTTGGTCCAGGCCTTATCTCCAAAGTTCTTGCTGAAACTAGAAGGCAGGAGGGGCGGAGTCTAGTGCATCCTCTAAGCACCAGATACACGAACACTTCACCCTTAGAATCAGTTCCTGGAGCTTAGTCTTCTCAGCGCTGGACAGAGGAGGCAGGCCAGGCGCAGCGGGGAGCATGACTGGAGTCACATAGCACCCAGGGCACCAGGATTCCCCTTGACACAGCAAAGGGTGTCCTCACTCCAAGCCATGAAAATAGTGGGGGCAAAATGAAACCCCAGCTACCCTCTCGTGCAAGGCCAGCAGCTCTCAAAGGCCTTTGGCAGCATGGCACACCTAGGGCATAGCCTTTTTTTTTTTTTTTTGATACGGAGTCTCGCTGTGTCGCCCAGGCTGAAGTGCAGTGGCGCGATCTCGGCTCACTGCAAGCTCCGCCTACCGAGTTTACGCCATTCTCCTGCCTCAGCCTCCCCAGTAGCTGGGACTACAGGCGCCTGCCATCTCGCCCGGCTAGTTTTTTGTATTTTTTAACAGAGACGGGGTTTCACCGTGTAGGCCAGGATGGTCTCGATCTCCTGACCTCGTGATCCACCCGTCTCGGCCTCCCAAAGTGCTGGGATTACAGGCTTGAGCCACCGCGCCCGGCCGGCATAGCCCTTCTTTTAGGCAAAGAGCTTAGCCCTTTCCCTCCAGAAATCTACAGGACTGCTGGGGCGGGAGCAAGGCGGCTGCAGAACACCTACTCTGTGCGGCTTTCTCAAACAACAATTTGATTAATCCCTTCTCCTACTTTACAGAAAAAAGTGAGGTTCAGGACAAGTGCCCTGCTTAGGACCCCAGAGCAGAGCCCATCCGCAGTGAAGCACCTATGCAGGACACCCTCAGCAGCAGCGGCAGTGACTGGACCACGGGTGGACACCCCTGTCCTGAACCCCTGCGGGGGGCTCCCACTTTGGAGGGACAGTCTCTTGGAGCAGGATGCAAGCCAAAGCTGCTGTGGGGCAAGGGCCTGAGCTGCAGCCTGTGACAGCCTGAGCCCCAGGCCAGGGTCCTCACTTTTATTTTTATTCTGTCCTCATCTTTAAGCAGCCAGACCCACCTCAGGTAGGTCCACTAATGGGCAGTGATGGTCACCAGCCGCCCGCTGTCACCAAGGCAACTACTGTCCCCTGGGCAGCCTCAGGGAGAGGTCACTAGGCCTAAAGCCTCCTCAGACCCCAGGCTTGAGGGCCCAGTCAGGGAAATGGGCACAGTGTGGGCCAGAGCTGCCATGGCTCCTCAGGGAGCCCAGCTGGGAGGTGGTGGCTGGAATTTTTTCCTAAGAGAGAGGGAGAGAGGGAGGCTGACGGGGAGACAGGAAGAGAGGGAGAAGGAAACGGACTGGGGGCTTCCTGATCCTCAGCAGCGGCTCTGAGGCCACTGGTTCCATCCCACCTACTTACCCAAGGTGGTTTTATGACCTGGTTTCATAATTTGTAGCTGCAAGAAAAAAATTGAAAAACCCAACCCACTCAAGGTCTGGGAAACTGAGGATGAAGGAGCAGTGTACCAGGACTACCGGAAGCTGAGGACGGGGCAGACTGGGAACCTGAGGATGAAGGAGGAGTATACCAAGGTTCTGGAAACTGAGGACAGGGCAGAGGGGGAGTCCAGGCAGAGATGGAGAAGGTGGAACCCCTCGGGCCTTCCCATCTGTTGTGGGTGATGAATAATCAATACAGGAGACTTGGTGAAAATGAGAAATCATTCACTGGATTCAAAGCTGTCTTATGGGCCCAATTCCATATGCTACGGGCCTGGCTTAAAGGAGGAAGGGGGTGAGTTTCCAAGGAGCCCACGAGACAAGAGGGTTGGGTGCCCACAGGCCTCTGGGTCAGGTTAGGGTCCGCGGGTTGAGAGGCCTGCTTGGGGCAGATGGAGGACCCTCCTACGACATCAGGAACCCCAGAGGACCAGGGAGCCCCTCCAGACCACTCCTGTGGGCAACATTTGGATATGCATCCCTCCTCATTCATGGACTCCTATGCTCAAGGAAGAATCCCATGGAATGACCAACATGCCCTGTCTATAGGGTCTGGGGGTCCCAAATATCAGGAGGCCAGTGATGGGGTGAGAAGCAGAAGGGCAGCCCTAGCCAGGGTCAGTTGAGGTTGGGGGAGCCCTGGTGTGGCTGGGGGCTCTGGGCCCTTCAGAGTGCACCAGAGCGGAGCGGGGAGCAGAGGTGTCTGGACTCTTCAGGTATTTAAGGAGCCTCCCCTCACAGCCCCCAACACCGTCTCCTCCAGGGACCCAGCTGTGGGGACAGCTGAGACCTGCTAAGCCAGCTGAATGGGATCCCTGCAGGGCCTAACCACGCCCACCCGCTGGCCTGGCCCCACCTGCTGTTCATAGGCACAGCCAGGCCCTCTGCCTAGGTGCCCAGGTCCCCTAACTCTAAAGCTGTGCTCTGCTCTCCATCCCACCCCACCGACCCTTGGTGCTGATTCCTGGGATACAGCCATCGAGCGGCCGGGAGACCTGGGCCGCAGGGCCCCACAGTCTAGCGGTGAGGGGCAGATGGCCAGCCATCCCACCTCCACTGTGAGGTGTTGGGGAACAAGAGGAGATTCCGCAGCAGCTGCAGGCATTCCAAGGTCCCCCAGGGGAGGCTGCTGGGAAGAGCTCACCTATTATCAGTTCTGTACTGATCAGTCTCTTGTGGACAATAATTTTTTTTTTTTTAGATCACTTTATTCACCACTGAACAAAAAGCATCACCACCTCTCCGTGTCTCTGTCAAAATGAAGAAAAGGGAAAAAGGGGGGAGGGGGTGCTGATTGCTGGGTCGCAGACAGTTAACAGGGCCAGGGTCTGGTGGCCCAGGCAGTTGTCTGGGTCCTGCTGGCGGGGGGGGACACAGCCCCTGTCCTTCCCCCACAAGGCCAGGCTGATGCCATCAGACACAATCAGTCCCGGGCCTAGCAAGACCAAGGGGCTGGCCCAGACCCTGGCACAGGGGCCACATGGGCCCCACAGAGGTGTTCCCAGCCAGCTCTGTTCTCCCCACCCCAAGCCCCAGGAGTTCTTGCCCTTGTAGGAGGCTGCAAGATAAGGATGAGATAGGCTAGGTGTGGCTGCTGGGTTTTTTTTTTTTTTTTGAGACAAAAAGTTTCACTCTTGTTGCCTAGGTTAGAGTGCAATGGCGCAATCTCGGCTCACCACAACCTCCACCTCCCGGGTTCAAGCGATTCTCCTGCCTCAGCCTCCCGAGTAGCTGGGATTACAGGCATGTGCCACCACGCCCGGCTAATTTTGTATTTTTAGTACAGACAGGGTTCCTCCATGTTGGTCAGGCTGGTCTCGAGCTCCCAACCTCAGGTGATCCGCCTGCCTCGGCCTCCCAAAGTGCTGGGATTACAGGCGTGAGCCACTGCGCCTGGCCTGGCTGCTGACTTTAAGGGAGGCGGGAGGCACGGGACTCTCTGGCCCCAGCCTTGTCCTCCCTACCCCACATGCCTGGACAGTCCATGACTTACTTCCCTGGGGAAGTGGAAACACAGAGGTGCCAAGCCTGTGGGTTTGTCTGACTGCTGGCTGACTGTGTGACCTTGGGCAAGCCTTTTACCTCTGGAAATACCACTCTCTACCCTGGCTCCAAGTCTTGGCTCCTCTGTTACCTTCTCAAGAAGCCTTCCCTGACTACTGTTTGAAACAGCACCTCTTGCACCCCCCACGACTTTCTTTTTTGTAATCAAACTTGACTTGCTTTATTATTGGTCTCCTCTTTAGAACAAAAGTTCCATGAGAGCAAGGATTTCTGCCTGTTTTGTTCACAGCTATTCCCCTTTGTCCAGAACAATAAATATTTATTGAATGAATAATGCACAAAATGTCACAGTAACCCTGCGAAAATATCCAGAAGGAGCAGTGGAGTGGGAGCACAGAGCACATGTGGGTGGGCCAGGCAGCGGGAGATCAGGGGTGGCCACTGCTTTGCTTCATTCATTTGACAAAGAACATCTTCCCGAGGCCTGGCAGGGAAGTGGGCAGATGGGTATGGAGGCAAACTGGCGATCCTGCTCCCAAATAAAGGGGAGGGGGGGCCGCAGCCCCTCTCAGCACCAGCAGACTGTGGCCACTTGAGAGTGGGAGGCCAGGGTGCCAAAGCTTCTGAGCTTTTCCCTTGAAAAAGACAGAAATCAGGATTTTATAAAAAGGGATATCTCTCATTTAAGAAAATGTTATCAACCAAGTATAAAATTTTTTCTTTCATACTTGAGAATTCAAGAGAACCTGTCTGTGGCCTAAATTTGATCACAAGCTCCTGGGGTCAAATGCTGACAGAACTGATGCAAAGGGGATCTGCATGGGCTCGATGGCACCCAGAACAGGAGGAACAGTGCTCCCTGGCCCAGGAGAAGCTCTGGGACCAGCACAGATGAGCAGAGCAATGCAGGAGAGCAGTGCCCTGGACTCAGGAGGGAGACGGGGCAGACCCCTGCAGGAGGGGCACTCAGCAGCCTTGGAAAGGAGGTGCAGAGAGAAGGGGGACTGGAAAGGCTGGAGGTTCCCAGAGCTTGTGAGAACCTCTGTGGCATTCCACACCAGACACCAGGCGAGGCCCCACCCCCACTCTCCTGGGTCCCCTGCCAGGCTCCTTGGTGGCTCTCAACGCAGCGGTAATTACATAATTGATGGTACAATGAGCTGTTTCACATGTGCCTCCCTCACTACAATGTAGCCAGAGGAGGGCAGGGACTTCCTCTGTTTGACCCTAAGCTCGAAGCTTAGAAAATGGCCCCAGAGTCAATGTCCGTTCAGTATTGCTTGGATAAATAAACAGACGAGATGGATCGGGGCGCTGGGCTCTGTGTTGGGTGCATTTAACCCTCAACCCAGACCAAAGGGATGATACCCAGAGAGAGGTTTGAGGATGAGGGGCCTGCAGGCCAGGATGCATGCAGCAGCCAATCAGGAAGGAGAGACAAAGTGTGTGCTGTCTCCTCCAGAACCCCTGGTGCCTGCACTGGTTCACTTGTGGAGCACATTTCTGCTCCGCTTATAGTCTGGATGTGGGCCGAGCTGGGTGCGGGGCACACACAGGAAACAGCACATGGCCCTTGCTCTCCAGAGGCAGACATATACACACACACAGACAACTGCCATGGTGGTGTTGAGATGTAGTGACACCCACAAGGCTGTGAAGTGGGGAGAGAAGGTGATCAGGGAAGGCTGGAAGAAGGAGGGCTTAACTATGTGAGGAAGGATGAAGGCACCCCATGTAAGCAGCAGCCTGGGTGGGGCTGGGGGGCTGCAAAGAGCAAATGGGGGCCCCTGCAGTCACCTCCCACCTCTGCCAAATTCTCTGAGCCTTCCCCAAGCTCAAGTGGCCCGGCTGCTGCAGCTAGTGTTCGGTGTCCTCTGTCCTCATGGCGCCAATCCCTGGCAATACTGCAAAGTCACCCCATCTATGAGCTGCCTGCATCCTGGCTTCCCGCCGAGCCACCCTCCTGTGTGCCTTGAGGACCATGGGTCTGCCACGCAAACCGGATAGTGGTCTCCGACTTGCTTCTACGTGGTGCTGCCTACACCCCCCTCTCCTGGCCTGCAAGACCAGCTGTTAAGGGCAATGAGCCACTAGAAGACACTTTTTGCAGAGCACATTCTAGGTCAAATCTCCCCCTCATTTTGCCGAGGGATTGATGGAAGAAGTCCAGAGTGGGCCAGTGACTTGTGCAGGACGCCCAGCAGGGCTGAGATCCCTCCACAGCTCTGTGCCTCAGAGTGCCTGTCTGTCAAAGAGAAAGGGGAACAAGGTCTCCCTCCTGGATACGACAGCTTCCCAGAGAAGTCGTGGAATGTGCCGCTGCCTTCCGCCTTCCCCAGCCTAGGCGGAACCGCCCCTCGCTTCCCTGCCTTTGACACCCCCTCGCCGCAGCCATCCTGACAGCCGGAGAGGCGAAGCAGGCCAGCCCCTCCCAGTCCCGCTTCCACCTGGGGGAGCGGGGAATTGGCACCCCCTCCCTCCCCCCAGTCCCCAGGGGAGGAAGCCGCCTGTCAGGCCGCCACGGCGTGTCAAATCCTCTTGCTGCCTAATTGTGAGACGGCGGCGTTTAAAGAAACGCTTTTCTGGCCGCCTGCCACACCGCAAACTGCTTGGTATAATTTTATTATTAAGGAGAGAAAAAAAGAGGGAGGGGGATTGGAAGAGAGAGGGAGAGAAAAAAGGGGAGAGAGAGGAGGAAATTGCTTCGTCCAAGTCAGCTGGTGGAGTATTCTGCTCAACGTGAAAGCGGGGCCGGCTTTCCAGTTGGCAAGCTGACTTCGTTAATTGCGCATTCAGCCTCTACTTA
This sequence comes from Colobus angolensis palliatus, assembly GCF_000951035.1. NCBI lineage: Eukaryota > Metazoa > Chordata > Mammalia > Primates > Cercopithecidae > Colobus > Colobus angolensis. The sequence goes on from NW_012116655.1 coordinate 321,509, forward strand.
GGGTAATTGAAACGAAGCGGGGCTGGCTCTGACAATTAGGGTCTGCAACTAGGCCATTAACCCTTTTCGCCCCCGCCTACGCCTCAGCACCTCTTCGAGGTGGAGGGGGGTCACCGGGCGCCACCGCCAAGACCCGATCGGGGCGGTGGCGAGAAGCCCCACGCGAGGCGTGGACTGCGGCAGCGGGTGCCGGGCGCGCGCCTCAGCGCGAGCAGGGTTAACGCGACGCCGGGTGTCCTGCAGCACGGCTGGGGCAGAGGGGAACGAGGAGCAGCGCAGGGTGTGTGGGGGTTGTTGCGGCCTCTCCGCCCCTCTGCAACAGATGTTTCAGCCCTGTAAGACAAAGGCAGAGCGCCTGCTGCTGCCGGAGAAAATCCGCAGGACTCCCTCAGGGGCAGGTAAAATTTCACCTTCTATTTGTGTTCCCCCGCCCGCCCCCGCCTTGTTTCCCGGCCTCTGCGCCAATCCGGAAAGCTCCACCAAAGACGCCGCGCCGCCGCCTACGCAGCCCAGCCCGCTGACCCCAGCAAGGTCACCGCGACCTCGGGCTC
>NW_012116655.1:322992-370097 GCF_000951035.1 Colobus angolensis palliatus
GCGCGCAGGCGGGCACCCCGCCCGGCGGAGGAGGGGGAATCCCGCTCTGCCCTCCCCAACGCCACCTCCCCTGGAGTCCTCTGGCACCGAACGAGGCGAGAGAGCGCGCGCGAGCTTCCCAGCCGGAGAGGGTTATTTTTAACCTGCCCCCCTTTCTATATCTGCCTCTCGGGTTTGCGCGCCCGCCCGCCCGCTCCACCAGCCGCTAGGACGCGGGCTCCTCACCTCGCTCGGCTGCTCCGGACTCTGAGCGCCTCCCCCAGCCCGCGGCCCCCGCCCCTGCGCGGGCATCGCGCGGCTAAATCTCAGCCTGGAAAGGACCGATTAGGAGCCGCGTGCCTTTCTGCGAAATATTGGAACCGGGTGGGATGGGGGCGGGGAGCCCGGCGCTGTCGTCCCTTCGCCTCCCTCTCTCCCTCCCACCCCGCGCGCAGAGTGGTTGCGAGAGGCGGCTCCTGCTCTCCCCGCGCGAAAAGGGGGCGGCCGGCCCGGGCCCGAAACCCCCCCTCTTGGTTTTCGGCCTTCCCTCCTCAACGCCCACCCTTCTTCGGTCATTTGCGAAGCTGGGGCTTCTAACACGCGGACCCTCCGGCAGCGGTGGCGCCAAGTGGGGCGCTGCACCCCCCCATTTCCAGTTTCCTCCCTAAGCCACTCCAAACAAACACACCATTTAAACAGCAGCGGCTGGCCATACCAACAACTTTGAGGCTGACCCACCCGTGCCTGCGACCGCGCCAGGGGGCTGGGAAAGTGCCAGGGGCGCACAGTGGGGACTCCCCGAAGGCAGTTTAGTGCTGCTGTCCCCTCTTTTCAGGATCACCCTCCCTTAGACTCACCCAGATCCCTCCCTCCCAGCCCCTTCCCCTGTGGCCCAGCACCCCTGGCCAGCAGCTCAGACTACCCTCCGCCCCCAGTCAGGGAATGAGGCCGCAGGAAGTTCAAGTCGGCTCCCATTACTCTGCTCTCCAAAAGGCCACCCATCCAAACCCCAGCCTGTCCTTCCCCCCAGAGGTGGGGAGCAGCAGCAGAACTGGCTGAGCTCAGAGGCCCCCTGGGGCTTTGCCTGGATCCCTCCCTCACTTGACATTTTCCAGACTGCTCAGTGCCCAATCCTGGAGACCTATAGGCATAGGAACCCGTGAGCACCTCCCTTCTGAAGGAAGTGGGGGTAAGGCTCCCTGCTGCAGCACAGAGGAGGGAAGGCTGGAGGAAGTGGTGGGCTGAGAAGAAAGGAGCAGGGCATTCCAGCCACCAGGAGCTGCCTAGGTTGATGGCGGAGAAGAACACCGCGTATTTGGGAAGCTGAGATGGAGTTCTCTCTGGTTTAGCTGGGCTGGTGGAGACAGGCCTCAAGGGCTGGGCCCCTACCCCAAGAGGGCAGCCTCTGGTGGGGGGGGTGGAGATTCCTGCAGAGAGGTAAGAAGCCTGGCAGGTTCCTAGCTCCTGGTAGGGGAGGGGGTGAGGACGCCTGTGGAATGCAGATTGAAGACTGCACTGACTCTGAGTGCTGGGCCCAGGACACTCTTGGGCCTGCCCAGGAAGCCAGGCTGGTCCAGAAGGGGAGAGACAGGAACAAAGCCTCCTAAGCAAATGCAGACCCTAGCATTACAGAGTGAGGGTTCTCAAGGGGTTTCTCCCCCAGCCAGCTAGACACTGGGCATGGGCTTCCCTCAGATCTGGAAAGGTCTTGGTAAGGCTCAGACTGCTGGAGCCGTGTAACTGCAGCACCCTCAAAAGTTGATGCTGTCTGTCCCCCTCCTGTGTCCAAGGTGCCTCAATAGATTTTACTTCTCTCAAACTGCCTTTCTGGGAGGTGACATCACCTGTCATTTCACAGACATGGAAACTGAGCTCCAGAGAAGAGAAGGGGGTATTCCAAACTCCAGCCTCTGGGGCCCTCCCTGGTCCCCCTGTCCTAGGCCCTGTGGGTGGGACCTCAATCAGGGAGATGCCCGTGGGGCTTTTGTGAATACAGGTTACAGGCACCCCCGGGTAAAATACATGGGCTAGGAGGTCCTGGTTTCCTCTAAAATTTTCAGAAGACTGGTTTTCTTGGGAGAAAAAAAGGGTGAGTGGCCAGGCGCGATGCCTCATGCCTATAATCCTAGCACTTCGGGAGGCCAAGGTGAGTGGATCACTTGAAGTCAGGAGTTTGAGACCAGCCTGGCCAACATGGTGAAACCCCATCTCCACTAAAAATACAAAAATTAGCTGGACATGGTAGCGTGTGCCTGTAATTCCAGCTACTCGGGAGGCTGAGGCGTGAGAATTGCTTGAACCCAGGAGGCGGAGGTTGCAGTGAACCAAGATTGCACCATTACACTCCAGCCTGGGGAAAAGAGTAAAACTCTTGTATTTAAAAAAAGAAAGAAAGAAAAACGGGTGGGGAGGCGACTAGAGAGAAGTCCCAGGACCTGCCATCACTGATTTCTGGCTACCCACTTGGCCAGGCTACCTATTAAGGGTTTCCACGTGGGGGGTTGGCTCCTGGGGCTGCAGAATTATGACAACGAGGCCTAAGTCCACATGGGTCTTGTTCATTCACCTGTAGACCAAATACAAACCCCACATAGCCATGTGCCACACTCCAACTGTGTGTGGCTACTGTTGTGCTGAAAAAAATTAAATTCACTCAGGACCTAAGAGCTTTGGGCAGTTAAATCCCCCTCCCCAACAACAGACTAACAGGTCCCATTTTGATATCAAGGGCTGGGGTTTCAAGACAGAGAACTGTAGGGCCCACGCTGTCCTGGCCTCCCCGGAGGCCTGGCTGCCCTCACGCCAGGAAGGGAGCTTCCATTTCCTGTAGGCCTAGAATGGCTGCCCGGCTGCCCCGCTGCCCCTAGTGCTCCCTGGGTGGGGGTGGATCCTGGCCAGTCCCCCAGACACTCAGTCTGCTAACCAGAAGCAGCGACCTTCGGGGAGAGCCAGCCACCAGCCAGCCACTGCTCCAGAGGCAGGCCTGGGGCCACCCGGGAGGCTTTCCTCAGGATGGAAAATATTTGCCTTTGGTTGTCAGCTGCTGCCTTGTCTTGTGTCTGAATGGACAACTGGCTGACTTCTCTCTCTTCCGAACAGCCATGAAATGCGAAGGTGTTTAAGAGTAAAAACCAGGCGAGGGCAACTGGGCCTGGCATCTGGCTGTTTTGAACAACACTCCTGTTTTTCTCCTAGAGTGAACAGAATACTTTCTGTGGTTCAGAATACTCTGTGCGCTGGTCCCTCTTCCCAGGCCCCGCCCCATCCCCCACAGGCCTCACCTCCAGCTGCTCCAGACCATTCCAGAACTCCCTCCCTCCTGGCTTCTAGTCACTCAGCATCTGGGGGAGAGAGCCTCTTCCAGCTGTACATGGCTAGCTTGGCCTGGCCCCAGAACTGCTGTGTTCTGGAAAGTTGTAGGAGAATCCCTCTTGGCAAGCTCTCCAGCATGGAGAATCGCAGGCCTCTGCTCCGGAAAGGGAGGCTCTTGAGAGGTCAGATTCACCATGGCCAGGCCAACCAACTGTGAGGGCTCACAGGGGCTGGGGCTCTGGTTTCAGAGGTGAGAGGAGCCACCATCTGCTCCCATGCCCACCCTGACTGTAAATGGCTAGACTCTAGTGCTGGGGATAGCTCTGGATTCATATCCCAGCTCCTGCATACATATATGCTGGGTGACCTTATGCAATTTACTTAACCTCTGTGTGCTTTGTGTGCCTAAACTGCAAGATACTCTAAATTAAACAGCAAACTTCCAGTGCTGTTGTGAGACTAAATGGGATAATGTGCTTGGTAGCTGGCAGAGGGTCAATAAAGGGTAGCAACTTCCAGGGCCACCAGTTCATCACGAGCCAGGTCCAAGTCTTTTTTTTTTTTTTTTTTGAGACGGAGTCTCGCTCTGTCGCCCAGGCTGGAGTGCAGCGGCCAGATCTCGGCTCACTGCAAGCTACGCCTCCCGGGTTTACGCCATTCTCCTGCCTCAGCCTCCCTAGTAGCTGGGACTACAGGCGCCAGCCACCTCGCCCGGCTAGTTTTTTTGCATTTTTTAGTAGAGACGGGGTTTCACCATGTTAGCCAGGATGGTCTCGATCTCCTGACCTCGTGATCCACCCGTCTCGGCCTCCCAAAGTGCTGGGATTACAGGCTTGAGCCACCGCGCCCGGCCGCAGGTCCAAGTCTTGTACTTTCTGTGCCTCCCAGGGAGCCACGTGTGTCTGCGACAGAGCTGGGGAGGACATTCTGGGGCTGAGGGCTGAGGTCTGCCCACAGAGCAGTGGCCTGTCCCTTCAGGCAGGTGGAGTATCATCCTGGCGGGGTCGCAGTGCTCCTCAAACATTAACGTGTACGTCTTGGTGAGACACAGATTCTGATGCAGCAGGTTGGGTGGGACAGGGCTTCTGCAGCTGTAAGGAACTCCCAGGTCAAGCCAGTGTGGCAGGTCTGTGACCGCAGCTGGTGTGGCAAGATCTCAGCTCTGGAAGACTCTGGGTTCTGCTGAGGCTGGGCTCAGAGAGAGAATACAGGTTCTGTCCTGTCCAAGGAGGGCCCTCCAGGATTACAGGACAAGGCTCTGGCTCTGTGTCCCCAAGCCCTCAGTCTCAAAGCTCGGGTCCTGCAGTGGCCTGGGCAACTCTCCGGACTCTCCATTTAGCATTTGTTCCTGGCAGCAATGCAAGGATAAAGAGCAGTTTCATGCTGCTGAACTTGCAATCACTTCAAGGCCTGGGCCCCTCTGGGCCTCAGTTTCTCCAATGGCACAGTGGGAAGCTGGGATAAGCTAATTCCACCCTTTCCCCTTGGTAATTCCCCCTCATTGTTCTTCCCTTCCCTTCAACCCTTCCCAAAACCCAGGTCTGAGGCCTGAGCATCCATCCTAGGGGTTGGCCCCCTTCCCATGACTGCAGTCATAGTGTACAAGACTCATGCAGACTCGTAAGAACAGCCACTTCTCACCTGGGGCATCGATGTTCCAGGCACTGTCCTAGGCATTTGCACCTACAAACTCCTCACCACAATCCAATCACCACTGTTTTACATATGAGGAACTGAGGCCCACAGGGGTGAAGCCTATTGCCTGAGATCTTGCAGCTGGTAGCAGGTGCAGGGCTGGACTCAGGCCCCCACACATGCCCATGCCCTTGAGTATTTGTAAGGGAAGCAGCTGTTTGGTTTTCTTGGCACAGAGCATCTGCCTGGCCGGTGAGGGCATGGGGAAAGAGGTGCCCAATCTAGTTGGGGATGGGAGGGTAAACCGGTACTACCTCTTTGGAGAGCTTTCTGGCAATATGGACCCAAATGCAAATTACATGTGCCCTCTAACCTGGGCCCAAAGACATCTGCAGAAGGCTATCAATTGCAGTGTCCTTTGCAGCAGCAAAACACTGGAGATCCCCTAACTGTCCATCCAAGGGGGATGAGGGAGATACACCTGGGAGGTTCTATTGGCTGAGTACTGAGAGAATGGAAGCACCACATGGATTACTTGGAGCAGTCTTCAAGTTGGTGAAAAAAAGCACAGTGTAGAAAGTATATACAGGGCTGGGTGCAGTGGCTCACGCCTGTAATGCCAGCACTTTGGGAGGCTAAGGCAGGAGGATCGCTTGAGCCCAGGAGTTTGAGACTAGCCTGGGTAGCATGGGGAGATCCTATCTCTACAAGAAAAATAAATTAGGCAGGTGAGGTGGTGCTCGCCTGTGGTCCCAGCTACTTGGGAAGCTGAGGTAGGAGGATTGCTTGAGCCCACGAAGTCAGGCTACAGTGAGCTGTGACTGCACCACTGCACAGTGTAGGCGACAGAGCAAGACTCTCTCTCAAAAAAAAAAGTGAGCCAGGCGTGGTGGCTCACGCCTGTAATCCTAGCACTTTGGGAGGCCAAGGCAGGAAGATAACTTGAGGCCAGGATGGCCGACATGGCAAAACTCTATCAGTATAAAAATGCAAAAATTAGTTGGGCATGGTGATGCACACCTGTAATCCCAGCTACTCGGGAGGCTGAGGCACAAGAATTGCTTGAACTTGGGAGGTGGAGGCTGCAGTGAGCTGAGATCACACCACTGCAGTCCAGCCTGGGCGACAGAGTGAGACTGTCTAAAAAAAAAAAGTGTGTGTACAAAACATTTGTATAAAAAAGGAAGTTGTACTTGAATTTTTCTACCATGAGCATGTGATAGCTCCTAAAAGATTTAAAAACTTCTATGAATGGCTAGGCAACGTGACTAAAGAAAGAGCCTGGTTTCAGGCTCAAATCTGGCACTGCCACTTTCCAGCTGTTTGACTCTAGGTTGGTAGGTTGACCTCAGTTTCCCCCTCAGTAGGATAGAACAAGCCCCAGTTGCCAAGAGGAGTCAGTTCCCCTGCATCCTGCAATGCACAAGATAGGGACCAGCCTCCCATTTTACGGATAAGGAAACAGCCCCCAAGTGGGGAAGGAGAACCAAATGTGAATTCCTGTACAGGCTGTATCCTCCTCAGTGGGTACACAGCTTTCGGAGACAAAGCAGCCAGGACTGGCTCAAGCGCTAAGTTGTGTGAGGACCCGCTGCTGCCAGGGCCAGGTATGGCTGACCCTTGAACAACACGGTCTACTTATATGTGGGTGTTTTTCTCAGACTCAATGAAAATTAGATGTAATTAGCATACCCAGCGTCGGAATAACCGAGCCAAGATCCCAGGATAGTTTTTTCAAAAGGTTACACCGAGTGTGCCTGCCTCTCCTGCCTCCCGCTCCACCACCTGAGACAGTAAGCCCCTCCCTTGCTCCTGGCCCCAGTCTACTGAATGCGAAGACGGCGAGGATGAAGACCTTCACGATGATCTGCTTTTACTTCATGACTAGTAAATAGATTCGATCGTCTCCTCCTTAGGATTTTCTTAATAACATCTTGTTTTCTCTAGTTTACTGTATTGTAAGACTACAGAAAAGAATACATATAACATGCAAAATGTGTGTTTACAAAATGTGTGTTCATCGACTGGGGAGTCGAAAGTTACACATGAGGCCAGGCATGGTGGCTCACACCTATAATTCCAGCACTTTGGGAGGCAGAGGCGGGCAGACTGCACGAGCCCAGGAGTTTGTGACTAGCCTGGGCGACATGATGTGACCCCATCTCTACTAAAAATATAAAAATTAGCTGGGCATGGTGATGCATGCCTGTAGTCTCAACTACTCAGGAGGCTGAGGTGGGAGGATCACCTGAGCCCAGGAGGTCGAAGTTGCAGTGAGCAGAGATTGTGCCACCACACTCCAGCTCAGGCAACAGAACAAGACCCTGTCTCAAAAAAAAAAAAAAAAAAAAATTTGCACATGAATTTTCAGCTGTGTGGGGGTCAGCATCCCCTAACTCCCACATTGTTCAAGGGCCAGCTGCACAGGAAGGCACTCCTGGTTTCATGTGTTACAATGTTTTCATTCTATTTCTACCTGCAATATGCTTTCCTTCAATCATCTGAACAAAGCAACACATGTTATGAAATTTAAAAACAGAAGCTGGGCTGGGCTTTTCTGGGCCCCAAGTCTCTGCCCTGAAGGCCTGATTGGTAGGGAGGCTCCCTGTCCAGGTCCAAATCCCCACCCAGACACCGCCTCCCGGTGGGGCCTTGGGCAGGCTATCCAAGGTCCCTGTGCCTCAGTTTCCTTATCTGCAAACAGGCACAAGAGTACCTCAGACAATGGCGTGCAGATGCCAAGAGACAATGTACATGCAGCTGCCAGACCAATGTTGGGCAGAGGAGGGCGCAACTAAGTTAGCTGTTACTTTTAAAAGGTAAATGTTTATATAATTTTTTATAACACAGGGAAAGTTCAGGAAAATCCCTGACTGGTCCTTGCTGGCTGTGGTGGTGGGGCCAGGAAGGCAGGAGCTCCTTGAAGTGACAGAAACCTGGCTCCAGCCCACATACTCAGGAGCAGTGCCCAGGTGGGCAGACATGCTGTTCTGCCTGGTGGGGCCGTGGCCAGAGTGGGGTCCGGTTGTCTGTGTTCCCTGGCTGGCATGTTGGGAGGAACAGACTTGGCTGACTGGCCGGAGGCCCCTGCAGCCCCAGGCCCCTGAAAGGAAGGTTCAGAAAGGCCCCTGTGTTCCAGCCTGGTCCAGAGCTGGGTTTTTCCAGACCAGGGCCTCAGGAGTCTTTGGAAAGAACACCGAGTACCTGACGCCTACTGCTGACTCGCTGTGTGACCTCAGGTGAGTCACCCCAACTCGCTGGGCTTCTGCTTCCTCACCCATAAAATAGGGGTAGTGATTAAATGCCCACCTTGCAGGGTTGAGCAAAGAACCCATAAGCAAAACAGATACAGAAATGCTTTGTCATCAGCATCCTGGGGGCTAACCCGCACACCGACCAGACGTGTGTTGGGCCCTGTTCTGAGAAGCAGTCTACACATTTTAACTCATAGAGGAGGAAGCAGAGGCACAGAGAGGTTAGGGCAATTATCCAAAGTCACACAGCTTATAAGTGGCAGAAGCACTATAGTAGGTAAGTAATTATTTATCTGATGCAATTTTAAATTACAGATTATATATGCAGTTAAATAAGTTACATATAAATATACAAATTATAAATAACATAGACATTATAATTATGTGACTATTAATTATGTGCCTATTATAACTCATGGCTAGGGGGTCTGAGGTAAGGTTTGGAAACTTCAAACTCAGTTTCCAGAGGTAGCTTTGGCCAAGGGAAGAAGGGCTAGGAGGGAGCACTGTGGCCAGTGTGGCCCCTGTGGCAGGGGCTGCAGTAGAAGCTGCTCTTTCAGGTGCTGAGATTCTAAGCCCCATATTTCCTGGGTACCCTCTGTGTGCTGGGCATCAGGAGAGGTGCCATCTTCCCTGTCACACTGGATTTTTTCTCCCTACCCCACTCCACCACATTGTTTTACTCCTCAGAAAAACTGCAAAGAACATGAATACATGAGCACCCCCATTTTATAGATGTGCAATTAAGGCCTGGGAAGCAAAGGAAATTTCCTGGTGAGCAACAACATTTGGATTTGGACTCTATGGGTCTGGTTCCCAGTCTGCACCTGGGCAAGGATCCTGGGAGCAGGCAGGGATGGAGGAGGGCATCGGTGTCCCCCCGAAGAAGGGAGCCCTTGGGCTGCAGGGACGCCAAGCAACCTTGTTCTGTTTCATGCACTGTGGAGCAGCCTTCAGCTGCCTGCTGAAGCCTCCACCTTCTCTCCAGCTTACCCTGAGCCTCCACACTGGGCACAGGAGCTGAGCTGACCATTTTATAGACAGATAAATTGAGGCCCATGGAAAGCCAAAGGCTTAGAACTCCATTTTCTTTTCTTTTCTTTTTTTTTTTCTTTTTTTTTTTTTTTTGAGACAGAGTCTTGCTCTGTCGCCCAGGCTGGAGTGCAGTGGCCGGATCTCAGCTCACTGCAACCTCCGCCCACGGGTTCACGCCATTCTCCCACCTCAGCCTCCTGAGTAGCTGGGACCACAGGCACCCGCCACCTCGCCCGGCTAATTTTTTTTTTGTATTTTTAGTAGAGACGGGGTTTCACCGTGTTAGCCAGGATGGTCTCGATCTCCTGACCTCGTGATCCGCCCGTCTCGGCCTCCCAAAGTGCTGGGATTACAGGCTTGAGCCACCGCGCCCGGCCTAGAACTCCATTTTCTAATGTCTCTGGACTCACCTTATAGACCACCTGGCCTCTCCATCCACCCACACAACAGTCCATCCGTCTATTATTCACCCACCCACCCATCCATCCATCCACCCATCCACCCACCCACCCACCTGTCCATCCATCAGTCTATCCATGCATCCATGCACACACACCCATCTATCCATCCACCCATCCACTCACTCACCTGTATACCTCATGACCACCCACCCATCCACCCACCCATCCATCGACTCACCAACCTTTCTTTCTATCCATGCACATATACCCATTTGCCCATCCACCCTTGCACACCCCCATCTGTCCATCTCAGAAGCAGTTATTAAGTGCCTACTGTATGCCACACATCTGCTAGAAGCTGAACACCCAGAGACAGCTGTGGGCTCAGAGCCTCGTGGAGAAGGCAAATGCCAGAGCAAGGGAAAGGTCCCTATGTCATACCTAAGTGGGAACAGGAGGGCAGAGGGGCTTCCCAGGGGAGTGACACTTCACCAGGGATGTGCTGGAGTTAGCAAGGGAAAGAGGAAAAGCCTGGAAGGCAGGAGAGAGTGAGAGATGGTAGTGAGAATGCAGGCTGGCTCTCGAGTGGTAGCAAGAGGCAAGAAATGAGAGAAGGGCAGGGTCCATGTGGTGTGGGGCCTTCTGGGCCACAGTGGAGAGCACAGACGTTGTGGTGAGGGCCACGGAGAGCCCCAGAGGGTGAGCAAGAGTGAGCATCACACATGTGTGTTGGGGAGTCCACACTGGCTGTGGCGAGGCAGGATGGATTGGTGATGGGGGTGAAAGGGGAGGCCAGGAGGCCAGTAAACAGTAAGCTGGGACTGTCCCCCCAGAGAGCAATGATGGGGCCAGACCAAAGTGGTAGCAGGGGCTGGAAAGGCAGGGCAAAATTCTAGAAATGTCAGGAACAGAGCATCGATTCCAGATACTGTTGGGGAAGAAGAAATTTCTCCAAAGTCCACGCTCCTAAGCACCAGTTAGGAATCCCTTCCTCCTCCTGGACTGGAGATGTCTCACCCAACCTCCCATACATATCGCCAACCCTTAAGTCTGGCTTACACTTCCTGGTGTGCCACAGCCCAGCAGGGTCAATACCCTTAGGTGACAGATTGCATGTCTGAGGCCCAGAGAGGGCAAGGGGACACACAGTATAGTGGCCCAGAGCCACGCACCATCTCCATCTTCAGCACAAGCCTGCGCCAGTATGTTCTTTCCCCTAGGCTCACTGCAGGTGGGGGGTGGCGGGGACAGAGTGTGACATTTCAGGCCTGTATGGTGGTGGCCTCCCTCTGGCAGTGCCTCCTTGGCATCACTGTTTGGGTGTCAGTGGGAGTACGGGCTCCCAGCACAGGGATGAAAGGAGGATGCTGGGGGCTTGGAAGGGAGTGAGATTCCCATGGGAAAGGGATGACTCTGCATACCAGCCCCCGACAGGCTCGCTTTGATGGTGGATCAACCCCAGCGGCTCCTTGGGCACCTGCCCCTTGCTGGGAAACAAAGGCAGCAGGCGGTGGCCATGGTCGTGCGCACACACGAGCAGGGAGCCCCCAGCAGCCTCCGTGTCTCTGCCATAGCTTTGTCTCTATTCCTGTCTCCTTTTCGGGCAAAAACTCCCCTCATGGACTGGATGTGCTCCATGTTGATGCACCCTCTGTCCCCACAGCCTCCAGAGCCCCCTGGCCACTTCCACTCCCACCCTCAGAGCCACTGCTAAAAGATTTTGTCTCCCAAACAAACTGCATTTAGAGATCACCCACTTGTTCCCTCTCATGGGCCTCAAATGAACAGCTAGTTGGGCCCTTCACGGACATGCTCATGTCAGGGGCTTGTGGGCCACATTTGTTGAATGAATGAGTGAATGAAATTTGGTGAGTGGGTGGGTGGATGGATGGATGGATGGCTAGCTGGCTGGCTGGCTGGAATTCTAACCCCAAGCAAAGCCACTGCTATTTTTGTTAGCCTAAGCAAAATATGATTTCCCTACGGCTTTTAAAAACATGGTGGGTAGCTCCATACTTGGGCTGGGAAACTCAGGGGCATGGCCCTGCGAAGGCCAAACAGTGGGGTGCCCCTGGACCCCGGGCTCCTGCCTCCCCATCCATTACCATCTCCAAAGCTCCCCCTAAAGCCCCCTTTCCTGAGCTCCTGCATACCCCCAGGATTTCTCCTGGCCTGAGTATCCCAGGCCCTGGGTCCTTAGGAGCCTCCTTATTGAGGGCCAGAGGACACGGGCAGAGGGAGGGCACATGCCTGCTTGGAGGCTGCCTAGCAGCTTTGCAGCCAGCGAGAGTAGGGCGTTTGTCATCTGCTGAGGACAGTGGGGATGGTTTAAGGTGAAATTTAAGCCCATTAGTGCTTGGCTAATGACAGCAGCAGCAACGGGGAAAATGAAGATGGCAGGGTGTGTGAGCACCCATAAATTGCTGGGGCTGGCGCCGCCTGTGTCCTTGGGCCTAGCTCCCCGGCCCCTCCACTAGCTTGCACCAAGTAGCTATCCGCCCCCACCCACCCCCATGGACCCCCCTGGCTGCTGGCCGGCCCTGGCCCCTGACCTGGCGAGGCCTCGCAGGCCGGGCCCCCAGGGTCAGTGTGCGGCTGGGGCCTCAGCCAGGGCGTGAGAAAGGAATTGGCCGGGGAGCCCAAGCATGGAAGAGGCAGTATCTTCTTAATCTCCCTCCTTTTATAACTTCTGTCTTTTTTATGCACATGCAAGGATCCCAGCTCAGCCGCCAGCATCTCTTCCCCAGGCTGAGCCGTCTCCCTGCAGCTAATGCCTGACAGCTCTGTTTATGTCTCCCCATAATTCTCTGGTTTTATGTTTTTTTTTCGGGGCCATTAAGCTCCCAGCCACAGGCTCCTTCCCCTGCCCCCGCCTGCCTTTGTCCTTAAGGCTCAGCTGCCCCACTACCCTTTGGGAGACAGGCTGTCTCCCTACCCCACAGGTGGACAAGGATCCTGTACCCCGGCCGGAGGCCTCACTCAGGGTGGTTGCAGTGGAGACTTCTGGTCCCAGGCCCTCCTGACAGCAATCCTTCTTCCTCCCGCCCCTCCCATCACAGGCCTTGAAACGCCTGGTTCCAGGGGAGACCCCACCTAGGGTCCTGGAGGGCCCAGCAAAGCCCTCTTGCCCTGGGCGGGGCCCCCTCTGCTCACTCGCCCTGCCATCCTCCCGGTAGCTGCTCCTCGGTCCCATCCTCTGGCCTCTCTTCCTGGGTGACCGTATCTGCTCCCAGAGCCACCTCCTGAGGGCAAAGCCCCCCATTTCCCTCCACCTGACCCATCTCTTCAGTCAGTCCCCACTGCAGCCATCCTGAGTGAGGTCACTGGCCGGGGTGCAGGGTCCTTAATGGCTTGGGTCCAGTGCATCCACGGTGTCCTTAGGCCTCCTCGCCCCATAGGTCTTGCCTTCTGCCCCAGTCCTTCTGTAAGGCCTCTCTGAGGAGGCCCCCAAATCCTGGGGTCCCCCTGCCTGAAGTGCGCCCATCTGACCCCCTGCCCATCCTTACTGCCACAGCCCTATGTCTGGCCGTTTCACTACCCACCAGAAATTCCACGACCACTTGCCAGCAGGATCTCCTCGTCCCTAGCCTCTGCCCTGTGTGGCCCCTCACAAGCTTGTCATGCCACTCCTTCATTATGAAGCCATCAGTGGCTCCCTATTGCTTTCTGTTCCTCCAGCCCTGACTTCAGCATGCTGCTCAGACCTCTTAAGTCCCCGTGCCTCGGGGAAGCTGGCCCTCAGCCCCACATGCTGCAGTCTGAGATCCAACCTGGGCTGTCCCAAGGAGGCCTGCATGGAAGGCTTAAAAGGCACAGCCTTATCTTATCTCCCTCTCCTTTTGGGGGGACACCCCCACCCACCCACCTCTACTCTGGCGCCCAGCATCTCCGGCCCTGAGGGTGACCCAGCTGGCAGAGAAAGGGCTGCCCTCAGATACCCTGGCTTCTCTGTGGGGAGGCCATGCCAGCAACTTTCTCCCTCATTCGTGAAGACATGGGCCGAGAAGCCATTTCTTCTTTCTCTTTAATTTCCTTTCTGCGGAATGGCCTTTGTCAGCCAGAGGTCCACACACCGGGTCCTGGGGGCCCCTTTCCCACACATGCAGGTGGCCCCAATCCCACCTCATCTGTGAGTGCTGCTCTGGCCTCCTGGCCACCCTTTGCCACAGCCTCATCTGCCCCCCAAACTGCCTGCCACTGCCACCTCAGCCTTCTGAATACCAGGTGGCCTGGGCCTCGCTCCTCTCCTCTCTCCCCCTCATGAAAGAGTGCTGGGGAGCGTCCAAGGCCTGCCTCCCCTAATGGAGCCCTGCCCACCCTGCCGGGAAGAAGTGCTAACACCAGCCACAGCCGCCGCCTTGGGTCTGAACTTCCTCCTCCTCCCATGCACTCCGAGGCCCAAGCTCTTGGCTTGGTTTCAATCGATTTCAACCTGAGTCGTCTTGTGTCTCCCCAGTGTGTCTGGCTGCAGGTCAGCAGGGCGCAGGCTACCCTGCCCACCCCGGCTGGCACTCCACGCAGCCCACTTCCTGCCCTTGAAAGACATACCGTCACCCTCTCACGTGATGGTCAGAGCACTGCCTGGCCCTGTATCTAGTGTGTAAACTGGGCAAACTACCTGGTCTCGTTGGGGTACTACTCTCCTCTGAACCAAGGCCCACTCAGTCCTGCCTTCACCCCACAAACAGCTACTGAGCACCGTGGATGTGTGGGGTACCCTGCCAGGCTGCCCTAGAGATCAATCCTATTGTTAAGAGTGGCCTCAGAATTTGTGGAGCTCAGTGCAAAATGAAAATGCAGGGCCTCTTGCTCACAAAGTAATAAAAACTCAAGATAGCAACAGCAGAGCAGCATGCACCAAGCACAGGGCATTTCTGAGTGCCGGCCCTCGGCAGCTGCACCAGTTATGACCCACAAAGATAGTCCTGGCTAGATCATGGGACCAGGTGCCACCCCCTGGCAGTGTCCCCTAGGTCCCAGGCATTCTGCTGAATGCTGCAGGAAGATCATGATTTAATCCTCATATTACACCTGTGACACCACAGATAACCAGCAATCCTCATGGTAGCAACAGTTCCTCTTTACTGAGCACTTATCATGTGCTAAGAGTTTTACTCACATGAAGCCAATGAACCATCACAACCACCCGGTTCTGGAGCTTAAGAGATAGGGGTTCAGAGAGGCAAAGTCATTTGCCCAGGATCACGAGATGGGAAAGTGCTCAAGGCTGGAGTAAGCCCAGGTTTCTGAGCTTACCAGCTCGACTATATACTTGGTGGCAGTGCCAGCCCTGTGCCCACCCTGCCACAAACATCACCAGGCCCACCCCCACGTAGCAAGGCTGGAATAACAAGGCCACCGTGGCAAGGAACACACTGAGACTCTTGGCTGGAGCCTGAGAAACGTCCTTCAGTTTCTCCCTGCAAAGAGGCAAAGGCTGAGGCTTAGGGAGGGTGATGACCTCTGCAGGATCACAGCACACAGCAGGCCTTCCAAACCCCAGTCCCCACAGCCCGGCTTCCAAAGACATTTTTTTTCTGCCCTGGCAAATGCTCATGATCTGAAGCACAATGGAAAAGGCAGGATGCAAAAGCGGACATTCAACAGAATCCCCATTTTCTTAAACAAACTGGGTGGTAATGCACGAAAGTACTAACATCAGTGTGTTCTCAGCAGAGGGGCTGGAGGTGACTTCATTTTCTTCTTTACATTCTTCAGTATCTTTTTTTTTTCTTTTTTTCAGTGAGATTTTTTAAAAAAGACCAACAGCTCTGAGTTTTCTAGAATGAATGGGAACAGGAATTTGTGGAACCAAATTCTGGTTAATGGAGAGTTGCCATAGATACGGTGTGGGGATTACACATTCCCCAAGATCCAGAGCATAACGCACTAATTCTGGGCCTGCTGTGGCCTGGGCCTTTCTTCCCTTCTTTGTTGAGGATTCAGTGGGCTCCTCAGGACCCGGGGGCCTGGGGTCCTCCCTGGGACATTTCCACCTGGCTTGTTGGGGAAGTCAGTGCTCTGGATTGTGTGCACCCCAGCAAAGGGCTGTGGGGGATCCTGGAGCTGGGAGTTGACTGGGCCAGGGCTCATTGGGAAGCATGTCCATGTGCATGCTACGCCCTCCTGCCCAGTCTCCACTCTGGCCCTCACTGGTCTCTGCCCACCTCCGCCCTCCCTTCCCATCCGAGACCTCCCTCAGACTTACACCACCCCACCCTCTCCTGCTCACAACCCATGGGCTTCCAAAGCCACAAGACCAGACTCCCACCCTCCCCAGAGCTGGCCCCTGCCACCATCTATCTCCAGCACCCACAGTGCTCTCCTTTCCTGCGGTGGCCCCTTTCCTGCCTCCACACCTTTGCTGTCTGCTGCCTGGAGCACAGATTCCTGTGCCAGGCTGTGGCCGTCACATGGGGCCTAACAGCGCCGCCGCCTGTGCGCCTGCCTGTCATCCCCAGCAGACCCTACCACGCCACCGGGGTCCCCCCCGCTGAGCCTCTCGCAGTGCAGTGCCAGGGAATCCATCAGCAGTGCTCTCCGCCTGCCTTGGAGGTGGGGCTGGGTTGAGGCCCCAGCACGCCCCGGAGCTGACGCCCAGCATTCGGCAGACAGAGCAGAGCCACCTCCTGCTCAGAGAGCCCCCTGGGTCTCTGGCCTGAGAAGAGCTGACAGCTCCTTAATAGAAGCAGGCTGCGGACTCGCCTGACTGACACCGCGCCTGGCTGAGAGGCGGTGGCTCGCATCAAAGCCTCATTTTTCTTCTTCCTGTTAGGCGCTGAAACAATTTACATAGAGCGCCCCACATGTGTCTGCGACAAAGATGCATCTTTCTCATAACTGGCAGGCATCCCCTCAGCTTCCTAGACACCCCCATCAATGCCTGGCCCCCTTCCTTAGGAGCGGAGGTCTCAGAGACATGAGGCTTGGGGAGGCCAGCCAAAGTAACAACCAGGCCATGTGTTTCTTCTTTTTTTTTTGAGACGGAGTCTCGCTCTGTTGCCCAGGCTGGAGTGCAGTGGCCGGATCTCAGCTCACTGCAAGTTCCGCCTCCCGGGTTCACGCCATTCTCCCGCCTCAGCCTCCCGAGTAGCTGGGACTACAGGCGCCCGCCACCTCGCCCGGCTAGTTTTTTTGTATTTTTTTAGTAGAGACGGGGTTTCACCATGTTAGCCAGGATGGTCTCGATCTTCCTGACCTCGTGATCCGCCCGTCTCGGCCTCCCAAAGTGCTGGGATTACAGGCTTGAGCCACCGCGCCTGGCCCAGGCCATGTGTTTCTTAAAAAACAAAAACAAAACCCAACAGCCCTTAAGGGCTTGGGGGTGGGGACATGCATCCTGCCGGACCAGGGCAGCTGCACAGGACACCACGATGTGAGTTCACAGGGAGGCTGCCTGGCTGCACAGGGGCTGGCCTGGACCCCAGGTCTTCCCTGTGATGAATTCAAGTTTGAAGGCACCGGCTCCAGTGCCTACTGCTCAGGCTGGGTGGCTCCAGGGGCAGCTCCCACGAAGCCCTGTCTTCTAGAGCCAGAGCCTGGAGCCCCACCATTCTCCTGGCTTCATCCTGGGCAAAGGATTACCCACTCTTGGCTTCTAAGAAATGCCACACCCCAAGAGAGTAACAGGGTAAGTCTCACCAGCCCTGTGAGTGATCAACACCCGGGCCCTTCATCCTGTGTGTCCAAGAGTGGGGAACAGAGTCGGGCTGAACCCCAGCCCCAGGCCCCAGGGCAGGAGGTCCCCTTCCCTGACTTAACAGATGGGCCGCCTTGCCTCTTGTGAAATGGGTGACTTGCAGGGAGATTCCTCACACGTGTACCTGGTGGATGTGAGTTCAATGCATTCAAATATTATACAACTATTCTTGCCTGTGTGCTAGAATGTGCTATAACATCACTGTGTGACTCACACAGTAAGGCCTACGTCTTGCCGTTTGGGGCTGCACACTCAGCCCCATGTGATTGTGCCTTGCTTTACACGATTTTCATCTTGTGTGTATAATACAGACCCTCAAGTCCCCTGGAAGACAAGTCCACGCTGGGGATGTTTCTGGATTCTGAGGTGGAGGAGACCTAGGGCTGGGCCCACACACCTTCCCCTCCACCTCCTGCATGGACCGTGCCTCAGTTTCTTCTGTGTGTCCAGTAGAGGCTTCTTAAATACAAATGAGACCCTGGCAATTCCACTTCCAAGGCACACATTCAATGGGAATGCCACACACAGGCACCAATGTGTTCGAGAATGTTCATGGCAGGCATATTCACAAGATCCTCCAATTGTTTTATTTTTCAAAAAAAAAACGTTTGAGAGATGAGGTCTTGCTATGTTGCCTGGGCTGGTCTCAAACCTCAGCCTCCCGAAAGTGCTGAGAATACAGGCGCGAGCCACTGAAGATCCTCTGATTACAAACAACCCAAACAACCCAAGTGTTCATCAAAAGTAGGAGGGAGAAACAAGCTCTGGCATAGGCACACAATAGAATACTACACAATAATGAAAACAAACCACTGCCACACACAGCACGGACAGGTCTCAAAAACAGCAAAAGAAGAGGGGGCCGGTCGCGGTGGCTCATGCCTGTAATCCCAGCACTTTGGGAGGCCGAGGTAAGCTTGAGGCTAGGAGTTCAGGACCAGCCTGGCCAACATGGCAAAACCCTAAAAATACAAAAATGAGTTAGGCGCGGTGGCAGGCACCTGTAATCCCAGCTACTCGTGAGGCTGAGGCACAAGAATTGCTTGAACTCAGGAGGCAGAGATTGTAGCAAGGTGAGATCGCACCACTGCACTCCAGCCTGGGCGACAGAACAAGATTTTGTCTCAAAAAAAAAAAAAAAAAAGGAAAAGAAGTTGGACAGAAAAGGTTTCATGTCTGTGAAACTCAAAAGCAGACAAAAGTACTCTTGGGCAGGAAATGCTTGATGAGGGGCACAAGGGACATCTAGGGGCTGGTGATGTTCTTTTTCTTGATCTGAACTTCAGTTATACCAGAGTGTGTTTGGTTTGTAGAAATTCATCAGCTGTCCACCTATGATTCGTACTCTCCTCCGTATGCAAGTCAATAAAAAGTTAATAAGAAAAACTAAACGAGGCTGCAGCCTCCTCTACTCAATCCCTCCTCCCGAGGCTCCTCACTGTGCTCCGGGTAAAGTGCTGAACTTCCTTGGTCCTTGTGGTCAATGTCGGCACCACAAAATATTTCCTGTCCTCCTCAGCTAAAGGCAGCAAGCGGGTCACTAGCCCACCAAGATGTCCGGAGGATGGCCATTTTTGCAATGAAATTCAAGTGGAAGTGCCACATGCTGCTTTCGGGAGGAAGCTCCATGAATCTGTACACCTGTCTCTCTCCCTCTAGGCCACTAAATAGCCCAAATGGCTGCTGTTCTGTCTGCCTAGGTCCTGAGTGATATCAATGAGCAGTCTCCCAGCTGTCTGGTCAGAGACCTGGCATGAGTGAGAGCCAAACCCTGTTTGAAGGGGCTGATGTTTGGGGATATTTGTTATGCAGCACGCCCAGTCTATTGACGAGTACAACTGGGCATTCAAGACTCTTTGTGGCCTGGACCCTCCCAACCTCTCTGGCTTTGTGAAACAGAAACATTCTGACTGTGAGTCCTGTGGATTCTACACTCCAGGCATGCTGGGATCTTACAGCTGTTCAAATGCACCAGGTTCTTTTATGACCTGGGCCCTTGTACCTGTGTCCAGCACACTTCTCCCTGCCTGCCTTCCAGGCAGACTGCTATTGCGCCTTGGCCACTCCAGCAGAGTGGGCTGCCCCATCTTCTGGCTCCCAGGGTCCGTCAGTGCCCCTTCTGCCCCAGCGCAGCTTACCCCTCTCGCTGCTGCCAGCAGCTCCCTGAGGGCAGGCGTGTATCAGGGTCAATTGTCATTTCCCATAGGAACAAGCAAGGAAGGGAGTGAGGTACACAGGCTCCTGACCTCCAGCTCCTTGGGGAGGTACTTCACAGGCAGCTCCTGGTCTGGATCACAAAGCTAAATGCAGCCCAGCACCCGTAATCACTGGGTGGATCTCTAGGATTCCTCCAGCAGTCTCCACATGGCCAGCAAGCTCTGAAAACACGGTGTGTCTTAAACCTGTCCCACTTCTGTACTCCCAGGGACTGCCATTCCCACCCCAGGAAAGCGGGGGGATACAGGGAAGGATCTGGGGGAAACGGTGCTGCCAATTAACCTGTTTCAGACAATGCAAGTTGGAATCTCAGAAAAAGAACACTTTTTTTTTTTTCCCCAGAAAGGCCTCCATTTGAGGCTGTGTGATAAATGATCTCTGGGTTCAGCTCTTGCCTCGGAATCCCAGCTACAAATGCAGCGGGGAACCACCCAGAGCAGGAGGGTTTCCAACCGGCCTTTATCGACTCTGCCAATCATTGGGCCAGCCCCCATGGGAGCCTCTTGCTTTCCCTAGCGAGAGGAGAGGGTTGGGGAGTGGGCAGTATGGGCAGGAGTGCAGTGGGGAGGGGGAGGCGGGTGGATGAAGGAGTGAACAGGCTGTGGAAGCACAGGCCCCCTGGATGCCCTGTGTCCTGGGGGTTCTTGGTTCTACTGAGCTCACCTCCACCTGTGCCTCCCCACAAGTCCCCCACCACAAAGCAGAAATGAGTGGGATCAAACCCCTGGCCAGTCACAGCTGGCGAGTCTCTGAGCAAGCACCTCACTCTCCTCTGTGTTGCCATAGAATTTGGAAGCCCAGAGAGGGTGGGCCACTTGCTCATGGTCACACAGGAAAGTAAAGGGAGTGCTGGGAGCCGGCTCTCCTGCTTTGGTGGGGAAGCTCCCTTGCTGCTGGGGTTAGGGTCAGAACTTCCCTTCGACTCAAGCTGAACCTCTTAGCTGTCTCAGGTGAGGGGTACTCCTCCCCAGCTTCATTTCCCACCCCTCTCCCATGCACACTCCAACCACACTGGCTCCCACCGGCTCCTCATACACGCATGCCCCTGTCCCCCAGGCCTTTGCACATGCTGCTCCCTCTGCCTGCGACCCCATCCTCCTGGGTCTTCTCCAATGAGCCCAGTCACCGCATCTGAGAAGCCCTCCCTGACTGCCCTGCTGAAGGGAACTCCCCTAGCCCCTAGTTCTTACCACTCTCCAAAATCACCTCCCTCGTATATGTATTCTCTCTCTTGTCTGTCCGCACCACCAGATGGTAAGCTCTGTGAGGGCAGAGTCCATCTGTCTTGTCAGGGCATACAGCAGGCACACGCATGCCGAATGGATGGGTAGCTGCTGGTGGCACTCTAGCCTCGAACCCAGTGCAGGAATGAGGCCTGTGGCTGTTTCTGGGCTGCGCTCACACTCAGGAACTCCTGGTTCAGCCAAAAGGCCCTTGGGTGCCCTGAGACCTCCCTCCCATGCCTCTCTCCTTGCTGGGCCCCGTCCTGAGACCTCTCCATCCCTACACCTACCCTCACTCCTCAGTGACCACCACCTTTCTCCCACTCAACTGTGTCCCCTGACCAGATGCCACCCAGGCCCCAGTGACCAATCAGACACTGCCCCTGCCTCCTTGGCCTGGCATTCACAGGGGATTCCCACTCACCTCCCCAGCTCCCACATTTCATGCCTAGCAACAATGACTTACAGGGAGCTACTGGCACCCTCTGGAAGTCTCCCAAACTTTTGTGCCTCCCAACCTCTCCACCTGCTCCTAGTTTGCCTGGCAAAATGCTAGTGGGCCTTGTCACTAGTTCAGGAATCACCTCCTCTCAAATCTCACTGTGACTTTCCAACTGATGCCTGCCCTAGATTCCCTCTTCCCCTTCCACCGTCCCCCGGGGCACTGGCACTCCACAGGTCAGGATCCACAGCTGTCGGCCTCCTAGCAAGCTTGCTGCTTCCAGTTCCACCATGGTGCCCCTGTGCCTGGCACAGAGTAGGGGCTCAGAAAAGCTAATGACGTGGGCTGGTGAATGGATTGGTGCGATTCCAGAGGCTCAATCTGGTGGCTGCATGTGTGCCAGGAACCTGAGAGACCAGTGAGGAATCTGCCACCCCCATTTCCTTGGGCACTAGTTTAAAAAAAAAAGAAGCCATAGAAGAACTGTTTTCATTTGCCAAGCACTTACTATGTACCAGGCCCTGTGCTGAGGTACTCACATACGGGTCACCTCTTTTAACCCTCAGGACCACACTGGTCTATCATTATCATTTCCACTGTAGAGATGAGGACTCTGAGCACAGAGAGGACAAGGAACTAGCCTAAGGTCACACAGCTAGGAAGTGAAGGAGCTGGGACTTGAACACAGGTCTGTATGACTCCAAAACACTTCCACTGTGAATGAGATGCCTATCCTGAATATGCAGTTCGAGGAGGTTCTTGGGGGCTCTGGCGAGGTAGGTAGTCTGCTGGGCTTCCCTCCTGAGCCCTCCGTGCCCGTCATCTACAGGCACGCCTTGATGCCAAACTGCTCCCTCCCATAAATCAATCCCCAACTTCTTTGGCTAGGAGGTGGGGGCTTCTTCCTGAAGCCTTTCTTGGCCTGGCCCTGGGCAGCTAGGACCAAGCAGGAGGAAGGGTTTTCCACAGTGTGGCCCTAAGCCCCGTGGCACCAGCACCTGGAACACATTTTATTTCAGCTCCACACATTCCCTGCAGGGTGGTGCCACCATTTGACAGCCGAGGAAACCAAGGCCCAGGCCCCACAGCAGCTCCAGCTTCTAGACTCTGGAAAGATACACCCTTTGACTTCTGGGTGGGGCTGGGGGCCTCCTTGGTGTGGGACTCTGGGAGTGGACACTGGATGTCAGGGGTCCCTCTCCATGGCAGGGGACCCAGGACCAGGCCACTAACTGAGCTGCCATAAACCCTCTGCATCCAGGAGTTCCCAGGCCAGGGACATTGGGCTAAGCCAAACTTCTGGATACAGTCTGGGTGACCTTGACCCTGATGCCAAGCCCATCCTGGCTATCAGTAAACTTTTCCTTGGGGACACTGGCCCCTCACTGTCTACCCTTCCACCATTACAGCACTGCTCAAGCACACAGCCACAGTGACTTGGACGCTTGTCTGTCTTTCCCCCAGGGCTGGCGGTAGGTGGGGGCAGAACCCTGTCTGGGTGCCCAGTCCTGTCCAGCACAGGGCTCTGACCAGGAGGGAGCCCTCTGGGGATGTCTGTTAGATGAGTGAATGGATAGTTATGCATTTATTTCCCTTCTGCTATGTTCTACAGCCCACCTCCTCCAGGAAGCCCTCCCTGAACAACTTCCATCTATTACCCCAAGCATCCAGAGCCCTTAATAAGCACAAATCTCACCCCAAGACTCAATTTAGCCCCAGATCAAGATTACAGCATCCTGGTGGGCTCTGTCCAACTTGTACTCAGCTTCAGGGACAGAGCTTCCACTTCTTTTCACAGCTCTGCATTCAGCATCCACTGGGGGCCTGTCTCCACGCTCGGTGCTGAGTGGAGCAGTGGGCAGGCCAGGCACGGCCTTTGCCCTTGAAGACAAGCACCGAACATTCTAGGTCAGCTGGGTCCCCTCTGGCTAGCCTGGCTCTTGGCAAACCTCACCCCGAAATATGTGAGGACATGGGGAACTATTCCAGCGTATTAAGGGCGAAAAGCAGGTCACTGAGGGTATGCAGAAAGAACATGATGCCACTTCTCTTTTAAAAAAATGTGTATCTGTACCTGGTTCTGGAGCAACTGGGCCCAAAATGTGACCTGGCAATCAGGGGGTGGGGTGGTGGGGTGAGACTGCAGGGAAACATTATTTTCTTGATACTTCTATTTGCTGAATGTTCTGCAATGAACATATATATCATTTGTCACTAGGTGGAGAGACTGCCACTGGACGCATCCATAGCTAGACTGAAGTCTGTGTCTCAACTTGCGTCCTGGTTTCTGGAGATGCAGAGACAATTCCTCCAGGGCCGGCCACTCAGACCTGGCAAGGGCCCACAAACTCCCTGCCCGCCTCTGCTTCTCTAGGCATGCTGTCCCAAGGTCTGAGCCTATACCACCCTTCCCCACATGGGGATGGGCATATAGCAGGTGCATCTTAACAGCTTGCAGAGAGCAGCCAGCCTCCCCTGGTTTCTGCCTGGGCAGGTGTTCTCACCTGTGCAGGCCTTGAAATCCTTAGCTGCACAATTAGGGTGATACTCCCCAAACCCAAATCTCTGTTCCTCCTCAGCTGGAAACCTTCCATGGTGACCAAGGGCCCTAAGTAAAAACCCTCTTGCTTTGCATCCAAAGTCCTGCACCCTCTGACCCCTGCTCCCTCTACCAGCACCCCGGCCCCCGACCAAAACAGGTCAGCCTGTAATCCACCTATCAGTTGGGCAGCTTCATACCCCTGGGCCTTTGTACACACCAGTCCCTCTGTCCAGAACACATAGACCCTCCCCTATTCATCCTTCAAAACCCTGCCTAGCATCAGCCCCCATGAAGGGCCCTCTGCGACACCCTCACCACCCTGAGTGTGCTCCTGGTACATACATTGATCATCACACATCTGCAATTAGGGGTTGGCGTGTCTGTCTCCCACCAAACCAGACGCGACAGGGATTGGGCCTTTTGTCTTTGTTTTAAATCCCTGGTGCCCAGATACTGCCTGCAGACAAACAGGTACTCAGGAACGTCTAGCTGACAGGTGGGTGAGTCAGTAAACAACATCTGCACAGCCCTTTACAGTTTACGAAGCCTTTTCCCGTCCTCCATCTCACGAGCCTCCTCTTACCAGGGCAGCGAGGAGGGGAGTCTCCCAGAGCCCGTCCCTGACCACAGGTGCTGCCTCTGAAGGCCTGGGAGCTTCAGGGCCCCTTGTCTTCACCTAGGCAGGAGCAGGGGTCTGCAGGGCTCATCAAAAGCAGCTGGGACCTCCTTTCAGCTGTAACCACCCATTTCCTCTGCCAAAGGCTCCCTCCCCACCCATCCCCTGGAGAGGGTTTGCTGAGTGCCCAGGTGGTGGCCGGGTTGGTAGGGCTCCTGGCGGTCCTGCCATCCTGCCCAGAGCTGCCGGGATGCGGCCGCTGGAGCAGCAGCTCCATCACCGAGTCTTGGTAACAGTTGCTATGTAAAACGCTCGGAGGGGGAATTTACTGTCAGCGTTAATAATAGATGAAGGTTTCAGAATTTTTGATGCCTTACGTTCTAAGCCGTTTGATTTATAATGTCTCTGGAAAGGGAGAGATGAGGGTGGGGGCGAGGTAGGAGGCCCAAAGGCATGAGCTGGGAGCTCATCTCCCTGCATCTTTGGCAGACAGGGAAACTGAGGCCCAGAAGGGGAAAGCTACTGAGTCGTGTTCCTCCAGAATGCCAGGACCCACGGGGACTTCAGATGCCCAATGCTGCCCTATGGGCATCTGAAGTCCCCGTGGGTCCTGGCATTCTGGGTACTATGGGAGGGGAAACCAAGTCTCAGCCTCTCCCGCCCCGGCGCCTGGGGTTGTTTGGATGGATTACTGCTTCTCCTTTTAGCGTGAGCAGGTGTGTCTCAAGTAGTCTCCGGAAGCGGCATTGATGGGCGCCTGCGGCGGGGGCTGTGTGGGGCTGATTACAGGCGCTACACAGGCAAAATGCGAGTCCCAACTTCCCTTCTGCTTAGCTGCAAGTGGCAGCGGCTGTTGAGTTGGGGGGAAAAATCCTCCGAGAAGAGGCAGCAGCCACGGCTGGGCAGGAAACAGGGCTGTTTAACTGGGGTCCTGCCGCCCCAAGAAAGCCGCAGTACCCGAGGGGGAATGTGGAGCGCAGGCAAGGCACACACTGGCAGGTGGGCCCCGCTGCACGCAGGCTGTCCCCCACCCCTAAGGTACGCTGGGGTTACTGGAATTGAACTGGTCTGCAGGAGGGCGGCTGCTCACCTCCACCCCCGCAGACTTGGCCCACAGGGCCTCCTGACCCGGAACTCTCTCCTGCCTCCGCAAACCCACCTTGGCCTCTCAGTCCAGGCTCAGGAAATCTTTCCTGACTTTGCAGCCAAATAAGCTGCAGTCTTCAGGCCAGAGAAGCCAGGCCCAGGGCTGAGCACCCAACACCTCCACAGCTGTCCCCACTTACAAACTGGAGTGTGTCTGGGCTCAGGGTCTCCCTGCCTCAGTCCTCAGGCTAACAGCTCTCCCTGGAGCCCACTCCAAGCATGTGACACCACCCTATCCCTCTCTGGGCCTCCATCTGCCCCTCTGTAAATGGAGGTGACCAGCCTGACCCCACAGGGATAGGGTGAAGAGTACACAGGGCCCAGCGTTCAGCACCCTCTGGGGGCTGCCCGAGAGGGCCCACAAACTCTGAAAGGCAGTGGGCATGCAGTTAATAACAATGGCAACAGTCATGAACAGAACACGGTTCTCACCGGACGAGCACATCACCCCAGTAAACAGGTGGGAAGCCTGAGGCCTGGCAAGTACACCTTCACGGAAGCCCCTCTCCCTCCCTGTCCACTTCCCTGCCTCGTTACCAACGACCTGATTTGCTTTCTCCAGTGCCCCCAACTCAAGCGTCTGCTTCACTAAGAGGATTTTTGGTCTATCTTGTTCACACTGCGTCCTGAGCACCCAGGACAGGCCGGCACGTAGTAGGTGCTCGAGGTATTTGCGGAAGGCTGTATGGAGATTTTCTGATTTGAAGCTAGCACGCTTTTCTTGACTGCATCTACCTTTATACATAAGGGAGGTAAAGGTAAAGAACAAGACAGTGGAAAGGAAACACACTATTTCAAAGGAGTTTCCAAGAATAAAAAATTCATTCATGCCAGGTGCGGTGCTCACACCTGTAATCCCAGCACTTTGGGAGGCCGAGGCGGGCGCATCACCTGAGGTCGGGAGTTTGAGACCAACCTGACCAATATGGAGAAATCCCGTCTCTAATAAAAATACAAAATTAGTCGGGCGTGGCGGCAGGCACCTGTAATCCCAGCAACTTGGGGGGCTGAGGCAGGAGACTCGCTTGAACCCAGGAGGCGGAGGTTACGGTGAGCTGAGATTGCGCCATTGCACTCTAGCCTAGGCAATAAGAGCAAAACTGTCTCAAAAAAAAAAAAAAAAAATTCATTCATTCCTGCTATGGCCAGGCACCCTCATGCCAGGCCCCGTGATGGATGCTTAAGTTTCGCAGGCTCCAGAACTCCTGTCCCACGGGAACCGGGACACAGGCAGTCCCAACAGGCCCTGCAATAACCAACCAGACCCCAGATGGAGGCTGGCCAGGCCGTCCTGGCCTTCCATGGTGGCTAGGGCTCACATAAGGACTGGGTGCACCGAGGGCCGCACTGGGGACACTGGTCCCCGGTGAGCTGCAAAGAGCAGCCAGGTGGATTTATCACTAAAGGGAGAGGGTTGGGGATAGGGAAGGGTGATGTGTGCAGAGGGTACAGCTCAGTCTAAGCTGTGAGGCACGGCAGGCCTTGGGGTGGAGAAGGCAGGCTTGAGAGGGTGTGGGCCAGGTCTGACGGACGCTGGGTGCCAGGGGAGGAGCTCTGGGGTGACCCAGGCAAATCTGAAGGTGAGGATGACATGACCCCATGGAAGAAGGCATGGCTGGGCCCAGGATATGATGAGCAGGGAAGGATCTGGGGAGACACACCCCTGTTGGCTAGGACACTGACTGATGGAGGAGGACATGTTCCTTGGAGGGACTAAGAGTCTCTGCTGGAGAGATGCCCCAAATAAAGAGCTCTCTCCTGAGTCTACCACCCTCTGCCCTCCCTGGTCTCCAATGTCCAAGCCCCCTGCCCTTCAGTCAGGCCCAGCCGGGGCAAGTTGGTGGGAGTGGCCCCAAGGTCATGGCAAACAGGGAATGCCAACTCACCCTGCCAAGTGGTTCCAGTGCCCAGTGCTCTCCCTGCCCTCCTAACTCTAGGCCTATCCCCCCCTTTCCACATCACTCCTGCCCCATCCACCCAGGGAGCAAAGCT
Source organism: Colobus angolensis palliatus (assembly GCF_000951035.1). Lineage (NCBI taxonomy): Eukaryota > Metazoa > Chordata > Mammalia > Primates > Cercopithecidae > Colobus > Colobus angolensis. The sequence goes on from NW_012116655.1 coordinate 350,486, forward strand.
GCCAGAAGATAGAGCCTACTTAATCAGCCACTCAGCATTCCATAGAGCTGTATTACATGCCATGCGCTGGGCCCTGTGTGGAGGGCTCACAGTCCAGCACTGGGGTGCTGCCAGGCTCTTGGGGTGACAGTGTGTAAACAGGCCTGCTAAACCAGGGTGGCAGCACCGTGACAGGAAGGCTCAGGCTGTGGGAGCTCAGAGGAGCCCTCTAAGCAGTCCAAAGGTCAGGGGAGCCTTCAGGGGGAGGCACGGTATGAATGTTGTGGGGGTACAGCTATGGCTACTTCTTCTCCCCTCCTGTCCTCCTCCCTGTCCCACTCCAAAGCCTGTGTTTATCAAGTCGCTCCAGACAGGCGGGCCTTCTCCACTCCAAATTACTAGCCCTCTCAGAGCCTCAGTTTTCCTGATCTATAAAATGTACCCAATGAATGCAAACTGGGAAAGTGCTTAGCAAGCACCTACTGTGTAGGTACTCCTCTTCTCTCCCCCACCCTCTGTGCAGAGACGGGCCTTCACCCTTGTCCCATCTTCCTAACCCAAGTAGAGGCCTGGTGGCAGCCCCCCAACCACTGCCCAAAAATGCTTAGGGCCCTGGGAGTACCAGGAACTGAACACTAGTAGGTATAGGCTGTCGGCTATTATTTGTTATGGCTTTAATAACAGTTTACAGGGGGCCAGTTTCTCATGGATAAGGCACATAATTTCTGTAACTTTACTAATGCCACTAACTTGAGTTGTCATGGGAGGCAGGAGGGGAGTTAAAGATCAGGTTAGGGAGGCCGGGCGCAGTGGCTCTTGCCTGTAATCCCAGCACTTCGGGAGGCCGAGGCAGGCAGATCACCCGAGCTCCAGAGCTCGAGACCAGCCTGACTAACATGGAGAAACCCCGTCTCTACTAAAAATACAAAATTAGCCGGGTGTGGTGGCGCATGCCTGTAACCCCAGCTACTCGGGAGGCTGAGGAAGGAGATTTGCTTGAACCCAGGAGGTGGAGAGGCAGAGGTTGCAGTGAGCTGAGATCGTGCCATTGCACTCTAGGCTGGGCAACAAGAGCGAAACCGTCTCAAAAAAAAAACCAAAAGATCGGGTTAGGCGAATGGCATAAAATGGCTTTGTACAAAATAGGAAAAGACACCCTAGGTGCCAGGCTGCACAGCTGGCCAGTGGCTGGATTTCTTCCAGGGGTCCTTGTACAGTGTACAACTTGTACAACTATACACTTTGGCCCTAGGTTCAGGTGAGTGTCAGCATGGGGGCCTTTCCCTAAATAGGTCTCTCCTGCTTTACAGACCACCCAGCCCAGGTATGAGACCTTCTTGACATCCAATGCAAAGTTTGAGTGTGTGTGGACAAGCACAGTTTTCTGAAGAGGGTCTAGAACTTTTTTCCAAATCCCAAAGGATCCACAGTTCCTCCAGTCTAGACTTGAATCTGGAGCCTGGGTCTGGGGCGGACAATGGTAGACAAGACTTTCTAGAGCCTGGAGAGAAGTTCAAATGTGTTCTGAGACACAGACATCTGTCATTCCATTTCTCAAATAATGGACTTAAGGCTGAGTATCAAAACTACACACAGGCAGTTTGAAAAAAAGGGCATTCTTGAGCCCCACCCCTTAAAATCTGTGATTTGGGGGTGGCCTGAGCCCAGGAATCTGCTGCTAGTACAAACTTCAGGGTGGTTTATAGCACCCAGCAAAGCTCAGGAAGCTCTGATTTAATACATTGTTATTAGCTTGGCTTAAATTGCATTTTCTTTTGGTGTTGGTGAGGAAACAATGTATATACCTCAGAGATCACCCAACACCCAAAAGGCTATCCATGTATAACTGTACAGCTGATTTCATGAGTTTGGCTCCCTTTTGTTTTGTGGGAATGCCATAGGGGTAGGCAGTGTGGAGATTTTATCACTGCTCTACCACCCCCACCCCCACTCCAACCCTGTCAAGCTAAGACAAGGCACAGCAACTAATGCACAAACGAAGAGTCAGATGCTGGGCCTCCCAGGTCTGGTCGGCAGGGGTCCTGAGCAGCCCTCACTCCAGGCCCCTCCAGCCTGTGTCTGTGACCCTGCCTTCCTCCTGAGACAGGGCCAGCCCCTGGGGCTCCTGTCTGGCCAGGACAGTGGGCCATTCACCAAGGGCACACACCAAACCAGGCTCCTCTGGCCTGGGGTCCAGGCCAGACACTGACCCAGTGCCCTGGCCTTGGAGACAAGCTCTTCTGTGTCTGGGTCTGAAGGCACATCTGTCTCCCTTCCTCCCAAGTCCCAGGCCAGTACAGTCGGCACCACCCTCCAAGGAAGCCTCAGGCAGCCTGATGAATGGAGGCATTCAGCAACACAAACCGAGCACCTACTGTGTGCCAGGCCACAGACAGGGCCCTGCCCTGAGGCACACATGTGATGAGGGCGGAGAGTGCACAAAAAGAGATATAAATGCAGGGCTGAGGAGTGCCAAGCAGTGCAGGTCACGGTCTGTGTGGAGAGCCTCCTGAGGGGGTGAGGAATCGGCGGGAAAGAAGAACTTTAAGAGTGTCCAGGAATGACGTGCAAAGGCCCTGTGGTGGTGAGGGGAGGGAGGGGCCAGCGTGGCAAGTAAGGTGGTCGGCCCCCGCCCGGGACACGTCTGCAGTGCCTGGCCACCCACGGCAGGATGAGGATTAGGGGGCGCTGGCCTAGCAGGCCTCTCACTCTCAGACTCCAAGGGGCCAAGAAAAACTACGGAGAGGAAGCCGGGGTCTGGAGGCGTCCTTTGTTCGGGGCCGCCATCAAGCAGCACTCACCCCTATCCCAGGCTCCCAGGGCGGCTGTTCCGGAAGCCCCGCCCCTTTCCAGCCGCGCGCGGCCGCGCCCGCCTGTTAATCACAGGCAGCGCGCGCCAGTACGAGACCAGCCTCGCCCCGGGTGCCCCGCCCACAGGTCAACCCCGCCCCTTTCCGCACACCCCGCCCCGCCTCTCCGCAATGTACCGGCCAATCAGGGGCGTCGGCCCGGGCTGGGGGCTGGGGCCTGTGCGAACACAAAAGGCAGGAAATGCGAGTAGTCTTGGGCGCTGTCACCATGGCTACCTGCGCCCGCGCGCCGCCCTGCGCCCAGTCCCGGCACTGGCCCGCGGGTATGCGGGGCTGCGGGGCTGGAGGCTCCTGCGGGGCGCTGGGCTGCCCTCTCCCCACAGGGCTGCAAGACCCTGGGCCTCCACTCCCTCGTCTGTGAAATGGGGTCACATTTTGCCCGGGGCTGAATTCACTCATACTTCAACAAACATTTATTGAGTGCCTACTATGTTCGAGTGCTAGAGATCCACCACTATAAGAGATCAAAACAAAACAACACTCTGCCCTTGGTGGCTTCTATGCGGGGAGTTGGGGAGACGCACGGAAGGGAGGGGGCCAATAAGCAGCAACATAAATCAGTAAATTGTACAAGGCGTTACACGGCGACTGAGTGCTCTAGGGGAAACATTCGCTAAGGGGAACGGATACTAGGTTCGTAAATAGGGTGGTCTGGCGGGCCTCATCAAGAGTGGTAATTTGAGGGAAGACTCTAAGGAGAAGGAATCGGCCCTGTGGCTCTCCCGGAAGAGCACTGCAGGCAGGACAGGCGGCCAGTGCGTGCAAAGGCCCGAGGCAGCAATGTGACCGCAGGAGAGCAAGGGGGTCACGGTGCATAGCTAGGGAAGAGTTATGACAGTGACACAGCAGAACAAGCCAGCAGGTGCTCAGTCCAGTCGCTATCTGTTCACTTTCCCTCCTCACCTTCCTTCTTTTTTGCTACCCTTTCCTTCTCCTCCACGGACAAGGGGAAAACACCAGCTCGAGGTGAGATAAACCTCACCTCAATGTTTAGGAGACATTCCCTCTGCAGTGTGATCGGAAGGATCTCACACCTAGGTCACTGGTCTGTGCAAGCTCTAGGGGCAAAGCAGAGACAGGAGCCGAGAGGTCAGGCTCTCTTAGCCTTTGCACAAGCTGTTCCCTCTGCCTGGCATGCCTTTCCTTTTCAGTCTGACAAACTCCCACCTTAGCCTTCAAAGCCCGACCAAATGCCACCTCCTCGAGAAGCCTGGGCTACCTGCCTTGGTGAGGTGCCACTTTCTGGAGCTACTCTTCCATACAGATGCCATCCTAGCACTGGCCACACACCCCTCCCTCCTGCTTTCCTGCATGGAGGAGCTGCTAAGGGGCAAAAAGGCCAACATGCCAGCACTTGTCAATCATAAAGAGTCAGAAAGACAAAACCCAAAGCTGACAGCTAATGGTTAGTAGCCACATGTGTACCCATCTTCCCCCTCTGTGGAGGGCGGAAGGAAACACATGCCCTCCAAAAATCGACAGCTGAAATGATGAAGTGCTGAGCCCTAGCCCAGACCCTCAGAGAGATGTAGTCAACTACCTTGCAACCCTTGGACAAGCACAAAACCAGACCAAAGAGAGGCCAGTAACTGTGGCTCAGCCCGCATAAATTTCTTCTGGACACTGGCCTGCCTATTTGAATATCCGTGATGTTTGGTGGAGTCAAGAGGTGAAGGTCTCAGCCTTTGGCTCCTGCATCTCCAGACACCCATCATGTGTTTCTAATGGGTATTTTCCCCTTAACATGTCATTTGAGCCCCTGCCTCATCAGTAAACAGGGCTAATTATAATACCCTCCTGCAGGGTTGTTGTAAGAATAAAATGGGCTAATTTGAGAAAAGTGCTTACGACAGGGTGTAGTGATAAGGACTCGGTAATGGGTGGCTCTGCTGATTAGAGAGACCAATACGGCAACCCATGGGAAGCTTTGGAGTCACCAAAACCTGTTCTCCGTCCTTGGAGCCACAGCTGGACTACATTTCCCAGCCTCCCTTGCAGCTGGGCATGGTCACATGACTGTGCTCCAGCCAAAGGAATGTGAATGGAAGCGATATCTCCTTCCAGGTTGGATCCTCCACACTAAGCCAGCTTGATGCAGACCATGCCCAGGCCACATTGCCATGTGGAGGAAACCTCCACCCCCCAGAAATACCACCCTCCAGAAATACAAACCTCCATCTAGAAATGCTAGGTTGGTTTGTTGCTGCAGCTGGTCTTACCCTATAGGGTATGTGCTTATCCATTCACTCATATGCTCATCCAATAAATATTTAATGAGGCCCTAGTGGAGCTACATGCCCTATGCTGGGTGCTGGGGATACAGAGGGGAACAACAGAAGGTAGGGGAACTCCCTGCTTTCATGGAGCTTACAGTATGGCAAGAAGGACCAACCTTAGTAAATAAACCAGTGCAGGAAGGCTTCCCTGAGAGGAGATCTACATGAGAGAAGAAAGGAGGAGAGAGAGTTCCAGGCAAGAAAGACCAGCAGAGGCAAAGGTCCTGAGGCCTGAAAAAGCATGATCCACTTCCTGGTACCAAGAGGGGGAAAGATGAAGCAAAAGTGAGCCATCTCCATCACATCCCCTCTCTGAATTTGTTTCCTCATCTTTAAATTGGGGCCATGCTAATAGCCTCTCACAGGGCATCTCTGAATCTCAGAGGAGAAAACAGCACATTCGAAGGCTCGTGGATGCTCATTCATTCCTTGATGTTACCAAGAGTGGGCAGAAAGGCCTCTGCCTGATGCCTGGGCAGTGAGTGGAGGATGCCGGCTAGGAGGTCAGCAGAGCTGTCTCTGGGGCTCAGGAGGCAGGAGCAGGGAGGGAGAGTTGCTGCTATTAAGGCTCCTGCCACGCAGGCTAAATATCAAGAATCGTCTCCAGCCGGGAGAGCTATTAGGCGGCAGCGGAAGCACTGGCTCTCTGGGGAGGCGGGCAGGACTGTCCCTAGAGGCAGCCCAGGCGAGCTGGTGCTAAGAGCGGGAACTCTCTGCTGATGGGCAGATGCTGGCCGCCATTCAGCCTCTTTCTGGACTGGGACGGTTGTGATGGGTATTGCAGGATTCGTGGGGAGATCCAGGAGGCCCCCAGGGGCTGATGTGTTGTTGTGCATTTCCCTGATGCTCCATGCCAGCCCTGCTGCTGTCTCCTGAGGTCAGAAGCAGGAACAGGTGCAGCATATTTGAGGTGTGCCTGCCACCAGGTGCCAAAAAGGGCACAGGCAGGGAGGGGGGTGCAGCTAGAGGAGGTCCCATTAGGGGCTGAAGCCCCCAGTGATTTGCAGCAGGACCACATCACTCCCTTGACTCACATACCTGTCGTGGCCCCTGAGGTCCCTGCCACCAGCTTTCTGGCTCGCCACTGCTCACTCCAGTGCTACCAAGCTCTGCAGCCCTCCACACCACGGTGCCCCACCAACACATGTGTGTGTACACTGTTTCTTCTGCCAGGTATGCCAGCCTCGGCTCCCATCCTCCTACACCTTTTCTATCATCTTTTGAGAACTGCCTGGAATTCTAATCATGGCTAAGCCAGTTTTCCAAGCAAACTCCCCTCTCTGATCCTTAGCTTACCCACTGCTAACATACAGAAGCTATTTCCTATCTCACAGGGTTGTTGGTACAAATTAAACATGACGATGTATGTGAAAAGCACCTAATAGCATGTGGCACGAAGTAGTTATTTAAAAAGTAGAAACAAGAAAACCCCCACAAAAACCACCCAATCAACCTTCTCGGAGCAGCACCTCCTTCAGGAAGTCTTTCCTAATCACATCCTGGCTGTCCCCTTCTCCATGCATTTGAGTGTAAGTGCCTTTTTACTGGGCCCTCAGCTCCCGGATGGTCCCTGGCATGGCACTACCTGGGACAACAATGACTTATTTGGGCATAAGCCCCATCCCCACCAGCCTATAAAGACTTTGAGGGCAGGGACATTCCTGGTGGGTGCCAGGCCACATAGTCAGTGTTAGATGAATGAGTAAAGAAGGTTGGGTGTTCTCATTCTCTTTGCCTGCCGCCATGTAAGACATTCCTTTCGCCTTCCGCCATGACTCTGGGGCCACCCTAGCCAGGTAGAACTGCTCTTGCTCTGTCGCCCAGGCTGGAGTGCAGTGGCATGATCACAGCTCACTGTAGCCTCAACCTCCCAGGCTCAAGTGATTTTCCAGCCTCAGCCTCCAAGTAGCTGGGACCACAGGCACACTCCACCATGCTGAGCTAATTTTTAAAATTTTTTGTAGAGATGGGGTCTCACTATGTTGCCCAGGATGGTCTCAAACTCCTGGGCTCAATGATCCTCCTGCTTCTACCTCCCAAAGCGCTGGGATTACAGGCATGCATCACTGTGCCCAGCCAGATTGGCCCTTTTGAGATATCTTTTCAAGTTCTTTGCATGTCTGACAGCTGATGGCTCCACCTGGACCTACCAAGCGCTCCTGTGGCCCCATCTAGAAGCGACTAAGCACAAGAGGACAGCTCCAACCCAACCAGTCGGCACTCCCCATACCCTAGGCCCCTGCCACCAAATTACCTTTGAAAAACCTCTAACATCAGAGTGTGGCCGGCCTCGTGTCAAATGCCCCTGGAACCCTAGAATTCTCCGCTCTCAGCCCAGGATGGGTTGCCAGGACAGCCCTCTGTCGGTTGCCCTCACCTCAAGCTCTGCCCGGTGGTCCTGACCTCAGCCCAGACTTCAGTCTCCTTCCCAGGCTGCCACTAACTGCAGCCTCCAGCGATGGGGACTGGCCCACCCCACCTCCCACATCCTCTGACAGGCCACTAGTCAGCCAGTGGCTAAGTGCCAAGCGGCCAGCCTGAGCTCAGGGCTGGCTGGAGAAGGGGTTATAAAACATCCCAGGCAGCCCCAGGGGTTTGGGGAGGTGACGTGTGTGGGGGTCTGTGAGCTGTCTCCATTTCTTCTAGAAACCTCAGGGGTACTGTGCATTTACCCCAAATGAGGCTCCACTGACACAAATCTACCAGTACCCCTGCTCTGGGTGGGAAGGCTGTCAGCTCGAGGCCCCGCTGGTTCTCTCCCCAACCCAAAGCTCAGATAGGCAGTTATGGATGTCTTTGATTAATAAGAAATGGGGGCGATGAATTAATCATTATGTAATAAATGCAGTTTGTTTGGCAGTCGTATCTTTCAAAAACATGGCTCTAGTGTGTGTGTGAAATAATGCAGGGGTCCTCAGAAAACACATGGGACCGGGCGCGGTGGCTCACGCCTATAATCCCAACACTTTGGGAGGCCGAGGTGGGCGGATCACCTGAGGTCGGGAGTTCAAGACCAGCCTGACCAACATGGAGAAACTCCTTTTCTACTAAAAATATAAAATTAGCCAGGCATGGTGGTGCCTGACTGTAATCCTAGCTACTTGGGAGGCTGAGGCAGGAGAACTGCTTGAACCTGGGAGGCAGAGGTTGTGGTGAGCCGAGATAGCACCACTGCACTCCAGCCTGGACAACAAAAGCGAAACTCCATCTCAAAAAAAAAAAGGAAAGAAAAGAAAAGAAAACACATATGGTGCTCTGAGGTAGGCCATGGCTTTGGCCCTAGTAGCCCCCATCCCTGGGGGAAGCAGTGACTGAGGCTTCTTAAGGGGATGGCAGGAGCTCCTGAACTTCCAGGAGTAGTTCAGGGAGGGACAGAGAAAGGTGGTAGCTCCTCTTAAACCCCTTAGGGCAGGGGCTCTGGGCTCAGCCCAGGTTCTCTACCTCCTGCCCAGGGCCAGACTGACCCAGTCCGCTGCCTGCCTCGCTCTGAAAGAGGACTGAACAGATGTTTCCTTCAATCAGGAAAATAATGTTGGCTCCCAGATGGGCTGCGGCGTGAAAACACGTCCTCTCCCTGCCTCCCTTTGTGACAAGGCTGTCTTTCTGGGGAGCAGCTGAGCATCGGAGATGGTGAGTGGGGGCACAGTGGCACCCCCGGGGGCATCTGCCGGGCTTGGCTATCACCTGCGTCCCTGGAGAAGGAATCCTGAAGCACAAAGGCCCTGCTGGCTGCCGTTTCCAGTGCTCGGGGCTGACAGGTGCTGGTGGAAGATCTGCTGGCCAAGAAAGGGGCAATGGTGGCCTGGTAGGCAGGGGCTGAGCCCAGAGGGATGCCTCCCAACGCATGCCAACTCCACAACACCCGTGTGGGAACCACGCACCCAGTCCCTGTCCCCAGCTATGGTATGGCTTGGCTCCTCACTCATGCCCAATCATGGCCCAGGGTGGCCCCCACCTTGCAGGGCCCAAGCCTGCCCCTCACTTCCGGCCACATCCTCGCAGCTTCCTCCACCTGTTGGCCACCGTCCCTGCCTGCCCTGGACTCCACACAAGCCTCCCTGGGTACTCCCTGCTCACCCTTCTGTAAGCTCTGCTGGAGTAAGTAAGTTTTTAAAAACACATGCTGGACCAGGTCACTTACTTCCCTGCTTAAAAGCCTTCAGGGCTGGGTGCGGTTGGTCATGCCTGTAATCCAGCACTTTGGGAGGCCAAGACAGGCAGATCACCTGAGGTCAGGAGTTTGAGACCAGCCTGGCCAACATGGTGAAACCCTGTCTTTATCAAAAAAATACAAAAATTAGCCAGGCATGGTGGTGTGTGCCTGTAATCCCAGCTACTCAGGAGGCTGAGGCTGCAGTGAGCCGAGATCATACCACTGCACTCCAGCCTGGGCAACAGACCCTGTCTCTCAAAAAACAAACAAATAAACAAACAAAAAAACGCCTTCAATGGCTCCCTGACTTAAGAGAATAAAACAGAAACTCCATGGCCTGGCATCCAAGATCCAGACCCCCTTGGTGGCTCCCTACAGTGGGTTGATCCTGGCCATCCCACACGGACATCAAAGTCAGCGCATCCCAAATAGCTCCCTTTCCTTAGAATATGCTCGTCCAAGCTTTTCCCTCTCTTTTCTTCTACCTCAAAACTTATGATCTCTGTGGCGTCCCAGTTCACACTCCATGCTCCTTCAAAGTTCCCCGATCCCCCTTCCCTATCCTGCCAGCCCACAGTTAGTTCTGTCCTTTGTAGACCCTCTTCCATCATCACTTTACAGGCCCACTCCCCATGGAGGGGTCATTTATCAGCTTAGGGGTCAGTCTCCCCACCAGGACGGTGAGAGCCCCTAACAGCAGGGCTCAAGGTCTGATGCTTCTTGAAATCCTCGGGGTTCAGCACACAGTAGGTACACAGTGAAGATTTAATTGTGTGTGTAAATGCCCATAAACAGAGTCAAAGACTCACATTACACTAGTAAAAATAAAGACCTCTAGGGAAGCCTAGACAGGAACTCTGACCTGTTTATGTGCCTCTACAGTTTCCCTTTTCTTTTTTTTCTGAGATGGAGTCTCACTCTGTCACCTAGGCTGCCGTGCTGTGACACAATCTCGGCTCACTGCAACCTCCACCTCCCAGGTTCAAGAGATTCTCCTGCCTCAGCCTCCTGAGTAGCTGGGATTACAGGTGTGCGCCACCACGCCCAGCTAATTTTTGTATTTTTAGTAGAGACAGGGTTTCACCATGTTGGTCAGGCTGGTCTCAAACTCCTGACCTCGTGATCCACCTTCCTCAGCCTCCCAAAGTGCTGGAATCACAGGCGTAAGCCACCATGCCTGTACCGGCCTTCCCTTCTTTATTTACAACCATTTCCTTTCTTTTGTAATTAAAAAATGATTTTGAATGAAAACCACACCAAGGCTGCCCCTGACGAAATGCCTATTTCTGTGAGCCTGTTCGTGTGGGGCCTTGCCTTTCTGGCTACTGACCCTCATGGCCACCCTGAGGGTGGAGAGATGGCTGGACCCACTTTACCGAACAGCAGACTGAGGCTCTGAGCACGGAAGGGCCACCCAGGGCAGATGGGTTGGCATTTGAACCCTAGGGGAATCTGAACCCCATGCTACCCGCCTAGCCTCCCCCAGGCAAGCTGGGCATTAATGACAAAGAGGGGTGACACTGGCAATCCCACGGAGAGTCCTAGGTGGACAAGTCCCAGATCCACTGGAAATGCCAGGACATGTGGGCGGCAGACCCCACACACGTGTTTTCTCTGGGGCTGCCTCCTGACCCCAGTGGGCAGGCATCCCTCCTCAGGCATCACTGTATGCACCACTCAGGTCTGTAGGCAAAGCCTCTTAAATACTATGTGGCCAAAACTGTGCAGAAAATGCAGTGACTGTCTCACAGCCCAAACCAGAATCGGGCAGACAGAGCCCCTGCTGGTCTCCCCTCCATTCCCCTTTTACCTCCCCTCCCTGCCCTGGGCCTGCCCGCTCTCCTACTGCCCAGCCAGGGGTTGCAGAGTGGATCCGGACCCCGCCCAACCTAAAAGATGTCCTTGGCCCTCCTATGCCTCATGCCAGTTCCTGATCCTGGAGGGGATCCATGCCAGCCAAGGGGCTAGTAACAATTCAGATTCCCAGGCCACCTCCAAGGATTGAGATTAAGTCACGTCCTAGGACGGGAGCAGTGCTCGTGCCCATCCAGCCAAATCCTGGGCTGCTCCCACATTTGCCAGCTGAGCTTCAGAGACTTGGCGCCTGCCCACTGGGGTCAGGAGGCAGCCCCAGAGAAAACACGTGTGTGGGGTCTGCCGCCCACATGTCCTGGCATTTCCAGTGGCATACACTAGTCTGAAGAAGGCTGGATACCAGCAGTGATGGGCTGCTGCGGGCAGGGGCAGTGACTGGGCTCCTGGACGCTGCTGCTCAGGGGCCTCCACACCCCTCCGGAACAGTGTGTTCCTGCGCCCTGGGGGCCTGGCGTATAGTATGGCACAAGCAATGCTTAGGATGTGGAACCAAGCATAGAACTGGGTACAGATTCCTCCCAAATCACAAAGGCTACTGTTTATCAAGTGACTGCCCATGGTGAGTGTTCTGCCTTCAGGATCTTGTTTAAAACTGGGACTGGGGTGTGAGCCCATTGGGAGGCACTCTGGGAGGCCAAGGCAGGAGGATCACACGAGCCCAGGAGTTGGAGACCAGCCTGGGCAACGCAGTGAGACCCCACCTCACTAAAACATTTAAATAAAAATTAGCTGGGTATGTTGGCATGTGCCTGTAGTCCCAGCTACTCGTGAGGCTAATGTGGAAGGATGGCTTGAGCCCAGAAAGTTGAGGCTACAGTGAGCTGTGATCATGTCACTGCATTCCATCCAGCCTGGGCTGCAGAGCAAGACCCTGTCTCAAAAATCAATCAATCAGGGACTCGAATGAAGGGAGTTGTAATAGCAAAAACGTTTTCCATACATTCACCCCACAGAGACTTACATAAATACCTGGCTCCTGATTCCCAGGTTGGAGAGCAGGCAGGGACACTCTGCAGCCCAGGGAGGTCTGAACCACATCCAGATCTCACTGGGGACAGGGATGGCCGAGGGGCCCCACAGGGTTGTAGAACAGTGCATGTGCAGGAACCCCCAAACCAGGTAAGAAATGCAAGGGATTCCTAGAGCCTGGAGGAAGGTCTAAAGGACCTTCTAAAGGTGCCCACCCTTGGCTCTGGGGGACTCAGGTGTGGGACAGCATGGATATGAACTTCCGACTTCACACACTTCTCTCTCTCTCTTTTAAAACAATGAGTGCATGTTATTTGTTAAAAGTTGAGGAGATACTATTTTTGGCAAAGTTTCCAGTGAGTTCAGTGCCAGAGCTTAGGGAGAGTGGGGTTGGTTGGAGGTTAGTCCTTCCAGATAGGTAGTTTCAGACTCTGGAGAACATTCATTCATTCACTCATTCATTTACTCACTCACTCATTCATTCAAACCAAGATCTGACCCTCTGAGCAACTTGCCTGCTACCTCAGGCCTCGGCAGTTAAGAATTCCTTCATTCATTCCACAAATATTCATTAAGTATCTATTGTGAGTCTTGGGAACCTCTGTCAGCCCTGTCTGTGGTGAGCCTGGAACCATGATCAGAGGCTGGGCTGGGAGTAGACGGGCCAGGGTGGGGCAGGCAGGGCAAAACCATGTGACACTGCCTGGCATCTGCCGTGGGTCCTGACGTCCCCTGCCCCTTGACTCCTGAATATCATCATCCGTGGCCACAGAAGCCCACCTTCCACCCCAGAGCCGGCAGGCACCCAAGACGGGAATTATGGTCTCCACAAGAGACACTGACATGAAGCTGGTTACTGCCTTTTCAGCAAACGTAATTCCTTTTTATTAGAAAATTAAAGAGTAGGACCAGCTTGCCAAAAGCCAAAAGAGCTGAAATGTGCTTTCCTAAGATATGCAGCGTCTGATAAAACGGATTTACCCATCTCCCTCGTGTTCTATCATCATCTCCCTCAGCCAGTCTCTCCTCCATTCATTCCCCTTCCACTGGCACCGAAGCAGCGGCCGTGAGCTTGGCCCTGGCCAACAGGCCCAGCACCCTGGATGTGGGGAGTGTGCTTTTGTTTCCTTCACGCTGAGCCCCACTCCCGGGCTTTAAGCCTTTTTAGAACGACCTCGGGGATTCTCTTGCTTTCCTGAGACGCAAAGGCTGCCTGTGGCCTCTGCTAAGCTGAGGATGTCAGGAGGGGAAAGGCAGGAACAATAAAGGATTGAGCTCCCGGAGAAACAAGCTCATCCATCTGGAGACCCAGGAGCAGGCGGTTCCAGACAGAGCCGGCTGAGGGAGGCGGCCAGGGCAGAGAGCCGAGGACGAGTCCCGCACTGCCACACAAAAAGCAACTATTCAAAACCACCCAGGGAGTTCTCTCTTATTGAAAAGTCCTTGATTCTTCCCTTTCTGTGGCAGAACTCATGAACAAGGGCCCCGTCTTATTAATGGGGTGATGGAGGGGCCCGGGAGGGAGGGTCCCCCTGCTCAGGAAGGTGGCCGAGCCCGCCCTGCGAGTCATTAGGAGCTGGTAACTAAGGTAACTCCAGAATCGGATTTTCTTCTCACTAATCTCTCTTTTTCTCTTTCCCTTTCTCTCTTTTTCTCTGCTGGTCAGATGCCACCTTCCTGGTTTAGAGGGGACTCGGGAGGGTGGTGGGGAGAGAGGGAAAAGAAAGATGTGCGTGTACGTGCGCGCTTAAGTGTGTGAATGTGAGCGTAAGTGTGTGCGTGTGCATGTGTGTGTGTGTGTGTGTGTGCTGAATACTAACATGGTCACCACACTCCAGATGCTCTGACGGCGGGCAGGGGTGGTGTCTCGGCTCAGGTATGTGTGCCCCTACCCTCTCCCCACACGTCCCCACCCACCCCTCCCACGCGCCCACGGCCTCCCTGTTCAAGGGCAAATCCATTCCCTCACTCCCTCCTTGAGTAACAAAAGATGAGATTGAGTTTCCTTTCACCTGCTCTGATGGAAGTCTCTGCTTTGGCAGGTCTAGCAGAGCCTGCTTTGTTCTGGCGAAAACCAAAATGGGATCTGTCCTGGGGCCTGCTGGGGTGGGCAACAGGGTGGGGGGGGTCAATACAAAAATCAATATAAAAAATAGCATTGTCCCCCAGGCTCCTGCTGCCTGAACCTCCCTCCCTGAAAGCTGAAGTCCAGGGAGGTGCAGCCGAGTCAGCTTTGCTCTGAGAAGACAGGTTCAAACCCCAGCCAGGCCACCTGAGGGCCACGTGGCCTGGGGCAAATTCGTTCACTCTCTGAGCTGGTTTCCTTGCCCTACACAGCAACCTTATAGAAGTGCCTGTACCTATGCAAAGCCCCCAGCACAGCATCAGGTCTCTTTCCCACCTGGTCCTCTTTAGGGCGCAGAGCAGACGACCACTTCTACCAGGGTGGGCGGGGAGCAAAGAAGAGATGGGTGACCCCCAGCTCTCCAGAGGTGGTGTGTTGGGGTTCCAGCCTTCCAGGTAGTGTTTCTGAGGAAGAGGCACACCACTGGCCCCTGGGACCTTAGGGTTCTCTGGATGACAGAGGAGGAGCTAGGGACCCCTGGCCAGGGTCCTCCCCACAGGGGGCCTGGACCACTAGCACAGCTTGGGGCAGGCAGGACCCCTAGAGGCTGCACAGCTCCTTTCCCCCTGAGCATAGAGAAGCCCAAGGTCTCCCAAGGCCCTAGCTGGGCACTAAGCCCAGAGCCCCAGGCACAGGGCTTACCCCATGCGGTTGAATACCCCCTTCAACGGACGCTGATGTCTGATCCCCAGCTATCCCCACTTTGGAAGGGCTCAGCCTGGCCTGTGATTCCCTCGGGGTGGGGCTGCGGCATCTGGAGGCTTCCATCCCCCCTCCCAGTGGGGAGAGGGAGCTGCCACGCGGTGAGTCATGTCAGCTCGGCAGCTCTATGCGCTTGGGGGAAGGGCTGAGCACCGCTGCCCTCCATCTGGGCCCAAGGCGACAAGGTCAGCCCCCGTGGCCCACTGGCTGGCTAGACTGGTGCCTGGGACCCACCCCAGGTGGCCTCCGGGTAGTTCCCACTGCTCCAGGACCACCCTCACCACCACCAACGCAGGGAGACTGAGCCTGCTCAGAGTGGGGTGGTGGCGTAAGGCCTCAAAATCCCCAAGGAGTGGAGGTAGGGATGGGGTCTGTGGGGCAGCTGGAGGTCAGGGGAAGCAGGCAGGTGCTGGAATGTGTGGTGGGGATGGGTTGTCTGGAGCTGAGCAGAGCAAAGCTTTCCTAGCTCTAGAAGGCAGGAGGGGCCACAGCCCCAATAAGCTGCAGGCATCCCAGGCCCTATGGCCACAGGTTCCCTGGCCCCTGGCTGCCAGATTCTCTCTCTGTGTCCTTATCCCTCCCCATCTCTCCCTGCTCTACCCTCTTCTTTCTCTCCCGCCTGGTCAGGGCTGCTAAGCAAATGGACTGCAAATGCGATCGTGCGTTTTCATTTGCACCCACCTTCGTTTCCCCAGCTCCTGGGGGCTGGTTTGTCCCATCCTGTCCAGCCATCTCTGTCTTCCCTTCCTTGGAGGGCAGCCATAGCCACACCTCTACCAAGAATAGGCTGTGAGCTTCCAGACGCCAGGGGTCAGGTGAGCTAGTGACAGGGCCTTGCAGAGCTTGGCTCCTATCTCCACGGTTTTCAAGAGCCTTTACTGGGCGTGTGGCTGCCCCAGTGTGTGAGCAATGTGCACAGAGGAGGCGGCCTCACTCCCGTTCTTCACTTCAAATTGCCTGTCTCCCTTGTCATACAACTTGTCTCCCCCAGGGGTGGAGGAGGCCCTGGGCAGGCTGTTCCCACTGACAGAAATTTCCTGGGTGCCAGGAAAACACACCTCAAAAATAACACTGATGACAGCTGCTGCCCTTCCCCAGGATACTACGGGCAGCATGCTGGCCTGTCTGGGTAAGGCTGGGGGCCCGTGTATTTATAAAAACAGGGAGGACAGCCCATGCCTGTAGCACTGAGCCCTTTGAAGGTAATGTAGGCCTGAAAACTCCCACCAAGTCAACCCATTTCCCAGATGGAGAAGACTGAGGCCCAGAAGGGCCCACAAGTAGACTCTCTGGCCCTCTACAGGCCATCAGGGTCCGGTGAGTACAGCAGCTTCCTGCGTGGTGCCTGGGTTGCCTGAGTCCAGACACACACAGCTGCAAGCTGGCAGCTGCTACGTTTACCCCAGCACCTCAGAGCCACCTTGAGAAGCTCACGGAGGGGTGGGCCCCAGGCTCATTTCAAGTCCATGGCTTCTCCCAGTTTCCTGCTGGTCCCTGGGGTCCTCTGCCCCCGCCTTCACCGGCAGACAGGCCAGGCCCAAGGCCGTGTGGGACAGCAGGGACCACCCAGGTGGCGGAGGCTCCTCCCAGCCTGACCGCAGCAGCCGGGAAAACAGGCTCCTCAGCTGCACCCTCCAGCCCACCCCACCCCGCCCCGCCAGGCCAGCCGCCTCACCCAGCACTGAACCAGGAACTGGGCCTGCTGCCAGCCAGCCCACCCCACCCGCACCACAGCCCCTCACCCACCCAGCCCACCCCTCAGTGCCTGCCAGATATGGGAGGAGGCAGTAGTCTCCTGGTACTCACTGCCTCATGCTACCCGAGCCTAGATCACCCCCTTCACCTTCCTCTGTCAGGGGTCAGGGGGAGAGGCCCAACCTTCCCACGGCAGCTGCCATACTGGCCTGAGCCCATGGCCCCCTTGATCCTGTCTCCCTGACCAGCAGCCATCCACCTCACGCCCACCACCAGCATGTGAAGCCACCTGCCCCCTTGGCATGGCACTGCCTCCCTCCTTCTGGAGCCAGGGCAGGGGGCGCCCCCTCCCCCCGCCAGGGGCAGGGTCTCTGTGCCTGCCTTACACTTCTGAGGCTGGATCACTGAGGCTGAAATTTCAATTAAGGAAGAGAAATAATTACTCTGGGGCTCCAGGCCTGCTCAAGTGGTGACAGGCCTCAATATCTGCTTCTCTGGAGTAGAAGGAGGTGGCTGGGGTCCCCCGCCCTGAAATCAGGCTGAGCCCAAGAAGGGCCCTGGACCCTTGCCCATGTTCAGCCTTGCAGCCCCCTCCATCTGTCTGCTGCAATGAGACCAGCTTCAGGTATCCCCAAGGTAGGGGGATATGGGACAGGGGAATGGAGGAAAGGTGCAGGCTTCTGGCAGAGGGGGCTGGGGAGCAAGCCTCAGCTGGCTTGACAAAATTGAGTTAAATTAAATTTAACCATTCAGTCACTGCCTATCCCTGTGGTGAGCCTAAAGGCTGCCAGGACCCCACCAGAAGCAGGTAGGGACCCCAATAGCAAGACTGGGCAGCTCTGGCCTCCTTCTGATAGGATTCCAGCACAGGCCAGGGGTTGGTGGGGGTGGCAAAGGCTGCATTCTGGAAAGGCTCCTCAGAAGCCCCCTCTGCAGCTCAGCAGGAGTCAGTCTGGGCAAGACCCTCCCCCGGGCCATCTGCAAAACAAGGACCACAGGTGGGGTCTCTGGGCCCCTGAGACCCTCCCCTATTGCCTCTTCAAGTGGCCTTGAAACAGCCAGGCTGAGCTGTGACCCCCTCATCTTCAGAAAACTCCTTCCCTAGAAATGTCCCATCCTCAATCCAAAAATGTCCCTTCTCTGAGAATGACCTGTTTCCTCCCCAGAAATGCTTGATTTTAACCCAGAAATTCCCCAGCTCCAGAATGTTCCATTTCCAGAAATGCTCCATCTTATCTCCAGAAATATTCCCCCTCATCTTCAAATGTAATCCATTTCCAGAAATGCCAGTGGTCTACAGAGGCTTCACCCTAACTCCAAGAATGTTCCACTTCCAGAAATGCCACATCCCATCTCCAGAGATGTTGCATTTCAGCTCCAAAAATACCTCATCTTCAGAAGTGCCCTATTTTATTTCCAGAAATACTCCAGCATCATCTTCAAAAACACACCACTTCCAGAAGTATTCTAGTTTCTCTCTAGAAAGATTCCATTTCCAGAAATGTCCCATCTCTAGCAATGCTCAGAATCCAGAAAAGCCCCATCTTTACTCCTCAAAAATGCCCTCTCCCCTCTCCAGAAATGTTCTCATTTCATCTTCAGAAATGCCCCTCCTCCAGAAATGCTTTTCATCTGTTCTCTAGAAACGTCCTCATCCTGTCTCCAGAAACACCATGTCTCATTTCTAAAAACATTCCATTTCTGGAAATGTTCCAGCTTGTATCTGGAAGTGTGCATGGCATCTCCAGAAAGGTCTCTCCATCTGGTCCAGATGCTGCAGAAACACAAAGACCCACTTCCGTCTAGATCTCCTACAGAGAAGCTAAGCAGTGACTGGGCCTCCTCCCCGCCCGTTCCTCTGTTCCTTGGGACCTCACGGCCATCTGCTGGGCCTGCTCTTATCCCAGAGCAAGGACGAAGTCAAGAGCAGTGCTGGCAGGTGCCAAGGTCTCTGGGAGGGGGAGCATGAATGGTCAGGGTTTGGAATGACTGAGAGCCTCCCAGGACTCAGCACAGCTCCCTCCAGACACCTTCTAGCCACAAACACCTCCACTGGCCCAAGTGCACATACTCACAGTTCACTCAATATCCACACAGCCCAGAAATGTGCCCCCTCCTCCAGGGCCATACGCAATGCACACTCACAACATGCAAATCCACACTCAACCCTTGAAGCCCCGCCCACACAAGTACACACAGCGTACACAGACGCACGCACATAACACAGATACACAAACAAGTCCACTGTCACGCATCACACACCCACACACAATCACAGTCCCCCACATTCTTCAGGCCTCTCGTGGGCCAAGTTGAGGGGACACCTAGGGGTAGAAGCCCTGTCAGTCCCTCCAACCAGGCTGGGTTGGCAAGACAGGGCCACCTCAGAACTGCCGCCGAGAGATACACAGCCTTAGGCACTTTGCGCTTAGAAGGGACCACAAAAGAGAGGAAGGCACAGGTTGGGCATCTGCTTGCATACCTACCCACCTAAGATGGGGCACCCACTACCTCCTGGAGCAGCCCAGGCCACTTCTAGACCACTTCTGAATGACAGGAAGTGCCTCTTTGGGCCAGGCATGGTGGCTCACGCCTGTAATCCCAGCACTTTGGGAGGCTGAGGTGGGTGGATCACTTGAGGTTAGGAGTTCAAGATCAGCCTGACCAACATGGTGAAACCCCAACTCTAATAAAAATACAAAAAAAATTAGTTGGGCGTGGTGGCGCATGCCTGTAGTCCCAGCTACTTAGGGGGCTGAGGCAGGAGAATCACTTGAACCCGGGAGGCGGAGGTTGCAGTGAGCCCAGATCACGCTCCAGCCCGCATAACAAGAGCAAAACTCCGTCTCAAAAAAAACCTGGGCATGGTGGCTCATGTCTGTAATCCTAGCACTTTGGGAGGCCGAGGGGTGGATCACCTGAGGTCAGGAGTTCAAGACCAGCCTGACCAACATGGTAAAACCCCGTC